>NC_046326.1:23187959-23498650 GCF_009819535.1 Lacerta agilis | reverse complement strand
TAATTGGGTCCAGAATGTTTAACTGCTCCCTGGTCAATCATCGGCAACTTCAGCTTTCCAGAAAGGAGGAGGATGATGCAGCCTGCTCCTCTCGATTAAAAACAAACAAACAAACAAACCAGCCAGATCCAGGGATCTTGATTGTGTGTGTGTGTGTAAGAGATAGACTGCCACTTAGCATCTGCAATGCAAACAGTTTGGCAGGCAGGGCAATGGCCTTTTCCAATTAATCCAAAGCCATGCTACAATTGCAAGCTAGAGCATAGTTTACATTGTCAGGGAGCACAGAGGAGTCAAGGTGGAGCACCCTACATTGAAGGGGGGTGGCACAGCAAGGAAGTAAATGTCCAGGTGTGGAATTCAATGTAGTGCTAAGGAGATCAGTGTGTCCCCTCCCCTCCTCTTGTGTGCTGCTCTGGGGGTTCTCCCGACCCTCCAGAGAGGATTTGGGTGGGTGGGTGCACACACACAGATATAAGGGAAATTTCTTTATTAATAATGGAATACAGATTGCTTAATGTAAGAGGAAGGTAGAAACCACAAAGAGTTAGAGGGAAGTCAAAACAACATACAAGGGATGCAAACCAGTATAGGAGAACAGAAAGAATGTGACTGTAAAGAAAAAATGAGAGGAAAGTGGAAATATGAAAGCAACTTCTTTCTAAGAACCTAATGTGTAGAATATGTAAAGTGTGGTTTGTACTCCTTAAATGAATTTATATATAATATAAATATATTATTTTTTCCCTTTTTCTCTTTCTTCTTTTTTCTCCCCCCTTTCCCCTTTTCTTTTCTTTTCTTTTTTCCTTTCCTTTCCATTCCATTTCTTTTTATTTCAAGTTTTATTTGTTAGATTTTCTCTTTGTAACGAATTTGGTTTGTTATTGTTGATTGGTTTTTATTTGCAAAATAAATAAAGCATTTAAAAAAGAAAAAAGAAAAAGAAGAGAGACCAAAGCCCTTTTGTTCTGTCCTTGCACTGGTTTCTACCAGCGGAATGGCATAGTTGAACACAGGGGTGGTATCCAACCAAGTGCTGCTCAGAGTAATGAAACTAACTTAGCACATTGGCTCTGCTATCATCTGCCAGCCCTCCCTATCCTGTCAGCTCCATAGAATGAGCGAGCTGAAGAGTTCCAGGCCCTGTCTGTGCCATGCATTTTACGCACTATGATACCGCTTTAAACTTTCGGCTTAGGAGACACCTATTCCCCTCAGAGACCTACAGTTCTCATAGTAGCTTAACAATCAACCCTTCTTCCCAGGGAACTCTGGGAAGTAATAGCTCTGTGTGGGGAATAGGAGTTTCCTGATGAGACTCTCAGGGCACTTACAGTAATAAAGTAGAGTTCCCAGGATTATTTGGGGGAAGCCATGACTGTGGTACGATACTGCCCCATCACCAGCACTGAAGGAAGATTTAAGTGCCAAACCAGTTGGCTTCTGTGTGTGGAAAGCGGGAAGACTACCCTATTGTATTTTACCTCAGGTGGTAAAATGAGTGGAGGCTTCCCCACTTTGATGAGATGAACTGTGTTTCTATTTCAATTATGGTAATTATTTATAAGTATAGATCTATTGGGAAAGGCCCCCCCTCCCATTTGTCTCTACAGCAACAGAACAATTTCTTTGGAAATGCTAAATGGTGGTACTTAATTAGCCAGCCAAAGCCATTACCTTGACAAAGGACCTGGTTTGGCAAACTTGCCCATTATACATTCAACCTTCACAGCTAAAGGATTGCAGATTTGGAAGGGTACTTATGGTTTCATCCAGACTGTCCTCCTACAACAAGGATGGCTGAGGACATTTTGGCCCCTGAGGTGAAACACAAAATACCTCACTTTGCCTTATGTTTGGGTCCAAGCTCATAATAATATGCGCGCGCGCGCACACACACACACACTTTACCCAAGTATTTGCATTTTTGTACATACTGTGCGGTTGGAAAAGCGCTTTGCAAAATCTGGAGAAGTGTAAGCTTGGAGGCTGACTGTGTTGTTGTACAGTGGTACCTTGGGTTACAGATGCTTCAAGTTACAGACACTTCAGGTTACAGACTCTGCTAACCCAGAAATAGTACTTCGGGTTAAGAACTGTGCTTCAGGATGAGAACAGAAATCGCGCGGCAGCAGCGGGAGGCCCCATTAGCTAAAGTGGTACCTCAGGTTAAGAACAGTTTCAGGTTAAGAACGGACCTCCAGAACAAATTACCGTTAAGTTCTTAACCCGAGGTACCACTGTATATGTAGAATTTGGGAAAGTGTGAATTAGGTAAGTTGCCTTTAAATGCAGATTGAAACCGCCCCCCCCCATTCCTAGTTCTTATACATGTAAATGAGCATATGCATACTTTATACAAATAGGCATCCTCTTTTACTCTCTTTCATTGTGATGCCCTTTCCTTCCTTCCTTCCTTCCTCCCCTGAATGTGTAGGCTGCCCAGAAAAGTCTCACCTTGGCAAATACTTCCACTGGACAGAAGGAGCATTTGCAGTCCATCAAGGACTGCACAGTTCTGATGCATGTTAAAGTTCATTCCCTGCACACTGAGCCCTGGATATTTCTTCCAGGGCAGGTATGACTGTAGCAAACAGGGGACCCTGTGCATGTTCAGTTGACCATGAACGAGTCACTTGTGCACATTTAAGGAAGGGACATTGCTCAGTGGTAGAACATCTGCTTTGCATGCAGAAGGTTCCAGATTCAATCCATAATGGCATCTCCAGGTAGAACTGGGAGAAAAACCCTTTTCTGAAACCCTGGAGAGGCCCTGCCAGTCAGTGTAGCAAATGCTGAACTAGATGGACAAATGGTCTGACTAGGTTCTGTTTTCCACCAGAGAGATGGGAATGGATCCAGGAATTATCACTTGAAGGAGAGATGTTTCATCTGATTTCATAGTTTGGCAGAGGCGTCTTGCGGAAACTGAGGGAGGTGTGGGGGGGGGGGAGAAGGGGGGAACCGCCAATAAAGCCTCATGCTCATTAATTACTCGGTAAGCCATTACTGCCTCAAAATCCCATAACTTTAATGGAGGCTATTATAAAGTATAGCAGCAAAATTGCGAAACTAATTACTGTGCCGTTAGTACAGGGAAAGAAACGGGGGTGCTTGCCTTGAAAGGGGAGCTGAACCAAAGTATACAGTAATAACTTTTCTGCCTGGCTTCATTCTCACCTCCCAGCAGGTGAAAGAGGACAGCATCTCATTCCCTCTTGTATGTGAATAGCTGCCATTCAGTTCTATGGAGGAAAGTTACGGTCTTTATTTTTCAAATTGCATTTATGGTGACCGGTGAACCCTCCTTCCTGTGTTACAGGAGAGTAGCTCAGAGTTGGTCTACCCATACCACAGAATGAGGTGTACAAAGGGGTGGCTGTGTATGAATCACCAAAACAGAGGACACCAAGCTGTGGTAAAAAAAAAAAAAAAAAAAAACAACTCCATGCAAATAGAAAGGCAACATAGCAAACAAAGAGCTGTGAACCTTTTCTTGCAGGTGCAGTCATACTATCATATACACCTTTAGAGGAGGAGGGAGAGACTGCAAGACCACCAGGAAAGAGGCTTCCGTTCACTTTCGACTTTCGATTTGGTTCTTGTCTCAGCATCAAAAATATAAGGCTCAGTTTTTCAAACACCTAATGGCAATCACTTAGCCCTCTCTGTCCTGGTTGGCAAGATATCTTACTTGTCCATCTCACACTATATTACCCCTCAATGCATAGAACAGGTATGTATGGTGAACCTGTGGTCCTGCAGATGCTGTTGGACTTCAACTCCTGCCATCAATAGTCAGCACGGCCAATGGTTTGAGATGATGGAAGTTGTCGTCCAGTGACTTCTGGAGAGTAGTGGTGTAGCATGAGTGGCACAGGGGCGGTTGCCCCAGGCGCAAAATTGCAAGGGCCACAAAATTTCAACACCCTGTGCTGCCTCAATACAGTTGTGTGCTTCTATCACCCGACTCTGTTGAAAACAGTTTCTCCATGTGAACCAGGAAGTGACCTCTCCAGACAAAAGAACAACTATTCTTTTCTTATCTCTGTGGCTGTGAACTCCTGGGTGATGCGAATGCCATTAGGGAGGTGAATGTGCATGCATACTCCATCCATTTCCCTCCCACCCACCCAGCCCCTCTGCGTGGCTCTGGGTGTTGGCAACCCATGCTACGCCACTGCTGAAGAGCCGCAGGTTATTCCACCATGGCCTAGTTATTCTGAATGTTTCCACCTTGTAACAGCACATAGCATGAAGTGGAGCAGTCCTCCATTTCTGACTCCCTTGTTTTGCTGTGCAGGCAGACCTTTAAGACTTGTGGAATATATGTTGGCTGTGCTGAGGAGAACTGGCTGAGGGAGGCTCAGTGGTATTGAGTGAGATAGCTCCATGCATCACAGCAAGATGTTATCTCTACCAGCTGATAAATAAATGGCAGAAAACAAGCCGGGTGGCAGGAAGGTTCAGTGTCAGCTCCTGATATCGCTGGGGATCAATGTGTCTAAGTGCGGACATGTCACATTATTCAGTCTTGGTCTTGGTTAGCAGAATCTGAGACTGGGTCTATCATGATGCAATATACCTCTTCAGAATAGGGACACAGGAGCCACCTTATGCCAAGGCATACCATTGGGTCCATCTAGGTCAGTATTGTCTACACTGACCAGCAGTGATTCCAGACAGGAGAACATTTCCACTGCTACCTGGAGATGTTGGGGATTGAACCTGGGACCTTCTGCACAGAAAGCAGCTTCTCTGCCACTGAGCTGCAGCCCTTCCTTTAAAAACAAAGCAAGACTCCAGCTCTCATGATTCTGAATCAAGCAGTGATTTAAATAGGAACACAGGAAGCTGCCTTATACCGAATCAAATGTCAGTCCATCAAGCTCAGTATTGACTAGTATCTGTTCCCCCAGGTTTCAAATGGGGTTTCCCTTCCCTACCTTGGGGTGCTGGGTATTGAATTTGGGGTCTCCTGCATGGAAAGCAGATGTTTTAACCACTGAGTTACGGCACATCCCCTAAAGAAGGGTTGGGTAACATGTCTCAAGAGTTGGGGTCACCTTCTAACAGAATGGCAAGCAGAGGGTGCAAGAGGATCAACAGAGTCTGCACCCTGCCCAGGTCTGCTTCCCCTAATTTTATCTCCCAGATGGCACTGCATTATGTTCACTGTTCTCTGCCATCTTTCTAGTGCTTCATTCTCCCTCCCAATCTCTTTTTGCCTCCTGGTTTACGAGCAGGAAAGCTGAAGTCTCTGGAAGGGCCTAACTCCCTGCCCTCACATCCAAGCACCATACATTGAAGGTCCTATTATACTACTTTAACAGTCATGGGAAATCTTGGAAACTGTAGTTTGTTAAGAAGAGTTTGAAGAAGAAGAAGAGTTTGGATTTGATCTCCCGTTTTATCACTACCCTAAGGAGTCGCAAAATATGGTCTGAAGCTCAACATCAAAAAAACTAAGATCATGGCCACTGGTCCCATCACCTCCTGGCAAATAGAAGGGGAAGAAATGGAGGGAGTGAGAGATTTCACTTTCTTGGGCTCCATGATCACTGCAGATGGTGACAGCAGTCACGAAATTATAAGACGCCTGCTTCTTGGGAGGAAAGCAATGACAAACCTACCGGTAGACAGCATCTTAAAAAGCAGAGACATCACCTTGCCGACAAAGGTCCGTATAGTTAAAGCTATGGTTTGTAGTAATGTATGGAAGTGAGAGCTGGACCATAAAGAAGACTGATCGCCGAAGAATTGATCAAACTTATCCATCCTTAAAGAAATCAGCCCTGAGTGCTCACTGAAAGGACAGATCCTGAAGTTGAGGCTCCAGTACTTTGGTCACCTCATGAGAAGAGAAGACTCCCTGGAAAAGACCCTGATGTTGGGAGAGATGGAGGGCACAAGGAGAAGGGGACGACAGAGGATGAGATGGTTGGACAGTGTTCTCGAAGCGACTAGCATGAGTTTGGCCAAACTGTGGGAGGCAGTAGAGGATAGGGGTGCCTGGCGTGCTCTGGTCCATGGGGTCACGAAGAGTCGGACACGACTGAACGACAGAACAACAACAAAGGAGTCTCAAAGTGGCTAACATTTTCCTTTCCCTTCCTTCCCCACAACAGATACACTGTGAGGTGAGTGGGGCTGAGAGACTTCAGAGAAGTATGACTAGCCCAAGGTCACCCAGCAGCTGCATGTGGAGGAGCAGGGATGCGAACCCGGTTCACCAGATTACAAGTCCACCACTCTTAACCACTACACCACGCTGGCTCTCTTAAGGGTGCTGATGATCTCACAGACCTACAATTCCCAACACCCTGCAAAACCTACAATTCCCAGAATTTACCCTGACTGTTAGTGCTTTAAATGTACTATGTGGATGTGATCTGGGAATCTTACTCCCCTGGAGAAGCAGGATGTCCATCCCCACCCACTGTCACCGCTGAAGCTTTCCTCAAACACTTCTCCATAGCAAGTTGCTGTTAACAGCTGTCATCATTTATTTTTAATTCTGGAGACTAAAAAGAAGAAGCAAGGAAAGCCCAACCCAACCAGCCCTCTCTTGGTCTATTTTAAACATTTATTAATAACTTGGCTGAATTAAAAATGTAAGGGATGTTAGTGAGAAAACAAGCATCAAGTGGCTGTAACCTGAAATCAGCCCCTCGCTTGAGGTTTGCTAAGATGGGATGCAGAATCATGTGGATGTTTGAGACAGAGAGGCTGTAGCTCAGCCTTGCAAGGTTCCCAAGCTCAATACATGGAATCTCCAGGTAGGGCTGGGAGAGAACCATTGCCCAAAACCCTCGGAGATCTGCTGCCAGTCACTGTAGGCAAGCCAGAGCTTGATGCACCAGTGGTGTAACTCAGATTAAGGCTCATTTTCTATGTTCCTACACTGGAAATGGAAGTGTGGGCCAGTTAAGTTGAAAACATTGGAGAAGGACTTCCATAAAGCACAACCCTATGCAGAAGTGTTTTAAACTGACTTGAGCTGGATGCACCAATGGTCTCACATGCTGTAAGGCACATTCCTATGCTCCTGTGTTTAAAGTGGCAGAGGATCAGCTGTGCATGCAGAAGGTCTGAGGTTCAATCCTGAGCATCTGCAGGTAAGACTGGTAGAGATATTGGACTGATGCTTTAGGTCAGTGTTCATTCAGTCAGATGGGTGGTATGTATGTGTGTGTGTGTGTGTGTGTGTGTGTGTGTATTATTATTATTTCCAGCTATTCTCTGATATATTGTATTTCTGTTTATATTATCTTTCTCTTTATTGCCTTGAGTTAAAAGGTATTATTATTAGGAATTCACCACAGATAAATAAATCCTTAAAGCATTTCCCACCAGCTCCATTGGCAAGGCTCTGAAGAAAGGGCACTAACCTTTTTATAATAATAATAATAATAATAATAATAATAATAATAATAATAATAATAGTGGAACTGCTACTGATGAAGAACAGTATTCCTCCAAGCAGCCTAAGGGCTAGGCAAACTGTGAACGAAAGTGATTTAAGCAGGTACAGGCACTTTGCCATAGCCCTATACGCTTTCACAGTTGCAAAAATAAAAAGGACTCAGGGATGCCTTCCAAGAATGCAGGAAAGCAGGTGGTGGTGGTGGGTTGAACTTCTAAAAGGAGAGGTGCCAGAAATAAGCGCTTATTTGTTCTGTTATTTGAAATTTCCTTTAATACAAGGGTGGTGGCGGCGGTAAATTTTCACCCCAAGGGCTACATTCTCTTTGGAGCGATCTTCCAGGGGCCGCAGGCTAGTGGGCCAGAGGCAAAAGTGGGTGGAGCAAAGAATGTAAATGTTGAACGTGCCCAGTTCTACACACGCTCAACACGCCACTATGTGTCCTCTATCCAGGTAAGCAAGAGGCATTGACAGAGTTCAGAGACGCATTTCCAGCCAGGCACAAACACTCAAGGAGACTGTGAAGCAGGGTTGGTCAGGGGCATAGCCTGGGGTGAACCCCAAGGGCCAGACAGAGGCTTGGAGCATCACAACCAACTCCTTGGCTTGACGTTCCCCATCCCTGCTACAATATCCAAAAGGGCAGTGTAGGTTGCAGTCCTAAGGCTGGCGGCGGGAAATGTGAAAGAGGTTCAACCACTACACTCAACAGGGGCAGAATTGAGGGCAGAGGAATGATCTTCCATTCCAGTTCCTGCTCTCCAATGCCATCTTCAAGCATCCTGTTGCATATTCTCACAGCTCCTCAGTGTCCCTTCACCCCTGCTTTATTCAAACCGCTGCTATTTTACCACCTTTGTAAAACATGGCTTCTCTATTGTTCCTCTCCCCTGCCATGGCTTCATGCAAATCCAGGAATCTGATGAGGGCCTACAAATCCTCCAGTGGGGGCCACATGAGGACAGCTTTACTGTACTTTCTTATGTATATAAGAATAAAAAGTATTACTATTATTGCTTTCCTTCCCATTGAAAACCATGGGAGAGAAAGGGGAAGAGGAATTTAGATATACTCAGAAACATGTCTAACTTTCTCGCCAGTTCGGGGCATGTCATGGAAGTGGGATGGCATTGGATCCATGTTGCTTCCTGTTCTGGGCATATCCGCAGCATGTCCCCATGTTTTGTGATGTAACATCTAACCTCCCCTCAAAGAAATCAGAATGAATTCAGAATCAAAAGCCCAAATAATCTAACCTCCCTGCAGACTTTGTGCAAAACAAATTATACCAATTGCTCAATAAATAGCTCGCCTATAACAGCTATCTTCAACCTATTCAGATCCCGAAGACCAGTGATCTAGAGGAGGGCTGGGTGAACCTGTTTATCTTAAGTTCCATTCTCCACAGTTCTACTCCAGTTTGTGATTTTTTTAAAAAAAAGTTCTCATGAAAATTCATCAGCATTTCAGTGGGAATTTTTCCACAATATTTTTCTATGCAATTTTGTTTAAGGTGCAGATTTCTGCAAGATTTTTTTCCCCAACTATAAAGCATTTTAATATGTTAGTTTCACAAACTATATGCATTTTCTTGCATGCCTTAACCTAGCATGTGCATTTTTGAACACATTACTTGGCTGGAGAACGACTTGGTTGGAGAATTGCATCACAAGATTCAGAGAAGTGCAAATTTTGAAAGATGGCTGTCTTTTAATTCACAAAAGTGTGAATTAGGCCAGTTTGCCTTTAAATGCAAACCGATTCAAGAATCCCTACTCTGGAAACACTCTGATGCTTATTGGACACAGCTTGCTTCTGAGTAGACATGCACAGGCTTTCACTGTTAGCCTGGATCCAACCCATTTTGTTAAATACTACTGGTAGAGTAAAGGGAAAGTTTCCCCAGTCTCTAGCCAGATCCCCACTTAGATAAGAATTTCCCTCTTTGATAAGCTTTCAGCGTGCGCCGAACAAGTTGCTCCTAATTGGAAATTGCTGTGCATTCAATCACAATTCATAGTTTTCACAGAATGACTTTGGAAACTGCAGATATTAATATCGGCAGTCAGGTATTTGGTAGCACAGAGGAGCTGTAGTAATTAATTGTGCACTGGCATAATGAGTTATGAAGGATAAATTGCCCATTCATAAAGCAACGCATTCCAATTGGGATCTTTGTGGGCATTATAATATATTGGCAGCAAAATTTACAGCTCTGTAAATTCACAAACATTGTTAAGCTGAAAGAGCATTTGATTCTATATGACCATGAGAGCCTGCGGAATGGATATGAGAAAATCAACAAAGAGAAGTTGTCCTTGCTAAATTTCAACCTGTTGTTAAAGGCACAGGAGCCTTGCCAGGAACAAAATGTGGCAACCCCAGATTAGGACCGAGTAATGTAACTGCTCTGTGCATGGTCGGGTCCTTTTTTGCTTTCAGCCCACATTGTGCTGCCTACATGGGACTTGTTATCTCTGAGTATGTCAATGCATTACTTGCAATACAAAGCGGAAGTGGTGTGAAAAATCACTTCTGTTTGTGGCGAGCGATTCCACCGAGCTGTCCTCCCTACGCACAACGCAGTGCGGCCTGATGCCACATGAATCAGCCCTAATAGCCCATTCGCACAGCCCTTTGTGCATGTAGAAATGTGGCTTGATGGACTGTATGTGTGGAGAAATGGTTGACGGTTTAACGGCTTGCCCAGGTCAGCCCATGTCAAGAGACTTCTGTGAGTGAATTGACAATTTGAGACAATTTGAGTGCATGATGGGCAATCAATATAAATCAACTCTACTACAAGCTCCTATTGCAACCAACATGATGCTGGGGTGTGTGCGCAATGGCACCCTTGAGGTCATTCCTGGCACCAACAAAGCCTCTGAGCTCTCCCACTCACTGTCCCTTAACCATGAGGTGGTGAGTGTGTGGTTGCCCCTTTCTCCTTGGAAAAAACATAGAGATGAAGAAGGAAGCTGGAAGAGTGTCCCTCTTTCCCACTTCCTCTTTCATCTCTATGTGATTTGTGAGGCTCAGATTAATTTGACTGGCTCCAACCTTTACCCAGATCTCTTTGGGTGAAAAGTATACATGCACACTCTTTCTGTCTCTCTGGCAGATTTATACACCCCTGCTCTCAACTTCCGTGATGCTCAGCTAAAACCCTGGCTATTTAACCCACGTATCCATTTGCTTATGAGACTTAGGCTTTGCTCCTGGGCCTTTCTCCTTCAAACAAGGGGATGATGCACTTGAGGAGGAGATTGTAATGAGGTTTGAAAGACCCTGGAGGAAGGAGACACTTGCTCAACACCAGCCGGAGCAGAACGTCTGTCCCCTTGCCCAGCTCACAAGCACTATCTGCCCACCCTGCTTAATTACTGGGGGGAGAATAGGAGAGTGTCCGATGTGTGATCTGCTTTATAAGTTGCTAATGGGGCTCAGGGAGCACGATTGATTATTTCATGCTGTGGTAGGAAGGGGGGCGGGGCAGGAAGGCAGGCAGGCAGGAAACAGCTCAACAATAATTTATCGTCTTTCTCTGAAATCAATCTCAGCATGATCATCTTCTAGTCCATTACTGCAGACCCCTTTCTCACATGCTCGATGTGGGCAGCTTTTGTTCTGCATGCCCCACGGAATGAGACATGTAAGCAAGGTGAAGTGATGCTGGAAGAGTGTGCAGTTTTCTGAATGGCAAAGACCATGGCTCCATCTAGTTTGGTATTGTCCACACTGTAGCGGATCTGCAGGGTTTAAGCAAGGGGATGTTCCCAGCTCTACCTGCCACTGGGGATTGAACCTGATGCTCTGCCCCTGAGTTGTTGTCCTTGAATTAGGTGAGTCTGCATTCAAATTGAACCGAATGGAATTTCTCCCCCATCACTAGTATGGGGTTTTCTGGGTTATCCTGCCTGTGACTTCATCTTTCCCTCCAGCACACACTGCTCCAGGTCAGAGCCATAAGAGGAACAAAAGTCCCAAACTGGCAGTAGATTCAACAAATTAACATCAGCTCTGCGAGGGAGAAATAAAGAGGAAACAAGGCAATTGCATGAAAATTCAAATTAAGCGCGCGCGCACACACACACACACACACACACACACACACACACACACAGGACACACATCTAGGATGTTGCATTCACAATTCCTAGGACAAATTATTATTATTATTATTATTATTATTATTATTATTATTATTATTATTGATATGGGTGATGGGGAGGTAGCAACATGTCCTTTAGAATCCTAGAATTGTAGAGTTGGAAGGGACCACGAGGATCATCTAGTCCAACCCCAGCAATTCAGAGATCCTTTTGCCCAACATGGCACTCGAACCCACAACCCCGAGATTCTCATGCATGCTCCACTGACTGAGCTATCGGTCATAAAAAGATTTGCCTTGTTTTATAAATATCCAGATGTTGTCCTCAAAGTTTTCTGATCTCCTCACTTGTTTGTTATTGAACTATGTGTTTTCTGTTAAATAAATAAAGAGAAATATTAAAAATAAAATTCTGAGGGGGCGGGTAGTAGAATATTGATTGGATGTGCATCTGACTTACCTAGTGTGCACTTTGAGCAAAATGGAACACAATTGGGTCAGAAATGCAGTGGTATCTGGGGGCCCCACTATGAGAACAGACTGCTGGGCTAGCTGCTGGCAGCAGCCTTCACTCTATTATTTTCAGCATCTGCTAAAACATTTTTTTTAGACAAGTCTGCCTGTTTAAAACACTGATGCATGTTCTAATCTTTTTTTAGTTTACTGAATGTTTTAAATTATTGTTATTTTATCTTTTTAGTAAACTGCTTTAAGTGCCCCCCCCCCGGTAATCAAACAGTGTATAAATTTATAAAATGAATGGACATTTGGCCAGATAGAGCATGGCTCTCCTTATATGCTTATCTTACGTTTTTACTTTCTTGGGCTCCATGATCACTGCAGATGGTGACAGCAGTCACAAAATTAAAAGACGCCTGCTTCTTGGGAGAAAAGCGATGACAAACCTAGACAGCATCTTAAAAAGTAGAGATATCACCTTGCTGACAAAGGTCCGTATAGTTAAAGCTATGGTTTTCCCAGTAGTGATGTATGAAAGTGAGAGCTGGACCATAAAGAAGACTGATCGCCGAAGAATTGATGCTTTTGAATTATGGTGCTGGAGGAGACTCTTGAGAATCCCATGGACTGCAAGAAGATCAAACCTATCCATTCTTAAGGACATCAGCCCTGAGTGCTCACTGGAAGGGCAGATCCTGAAGTTGAGGCTCCAGTACTTTGGCCACCTCATGAGAAGAGAAGACTCCCTGGAAAAGACCCTGATGTTGGGAAAGATGGAGGGCACAAGGAGAAGGGAACGACAGAGGACGAGATGGTTGGACAGTGTTTCCGAAGCTACTAACACGAACTGCGGGAGGCAGTGGAAGACCGGAGTGCCTGGTGTGCTCTGGTCCATGGGGTCACAAAGAGTCAGACATGACTTAACGACTAAACAACAACAACATGTTTTTATGATTGGTATTGGAGAGAGTCCTCTGCTTTTCAGTGGGGAACATGGTGTACATTTAAGCGGATTCTGGATGATAAACGTGCACACACGACGTGCAGACAGAATTTGGCTCTAGGTTGCCAGAGTTGTGCATCTGCTCCTGCATGTTCCGTATCCCAAATGCACTTATGCCTGTTTACGGGAAAGCAGGAATATCTGCAGAAATAAAGTAACAGCTTATTTGGATTTTCGCAAAATGCTGTGCTAACTGGAGACAGAGAGCTGGACTCAACAGACCCTTGATTTGATGTGATTCTACAAAAAAGTCCTAATAGGTTTTTTGTTTGTTTGTTTGTTTGTTTGTTTGTTTTTGTTCCTAAGGCAGGAGAGGTGCAAGGAAAAAATTCTGAATGCATCAGATGCAGAGACCATCCGACAGCACAGCTGATAGATGGCAATGAAGCAGATGAACTCCTGCAGGTTGCACAGGGCACATGCCAACAAGATGAGCCCTTGCAGGGAGTTGTAAATTACTGTAGACGATTGGTGTGCATGTATAGCTTTCTCTCTCCCCCCCCCCCTTTTCCTTTTGGTACAGGCTGCTGTAAGAATACTGTAATCATGCAGTAATTATGGCACATCTCAAATCAACCCAGCAAATTATATCGCTATTATTACAGCTGTCACTACGATTCTGGCACAGGAGAGGGACGGGTCATTACCTCGGCACAGAGACACAGGGAGCACAATCTAGAGGCTACAGCAGACTGAGGAAATGAACAGCACCCATCCCACCTCCCCGCAGGAAATTGAGGCTTTGTTTTCAAGCGGATAAGGGCATATTTAAAAAGGTTCCTCCTCTTGCTCCAGTGTTCCTTGCTCAGATTGCAGTTTCAAATGGCTTTCTTTTGGGAACTTACCCCACCCAGAAAAGCTGGTGACAATGCTTTTTTAAAAATAATAAAGTTCGTCATTCACTAATCTTTCTGATGCTCATGCAACAAGTTTGCTGTTTCTCTCTTTCTCTGCTGAAACATTTTCCAGGGAAGTCGCTATGTAAAACTGCTGCAGGAAAAAAGCAGTTTCTGTCACTTGTGGCTGAATTGAGACAAGGGGTTTTTTAAAAAAATAAAATAAAATAATAATAATATGTGTATGTAAGTTGGCTAGAGACATTCTATATTAAGTGACAAAAAAAAAAAATCACCATCATGATCACCCTCATCTAGCTATTAATTAGCTACTAAGGCCAGGAAGTTTGTGCTATTGTGGAGATGATAGCTAGATATATAAATAAATGATAGATAGATAGATAGATAGATAGACAGACAGACAGACAGACAGACAGACAGAGGTGTTTGTGTGTGAAGCTGCCTTATACTGAGTCAGACCATTGATCCATCTAGCTCAGTACTGTCTACACTGACTGGCAGCAGCTCTCCAGGTTTTCAAGC
Source organism: Lacerta agilis (assembly GCF_009819535.1). NCBI lineage: Eukaryota > Metazoa > Chordata > Lepidosauria > Squamata > Lacertidae > Lacerta > Lacerta agilis. Next base: position 23,484,272 of record NC_046326.1, on the reverse strand, counting down.
AGACTCTTGTCCCTCACCCAGATGCCAGCCAAACTAGGCTCTGTGGACCAAAGGGGCTTTTGAATGCACATTATTGTTCTGAGTATTGTCAGCTGACCCCATCGCAGCGTCTTGCAAAACTAGGCTCCTAGTGTTGAGGTCCGTTTGGAATTCCACACTTAAGAGAAACACCTGAAGGCTTTTAATGGGGCAAGAAAATGTTCACAAAGGCAACTCTCTCCTGCCTGGTGCTTTGGTACTCTAACAATTCCCATCAGCCCCCAACCCCATGCACAGCTAGCGTGAACTGTGGTCAGGCATGTTGGAAATTGCCGTCAAATAGAATTTGAAAGTCCTTTATCCCATCTAAAAGAACGAATGCAGGGGCTTGGACTAGATGACTCTTGAGGTCCCTTCCAACTCTACAATTCTACAATTCTATGAAGATTTTGTTACCAACGGGTAAAAATCAGCCTCTGTGGCAGGAATGAAGAAGTTGTGGCCCTTCAGGTGCCTTTGAACACCATTTCCCAGCAACTCTACCTCCCCCCTCCCCCTTCATAGCCAATGGTGAGGGATGATGGGCAGGGATGCAAACTTGAATAAAAAATTGGGGTCCCAAGTAAGCCCTGCCCCACATAATCGATCACATGATGCGGTTCACACACACCATTTGAATAGCAATGCCCATCAACTTTGAGGGCCCCTGCCCTCCTCAAATATTTTATTGGGGGGCCGAAGACCCCCTGGCCCCTAGGAGTTGGCTCCTAAGATGATGGGAGCTGAAGTCCAGCAATATCTGCAAGGGCATTACAATGTGTTAAGATGAGTGAGGTTTCTAAGGGATGGGCTCTGGGATCTGCCTGCCCCCCTCTTCCAGCTGTGGCTTGCCGAATTCTTTGCAAACCTCCACGAAACAGGGATGATTCAGCCTGCACCATAAGTTATTAACTGCAGCAGACGGTGTCTCTTCCCATTAGAGCGCCGTCGCGCGAGGAAACTGGCCGAGACAAGAAAGGGGCTGACGGGAGGAGCGCGAGCAGAGAGCAGTGCGTGGAGCAGAGATGAAAAATAATGTTGGCAGTGTTATTAAAAGATAAATTGGCGGGGGAAGATGGGCTGAAGGCTTTAGAATGTTGTAACAAATCCGCGACCACCTAGGGCTTTGAGACTGTCAGGATGCGGCAGAGAAAGAGAGGGTGAATCAACAGGGCTGGAAAACACCATCACGCCAAATGTGTATACCTGGCTAGGTGGGAAATTAGGAAAGCCCATTAGTTACGGGCATACGAAACTGCCTTAGGCTGAGTCAGATGATCGTTTCCCTCTAAGATAAAGGTAAAGGACCCCTGGACGGTTAAGTCCAGTCAAAGGCGATTGTGGGGTTGTGGCACTCGTCTCACTTTCAGGCCAAGGGAGCCGACATTTGTCCACAGACAGTTTTCTGGGTCATGTGGCCAGCATGACTTAACCGCTTCTGGCGCAACGGGACACCGTGACAGAAACCAGAGTGCACAGAAACACAGTTTACCTTCCCATCGCAGCGGTACCTATTTATCTACTTGCACTGGCGTACTTTCGAACTGCTAGGTTGGCAGGAGCTGGGACAGAGCCATGGGAGCTCACTCCGTTGTGCGAATCTAAACTGCTGACCTTCTGATCGGCAAGCCCAAATGGCTCAGTGGTTTAGACCACAGCGCCACCCACGCCCTTTCTCTCTATCCCAATGCTGGCGGCAGATTTCCAGGGTCTCAAGCAGGAAAACAGGAAGCTGTCTTATACCGAGTCAGACGGCTGGTCCAACTAGCTCGGCATTCTCAGCAGCAGCTTTCCAGGATTTCCGGCAAAGATCTTTCCCAGTCCAACCTGAGGACGGCTGGGTTTAAGCCTGGGATCTCCTGTATACACTACAGCCTCCCCCAAAGTATTTTTCTTCCCACCAGCTGCAATGCAAAAAAAAAAAAAGCAGCAATGAGGAACCTATGGCCAGTGCTATTTTTCTAGAAAAACAGGTGCCAGAACTCAGCATGAACACTTCCCTTGTTCTCTCATATAATGGCAATGGTGCCCACCTGAGAGGGGCTGGAACTGAGCTCCAGTGTGTTCCAGCTGAAAAAAAAGCCTTGCCTGTGCCCTACAGACTTCAGAGTCCCATAATTCCTGACCATAAATCCCAGCTCTTCTGGTCGGGAACTGATGGGAGTTGGAGTTCAACAGCCCCAAGAGGTTGAGAGATTCCTCATACCTGCTTTAGAAAAATGTCTGCTTTGGGGGGGAAATTGCTTTCAATGTAACTAGTAATATTGAACTCAGCTTGATCTTTTATTTCCCTTCTCTCCCCCTCCCCTTTTTATGAAGATTACCCGCTCTGGGACCCCACAGCTAATTCTCCCCTGGCCTCCTCACTGGCCCAAGTAGGACTAATTTAGCCAGCTAGCCTTGGTGACTATCTAATGTTTATTGGATGGATTTCCCCCAGATTGATTTTGAACTTTGAATTTTATTGTTATTCATGCTTTTAGGCTGTATTTTATGCTGCTTTTATGTTGTATTACAATTAAGTGTTTTAAATTTGTTGTTAGCCGCCCTGAGCCCGGGTTTCTGAACTGGGGAGGCCGGAGTATAAATAAATTATTATTATTATTATTATTATTATTATTAAATAAAGAACTAGGAGCAAATTGAAACAAAACAAAACCGCAATAAATAAAAGAAAATAGCCATACACACAGAAAGATGTATACACAGGTATATGCAAAACCTGTAAGTATAGAAAAAGGTTATATAGCATAATCTAGGTCCATGAAACTAAGGAAGAACACAAAAGGAGGTACAAAAGCTCAGGGTTGAGGTAAAAGGCAAGTGCCAACTAAGGGGATGTCTAGTACATCCAGGTTGTGCTGGATAAGTCAAGATGGACCACCATGTAATGGTGTAATGCAAAGCTAAAATGGAGTCAAAAGGAAGGATTTATGCCTGCTCTTTTTGAATGGGAACTATGGTGCACAGCTGCAGAAAATAATGTGGCAGGCAAATATTTTGTTCTGTTCAGATCTACAACTGAATATTGGCAAGAGATGGGTTAGATAGGAATAGGGAACTTTTGACAATCCAGATATTCCTAGACTACAACTCCCATCGGATCTGACCTTTAACTGTGATTGCTGGACATGTGGGATTTGGGAGTCCAGCAGCATCTAGAGCAGTGCTTCCCATCCCTGGTTCTCCAGCTGTTTTTGGACTACAACTCCCATCATCCCTTGCTAGCAAGACCAGCAGATGATGGGAATTGTAGTCCAAAAACAGCTGGAGACCAAAGTTTGGGAAACACAGAAGAACAACCAGTTATCCCTGCCTAAGATCTTTTCAACTTGCAAGACAAGGGATTCACTCTGGGACATTTTACATACAAAGTATGTTCCCTGTCATAGAAGAATTGGCCCTTTCATAACTTCCAGTCACCAGTGGCGAGATGGATGAGGCAGTCTAAGCACATCCCATCCTATTTCCGCTTGTCCTCAGAGTGAAGAGTGCATGAAATTGAGATTTAGATTTCTTTGATGAGGCTGTCTGAATGAAGGTTGCCATCAGTTTTTCCTTTCTTTTTCTTTAATCCTTGCCTAAGGTGGCTAAAAAGTGACTGGCAGCTGCCACACACACTCCCTAATAACCAAAGTATGCAATAAGAGCCTGCTGGATCAGGCCAATGGTCCATCTAGTCTAGCATCCTGTTCTCACAGTGGCCACCCAGATGACTGTGGGAAACCCTCAAGCAGGATTCAAACACAAGAGCCCTCTCCCCTCCTGCTGTTTCCAGCAACTGGTATTCAGAAGCATTGCTGCCTCCAACTGTGGAGGCAGAGCACAGCCATTGTAACAAGAGCTCTACTCCTCCACCCCATCCCAGAATATTTGTGGTATTAAGAATTTCAGGATTCCAGGGGAAGCTATAGGACCTGCATTCATTGGAAATGAAGCTTTATGACCACCCTGAAGCCTTTGCACATGCAAAAAACAACAACACCACCACCAAACAAAAAACATTGAAAGCAGGATCGTGTCTAACTGCCCCATTAGCATCCCGAGCACAAATCACCATAAATGCACAATGAAAAGGACACCTGGAGGGGCCCTTATTGACATCTGAGGGATCTAATCAGGGCTGCCAGTAACCATCTTTTGCTACCAACTGGTAGGATTGGTTCCTCCGCTCCCCAAACCGGTCCCGGGAAAGGAAAAAGCACAATTGGCTCAAACACAGCAAGGCTCCTTGCAACGTTGCAAACGTTATGGCAGTCTTCATGCTGAAGTTCCTTTTGATGAGAAATACGTTCCCTGCCCCGCTTTGGTCAATTGACAGCACTTTCCTTGCTTAGTTCTTGATCTTAGCGGCTGATTTTATGGCCGCATTACTGCGTGAGACAAGAATTAATCACCTCTGCAAACCTCTCCCTTATCATTTGGTTAATGTGCTTAAATAACAGCCACAGAGGCTGGTTCTTCACATGCACCACAAACTCTGGCCTCTCTCTTGGACTCCATTTCACAGTTCCTCCCCTTTCTCCTATGTGCAAGACAAGGGAGAGGTTGCAGAGGATCACAGCACAATGCGCACATTTGACGCACATTTAAAACACATAGCTTCCCTCAGATAATCCTGGGGACCATAGTTTACCCCTCACAGAGCAACAATACTCAGCACCTTTAACAAACTACAGTTCCCAGTATTGAACCATGCGTTCTCTCTCTCTCTCACGAACCTACCTCACAGGGTTGTTGTGAGGATTAAATGGGGAAGGGGGGGAAGTATGCCAGGAGTGGCCAGCATGGTGCTTTCAACAGCTGAAGTAATACTGCTTATCGGGATGGGGTGGGGGCAGCCAGAGGCATAGCAAGGTCAGGTGGTACCTGGTGTGGAATTTTTTTTGTCACCCTCCCTGCCTGTGACTCCCAAGCCTACAGCAAGCCAGGGGGAGGGGGGTGGAGCTTCTGCCACTTTGCCGCTTTGCTTCACCACTTTGCTGGTGGCCCTGGCAGGCCGCCAGGGCCGCCGCTAGCTGTAGGCTTGGGAGTTGCGGACGGGGTGCATGCTGAATGTCACCCCCCCCCCAGGATAACACCTGGTGCAGCCCGCACTCACTGCACCCCCTTGCTCTGCCCCTGAGGGCATCTCAAGGACATGGAGAGGTCAGGGCTGCTTGGGCATACTGGCAGGGCTGCCAAATCGGCACTGCCAGTGCACCTACACAGGTGTCTTCTCATCCTGATCTGCTTCACCACAAAGCTAAGAGGGACAAACAGGCAACAGAACCTGGCTTTGCAGAATCTGTCACCCTCTCATGTTGCACCCCCCCTCTCTTCTCTAGGAACAGCACTCAGGAAAAGGCTCTCTCCTTGCCAATGTTATGGGCATCAGGAAGTAGACCAGCCACATCTCTCTGCTTTCTCCCTTATTTAGGGTTACATTCATCATACATTGAAAGTGCCATGATGCCAGTTTAAACAGCCATGGCTTCTCCAAAGAATTCTGGGAGCTGTAGTTTGTTAAAGGTGCACTGCCCAGAGTTGTCAGAAGACCTCTGTTCCCCTCCCTGAGCTACAGTTCCCCTGGTGGATTAGCAATCAATCTCTCTTCACCATAAGAGAGGTGGGGAGCAGACACCTCCTAATAATGCTCAGCCCCCTTAACAAACTACAGCTCCCAGAATTCTTTGGGTGGTAAGCCATTACAATTGGTATCATGGTGCTTTAAACGTATGGTGTGAACGGGGGGGCTAAGTGACTGCAAACTCTGAGCTTCAGATGCCAAGCTGCATGTTTCAAATATTTTTCTCGCTTTAGTGGCATTTCTCTAATAAATAATAAAATACTGGATTAGCAGACTGACTTTCCCTGATCATATCAGAACTGCACCATTGCTTCTCTTCCTCATCAGTATAAGTTCCCTTTAGTTTCCTTGTCATATTTTAAGTAAATCAGAGAGAAAGTGGGGGAAATCCCCAAGAGGTCACTCTGGACACCTACATCCCCAAAGGCCTCTGCACCCCTGTTTCCGAAGCTGCTGGATCCTTCTGTAGAGCGTGAGTTGAGTCACCTCCTATATTTTTAGCCTTGGCTCCAACAGGGTCACCTGTCTTTTGAATAACTTAAGCTTTGTGATGGCTTCTTTTCAGCTTTGGGATTTGCCAGCGAAAAGCAGATAGGGGTGGGGAGAGGGCAAAGGAGAAGTCCAAAGATTTTAGCCAAAGCACTGGAGTGCCAGGCTGGTATTTATAGCCCAGCCCTGGGCGAGGTAACCCAGGCGCAGTGCAGCTGTCACTTCTGGTTTTTCAGCAAGAGGCCAGAGAGTGTGCTGGAGTTTGCTCAGCACATCTACCTCTGCACCATCGATCTAGCCCTCTGTCCGTTGGCAAAGGGGCACACCGGGGAGCTCAAGAGACGCATGGCAAGAGGAGCATAACAGAAGCGTGCTGTTGCAACCCTCCTTCCCTTGACAAAGAGTCCTGTGACATCCTAAAGACCAACACATTTATTGGGGCACAAGCAAAGGATACCAAAGGAGAAAGGACTTCTTCACACAGCGCATGGACAAACTATGGAACTCATTCTCGCAGGAGACAGTGACGGGCACCATCCTGGATGGCTTTCAATGAGGGTTAGACAAATTCATGGAGGTGCAGGCTCCACAATGGTTATACTGTGTCTCCACAGTCAGGGGCAGCAATGCTTCTGAATACTCGTTGCTGGAAACCACAGGAGGGGAGAATGTTCTTGTGCTTGAGGTTTTCCCTTGCATAAGATTTGCCCTTCTCAGAGCTGCCACACGCTTGGTCGACGTCTTCATCAAGCTATCCACTGTGACCCCGAGGTCTTAATCCAAGTCAGTGACTGCCAGTTCAGACTCCACGAGCACACACACACACACACACACACACACATATATATGGCATTAAAAAAATTTGTTTTGTTTTTGCCCTGACATCTACTGCTTTACACTTGTTTACATTGAATTGGGTATGCTGTTTTACTGCCCATTCACACAGTTTGGAGATGCCTGTCTGGAGAGGGAGATGCTGAAGCACAGTTTCTCTCCCCCTCTCCTTCCCCCCACATTCCAGGAAATGCACAAGATTGTCAGCTTGACTGCTGTAGTTTGAAGAGAGCGGATCACCAGGCTCCCAGGAGAGAGCTGGAGGACGTTTGATGCGAGAAGCAGAGAGCTCCGTGGATACCTGTTTATCTGCCAGGGTGGCCAGCCTATAATGGAGAAAGTTCCCCAATTAAAACCGTGAGGCAGCAAATTCCATTTTAAGACCTTCCAAAGGGCAGACCTATTAAACATTTATGGAGATGGTTCATTATGAGCCCATTCTTGATGACCAGATTCTACTTCACATCGTTTGGTTGTGGGAGGGTGGCAGGAGGTGGAATAGAAGTCCAAGCCTATCCCTGTTCAATATAACATTTAATCCTTCTTTTAAATTCCTAATAAATCACAATGATAATATAAGCAGCTATGTTGTCAGCACTCGATCAAGCACCACAGCATTCGCAGACGGACTGACACATGAGTGTTAGATATAAAATGTTAATAGTCTGGCCATATTCTCAGTTGAGGGGACATAGAATCATAGAATTGTAGAGTTGGAAGGGACCACGAGGGTCATCTAGTCCTACCCACTGCCATGCAGGAATCATTAGCCCAACATGGGGCTCAAACACATGACTCTGATATTAAGAGTCTCATGCTCTACCGACTGAGCTAGTCCAGGTCCATATATTTATCTATTGGATAGAGGGTCATGCTAAACATCTCATGTCTGCCTATGAGGGAAGTCAGATAGCTCTGGAAGTTCCAAAACACACAGTGCCACCCCAACTCTCCATATCGTAGGATGTGTGTTGAAAATTGAGGGTAAGTTTAACTTTAGACAAATTGGTAGAGTCACATGGGAAAGCTTAAAGTGTGCTGTGCCACTTTGGGCTGCTGTTAAAAAACAGCAATTTCCCTTGCTCACAGAAAACTAGCATATATGGAAGACCCTAGACTGAACACTGTCTTTCCCTGCAGATTGGAGTTCTGCATGCAGAGATTGTTTATTCACCATGGGGGAACATTCAAACATGTTATGAGCCCTGTTGGATCACTCCAAATGGTGGCAGACCTTGTGCTCTCAAATTTCAGTGGCACCTTGTGCAATGCTAAAATTTGGCACCCCCCCTGGTTTCTCTTGCTCTGTTCTGCAGCATTGTGTGATGCTCACTGCAACATGACACTCAGTGTGGTTACACTGGTCACACTTATCCCAAAACTGCCTCTGCTCCACAGCCCCGTCTTATTCAGCATTCTGGCCATTCCCAGTGGTCAACCAGATGCCTCAATGGGCAGCCTGCCCATTGATCCCCAGCGATTTGCATTTGGAGGCATGAAACCCAGTTTGTTGTGAAACCCTCTCTTGCAGTGTGATTTGCAACAGTCTGGGATGAAACCGTGATTCTACTGATTGTGTTAACGGGTCTTGAATTCCTAATGCATGCCAGTATATGGTTGCAGAAGGTGCCCCATTAACACACATGCAATTACAAGCTCGGCTCTTGTGTTTCCCTGTACATATTCATGGATCATTGAGTGGATAACTACAGGCAGATGCAGGGACTAAAATCCAGCCGTTTTACCTGACGAAGGGAGGGGAAGTAAAAGACTTAACTCAGTGAGGTTATGGGCCAAGCCTGCTAACGACAGCCTGTCGGAATTGCTAACTGTTCCACAGACATACTAAATGAATTATTAAATTAGTCTTGCCACTCATGAGACACTTTTATTAATGGCTTTTGGAAATAGCTGCCTGGATAGTTAAAAGTGCTGCGAGGACATGCAAGAAATTTCTCGAATGACAGAAAGGCCCCGAAAGGACGTGCCCCAACTGGCTGGCTGACCTCATTGGATAAAGGTGACACTTGTCTGAACCTAGGGATGAGGAACCTGTGAACCCTTGCTAGATGTTGGAAGACTCCAACTCCCATCAGCCCCGGCCAGCATGGGCCGATGAACAGGGATGATGGGAGTTGTAGGTTGACATCATCTGGAGGTTTCTCACACCTGCCTTTATCTATCTGGGAAGGGGGATGGAAGTGTATTGGGACCTGAACTCAAAGCAGGTCCTAAACCTAGGATCTGACAGGTGCTTGGTGAGGATTTTCGGCAGTGCAACACGAACCTTACTTTGATCAAAGGAGAGAGCATTTGGGGGAAAGGGGTGAGGTTGGATGCAGTCGTGTGGTGGCAAATTCAGATGTTGGGTCCCTTCATGGCAGTCACAGTGATGGTCCCTTCTAAGATTATACAACTTCCTAATATTATGCTATAATATTATAATTATATAAAAATAATAATTGGGGATGCTTTGCAATAATCAATGAAGATCTCCATGTGTTGCGTTTCAGCTGAATCTACTATTTTCTGTGCAAGTACAGTATCTTCTTTTGGAGAGACTTGTGTTTTACAGAACAGACCCTGCACACCATTCTCTTGAAACAGAAGTGCCTTGCGTTTTCAGTGTTACCAAATGTTTAGCTTTGGAGTATACAGTGGCTCGAAAGCTCCCCTTTCATGCTGATTGGGTGGCCAACTACACGGCCACTAATACTTTTGTTTTCTGCTCCCTGGTTGCAATTTTAAAACTTGTATTTGTGCTGTGGTTTGTTTCCCTATGACTCCAGGGTCTAGTTTGCTGTAACTTTATGTCATATATTCCATATTTTATGTTTTTATGGGCTTATAGCCGCAATAAATTTGAATTTGAATATGATGCTGGAGACAGAGCCCCTGCCAGGACCCTCATGCAGTAATAACAGCAGGTCTTCATGACCCCAGACCACCATGCCACTGATGGGTTGGGGACTATAGCTTAATCTGCTTTGCATATAGAAGCTGTCAAGTTCAACCCCTGATGTCTCCAGTCAAAGTCTATCAAGTACAAGTTGAAACCAGACAGCCCAGCAAGGTGACCACTTGACAACTGGACATAATGAGCCAGGGGTGACCATACACTCCAACATTTCCCCAATGAAAATAGGGGTGTCCCATTCCATAATGACAATTTTACTATTTATATCCCACACATTTTACTGGGTTGCTCCAGCCACTGGGCAGCTTCCAACATATATAAAGGCATAATAAAACATTTGAAAACTTTACTATACAGGATCGCCTTCAGACAGTTCGGGGGTTGGATAACTCCATACCCTCCAGCATTTCTCCAATGAAAATAGGGACATCCTACCATGCCCTCCAGTGTTCCTCCAATGAAAATAGGCATGTCCTAAGGAAAAGTTGGACATTCCAGGATCAAATCAGAAACTGGGATGGCTTCTCCAAATCAGGGACGTTCCTAGAAAATAGTGACACTTGGAGGGCCTGGGTGATACTCCCTGCCTTTTCCAACAGTGTTCAGATTAGGAAGGATTGCTGTCCATCTAAATAGCTCCTCCTGACATTTGCTAGACCCCACTTGAATTTAAACATCAAAAGAGACCTGTACACAATATCCTGTTTTGCAGAGGACCAACCTGATGCCTACGGGAAGCCCACAAGCAGCACCCAAAGACAATAGTCCTTATATGACAATACTCCAAATGACAAGACACTTTATATTTAACTTCTTGCAAGATGGTCTACTTCCTGCTCAGTCTGACAAAAGTCCTTTTGAGTCCTGAAACTCACCTACAGTACGACTTCCGGTGGAGCTGCGGCCATCGTGAGGAGCGCGAAGAGTTGCAAGAAGTATATGGCATTATGGCAACTAAGAAGATTAAGTATTTGGGAATTTGGCTCACTCCAAAAAACATAAATCTGTTTGGAGACAATTATGTCCCGATATGGAGAGAAATCAAAAAAGATTTAGAAACATGGAGCAGATTAAAGTTGTCCTTTTGGGGAAGGATAGCAAGTATAAAAATGAATATTCTACCAAGAATATTATTTCTCTTCCAAATGCTACCCGTGGTTAAAGGGACAAGCCAAATCAGGGAATGGCAAAAAACATTATCAAAATTTGTCTGGCAGGGAAAACCGCCCAGGATAAAACATAAACTATTGGTGGACAAAAAGGAGAGAGGCGGTTTTGGACTGCCTGATTTGAAAATATATTATGAGGCGTCATGCTTGATTTGGATTAGGGAGTGGATGTTACTAAAAAATAAAGAAATTTTGGATTTGGAGGGATTTAACAACAGATACCGGTGGCACTCATATTTGTGGCAAAATAAAGTAAAAGTTCACAAAGAATTTTTAACTCATGTGTTTAGAAAGCCACTATATGAGGTGTGGGAGAGGTATAAAAGCTTATTAGAAAGGAAAACTCCCAGATGGTTATCCCCAACGGAAATTTTGACGTTAAAAAAAATCAACACCGAAGACAACTGGATAACATATGAAGAACTGCTAGTAGATACGGAGAAAGGATGGAAAATTAGACCTTTTCAGCAAGTGGCAGATAAATTTACAGGTTGGATTCAATACTTTCAAGTAAATAATTTATTTAATGAAGAGAAAAGAAAGGGAAATTTCGACAAAAAGAAATCTAAATTTCAGGTGGAAATACTGGAGGGAGGCGAGAAACTGTTATCTAAAATGTATAATTATTTGGTGGAGTGGTACACAAAGGACGAGGAAATAAAAGAAGTTATGATTAAATGAGCCATAGATGTAGGACATAACATCCAGATGGAAGCGTGGGAGAAATTATGGAACCACCATTTAAAATTCACTGCTTGTACGTTATTAAAAGAAAACATCATGAAAATGATGTATCGCTGGTATTTAACTCCAGTGAAACTAGCAAAAATGTACAGGAAAAATAATAAGAGGTGTTGGAAGTGTGATAAAAAAGATGGAGAATTCTACCATATGTGGTGGGCATGTGGAAAAGTTAAAACATTTTGGGAGACCATATATAATGAGCTAAAAAAAATATTCCAATACACATTTCCAAAAAAACCGGAAGCTTTCTTGCTGGGGATGGTGGGAAATGAAATCAAAAAGAGAGATCAAAGATTTTTCCTATACGCAACCACCGCAGCAAGAATCCTGCTAGCCCAGAATTGGAAAACACCAAATTTACCAAAGGTAGAAGAGTGGAGAAGGAAGCTATTGGAATATTTAGAAATGGCTAAATTAACAAGTAGAATAAGAAATCAGAGAGATCAGCAGATAGATGTGGATTGGTGTAAATTCCTAGAATATTTAAAAGACAATAGAAATGTGTAATTCACTTACAGGTGTGACGAAAACTCTTGCAAAACAGCAGAAGGGAAAAAGGAAAATTTAGAAGAAATATTTTGACGGATTTAATCAGATAAAATTAAAGAAAAGCGAACGAATGAGGTATCTTGGAAAACTAATGTAGAGGTGGAGGGAAGTCAAAAAACTCGGCAGAGTTTAAGCTAGTCAGCAAACCATATAATATGACAAAAGTGTATATATTTTTTGTTCATTTATGTGTTTAGTTTTGTTGTTGTTTATTTGTTTTTAAGATGCAAAACAATAAAGAAACTGTTAAAAAAAAAAAAGAAACTCACCTACAGTATAAGCCCAAAGCAGAGCTCCTGAAAAGACAACTGTGAATCTAGGTACAAAACTGGGAATTATGAGGTGCGCCGGCCCTCCCCAGTTAATGACATCTGCTTTAAATAGGCAACATCTGCAGGTATCTCCAATTTGTGTTGATGATACACTCCCTGTTCGGTGATGAAGGCCAATGTCCTGATCTCTCCTTTTCAGTTTCTGGTCTCTTCAGGGTTCTTCCTCTTTGTGACCTCGCATCCCACAAGAGCCCATCCTTGTTCCAAACATCTACCGAGCCCCACACCGGCTTTCTGCAGGAGCTGAATCATCAGACTTCAGCAGCGCATATAATTTGCACTGTCGGAATCCATCGCTGGGGAAGATTTTGGGATGGTCGCCAGTTTCTGACAAACATCTGTTACAACTCTCATTTAGAATCCTCTCCATTATGCTACAAATATCGGGTTTGTGAAGAAAAAACAGACCCTTTGCAAAGCAAATCCTAATCACTTGTGTTTGAGCATGCATCTTTGACATGCTATTTGGTGTACAGATTTGGGATCATTCTGTCGTTCTTGTAAGCCACCCCCACCTCTATTTTTTGAGCAACACAAGAAAAATTAGACTATTGGGTAAGAAAGCTGTGTGTTTTGTTGACAGCAAAACTGGTGTGTGTGTGGGGGGGCTTGTTTTCAATGCAAGGGTGGAGGGGGGTTATTGTTCGGCACCATAGAAATTGAACTGGTCTGGTTACAAAGGCAGAAGAGGTGGAGAAGAGGCTCTTTCATTGGATGCATTAGGAAAATGTTAGGAACAAAGATAATTTATAGAAATTCACTGAAAGTCTTATTAGTCTCAAAGCTGAACTACACAGCCAGCAGCACAACACTGAGCAGCTTTCTCTGGCTGTCAAGCAACTGTTCTCTGTGAATATATGAACTGTTTTCTCCAAGCTGCATTTAGGCACGCAGTTTCCATTGGGAATCTGAAGCAGGGCAGTCCAACAAGAGCTGCACTGGATGCTTCTGCTAATCATGTAGCCTGGTTCATATTCAGCAAAAACTGTCATGCATAGAATTCCAACAAAAATGGAAAAGGAACTGCACCTTGTGTGTTCGTCTGTGGTCAGGAATGGAAATCAGCAAAGTGAATTTAATTTGCGTTTGTTCATGTAATTTTATTTACGTCTGTAAACAATACACAATTATTATTTTAACGTTGTTTGTTTATTTATTTTCATAAACTTTATATACTGCTTGGTTGTAAGAAAAAGCCTCCAGATTTTGAAGTTTACATTGAAATAAATGTAAGTGATGTAAATAGCAGTGTAAGTTACGTATCCTGTGTTCAATAGCAGACAGCGAGATGAGCAACACAGTGTTTGGTGGAAGCCAAATGGTAGCAGAATGGAAACAGAGATGATGGTGAAGAATGCATGTTGGAATGGAAATTGCAGCCTTCTTGCATCCTTAGTCGTGCACAATGATGACGCCATATGAAGAGGTTGGGCTAGACTGACAGAAGGCACATGGGTGAATAAAACTGATTTTCTGGGCTTTCACTCAATCCATATTGGTTATAGAGGATGGGGGACTTTCTGGCACATTTGGGACACATTGCTCTTGTTTGGCTAAAACTGTTCCTTGCTCTATGCCAAGCTATGGTTCATTTCCCTGAAACTCAATTCCAGGCAGAGACTAAGCAGTTCCAGTCCTCTGTGCGGAACAGCAACAAATCACCACAGACAGAAAGGAAGGCGGACAGGCTAGTAGACCAGAAATCTATGTTGCCATGAAGCATTTCAATTCCCCAAAAAGCCCATTATTGGCCTCTTCCTCTTCCCTTTTTACCTCTGTAAGAAAAGATGAAAGGAAAGGACATGTTTCAAAAACTGAAAGGACATTCCCCTGCAAAGGCTGGGATCCTTAAAACAAGCTTCTTTTGTTTAGATCTAGCAACACCTTGCTAGATCTGAACACAGATAATTTATGGAGTTCACTCACTATCCCCAAATGCAGTGATGGTCATTAGCTTGGAAGGTGCTCAAAAAGGTTACACAGACATATCAGTGTAAGCTAATGCTATAAATAGTGTTTAATCATGATAGCTAAATGGAAGCCCCAATTTCAGAGGCAGTATAGCTTGGTTTACCAGGTACTGGGGCAACGTGTTTGTGTGTGTGTGTGTGTGATAGACTGGACAACTTCTGATGTCTGGCATTGGATCATATTTTGGAATGCTGCTGTATGTGAAATACTCCCTGCTGTTAGGACACTTGGGGGGCAGATACACTCCATACATTTAAAACACACGACTCCCCTTAAAGAATTCTGGGAACTGCATTGTGTTGAGGGAGGTGAGAAGTCCAGCTCTCTGAGGGGTAAGCGGCAGTTCCTAGGATTCTTAAATGTATGCTGTGCATGTTACCTTGCACAATACTTGTGCTTTTTTATTTTTTAATCCCTCCGTGTTGTGCCAGTTCTCTCTTTCAGGGAGGGCTTAAAAAATTAAATTAAAACAGGGGAGCATTCAAAACGACATACCTCAATAACAAACTGAAATAGTACATGAGGGGGATAGCTCAGTCTGAAGAGCATGAGACTCTTAATCTGAGGGCTGTGCATTCGAGTGTCACCTTGGGTGAAAGGTTCCTTCTGCACTGCATGGGGTTGGACTAGAGGACCCTGGTGATCCCTTCCAACTCTACAATTCTGTGATTTTATAATTCTAACTCTCACAATTTGGTCACCTGATCTTGCTGAATGGGCAGACTGAATCATTCCTTCCACTCTGTTCAGCAGCTGTCTTTAGCACCATTACATGGCAGTTCAATGACTGGCATTTGTCGTGATGGTAGTACATTGAAAAACCCGATTCTTCTCCTTTTTATCATTAAAAAAAAAAAGCTAGTTTGCTCTTCAGCAGCACCGTATTTCCAAAATACAATGGATGTGGGTTGAATGGTCGGTAGGCAAATCCCCCAGTCCTAGCAGATCTAGAGGCATCTAATTGCAAGTGCTTCTATTCTGGAGAGTTTTCCTTGGTCATTACGACAATTGCAGCCCTCGCCTATTATTGCTGCCATACAGTAGCTAATCACTGCTGATACAATGCCATACATATAAAGGAATAACATACCTACAAATGTCTGGGAGAGAGGGTGAGGGGGACACATTTTGCGGCCTGATAAAGCTTGCCAGGAAGGAGTGGGAGAGAAAAGAGAGGGTGAAGTGTAATAACAAACAAACTGGTAGGGTAAGCCACTTTTACATTATTGCACCCTTACATTCTGCATGAATGGAACCATAGCCATTACCACCCACTAGTTTTTTGTTTTTTTTAAACCTAATCCATTTCTCTCCCTGAGTGCACTGAAGTCATAGATTGGATCCATACTTTTAGCTCCTTGTTAGCTGCTCTGATTACAAGTTCCTGGCCTTCAAGATGAGGGGGCATCCAAATCATGGAGCTCAGCAAGGCTGATCTTGTCATGATGTTAAACAAAGGTGGCAGATTTGGGGCACCATTAAAAGATGGGTTTCTTCTGTTGTCTTGTGTGGTGAAATTCATGGAGGAGAGGGCTATCAATGGCTGCTAGTCATGATTGCTATGCTCTCCCTGCACAGTTGGAGACAATAATGATTCCCAATACCAGTTGCTTGAAACCATGGAAGGGAAGAGTGCTCTTGTGCCCATCTTCTGCTTGCTGGTTTCCCACAGGCATCTACTTGGCCATTATGAAAAGAGGATGCTGGTCTAGATGAGCCATTGGCCTGATCCAGCAGGCTAGTCTTAAGAAATGTCACAAGTGGCTCTGTCTTCAAGACAGGACTGGCCGACTCACCCATGAGGCAGGGTGAAGCTACCGCCTCAGAAGGCAGGATCCACAGAGGCAGCAGATCCAATCTCCTAGGAATGCATTACCTGATGCTGCTGCCACAGTGACAGCAATGCTGCAGTGCACTCCTTAGAGGCTGGATCTGCTGCCTCCTCAACAGCCCTCCCCCCTCCCATGCTGCCTCTACAGTGACCTATTGGCATATAGCAGGCACCGCTGGCAGCGGCGGAGCAAGCAGATCGGGCGCTTGGGGCAGGGCCAACTGCCTGTGTGGGTGGGACCAGTTGCCAGTGGGGCGGGGTGAGCCAGGGCAGGATGCTTTGCAGGGCCTCCGAGGAGTCTGCCTGCCTCCTCTCACTCAGCTGCCCTACAGCTGAGGGGGAGGGCAGCGGGTGGACCATTTGGGGCAGTGTGGAGCCTGTGGGCGCCCAAGCCACCGTGTGACTCCCAGGAGAGACACGTGGCTCCGGTGCGCTGTAGGCCCTGTGGTGAGTGCCACCCAGCATTTTGTCACCCCTCAGTGGTGACACCCGCGGCGCACTGCCCCCACCGCACCCACTTCCTCTGCCCCTGACTGCTGGTCGCCTCCAAGCCACAGGGAGGAAATGGTGTGGGCTGCTCTTTGTGGCCTCCTGGCCTCCACACCTGCCTGGATTGATTCAGAATGGGCCCGTTTCCCCCCTACCCATGACAGCCTTTGATTTCCGCTTCAACTTTGAGTAAGGTCATGCCCCACAAAATTTCTCCAATGAATATAGTGACATCCTAAGGAAAAGCAGGACATTATGGGATCAAATCAGAAACCAGGACAGCTTCTCTAAATCAGGGAGGTCCCTGGAAAATAGGGACACTTTGAGGTTTGTAAGGTTGATTTCAAATGTAGGTCTTTATTCCTGCTTTGTTCCTGAGGTAGATCTTCACTTACCCCTTGTTCCCTGGGCAGGGGGAGAGGCACTATTTTGACACACACACACACACACACACACACACACACACACACACAGAGTAACCTCCCATTCTCTGGAATATTCTTGATCTGAACTTGGCTTTTGTCTAATCTTTCCTTGAATTTCACTTTGATGAAATTTGGTGACACACAATTATGTCTATAACCTCTTTCCTGGATATCACTAACAGATAAAACTTTCAGAAGGATGGGTGTTAGTCCATGTCAACAAGAATGACAGAGTCCTTAAAGACTCCACATTTGTACTGGCATGAGCTTTCCTGTTTAGTGTTTCATCAATCAGTCACCTGATGATTTGGACTGTAGTCTATAAGAGCTTATGGCAGTAGCTCAGTGGAGCAGCATCTTTTTTTTTTGCATGCAAAAGATTCCTGGTTCAACCCTCAGCATTTCCAGCCAGGGCTAGAATGCACTTTTGTCTTGAAATCACAGGGACTCACTGCCAGTCAGAGTAAACAACACTGAGCTAGATAGATCAGTGGGCATGACACGACTTCCTATGTTCCTACAATAATTGTCTTAGTTTTTAAGGAACTACAAGACTCTTGTAATTTAAGTGATGTTTGGGTGAAAAAGCCTCACAGGCTAAACTGAGACCAAGGCTAGGGCAGAATTGGCTCATATATTGGCAGTTCCCCACCAGTACCTTGGAATCTGCACATGTCTTGTTGGAGTAGGAACAGTTATAGGTAGGTAGCCGTGTTGGTGTGCCATAGTCAAAACAAAATAAAAAAATAAAAAAATTCCTTCCAGTAGCACCTTAGAGACAAACTAAGTTTGTTCTTGGTATGAGCTTTTGTATCTGAAGAAGTGTGCATGCACGCGAAAGCTCATACCAAGAACAAACTTAGTTGGTCTCTAAGGTGCTACTGGAAGGATTATTTTTTTTGTTTGTTTGTTTGGAGTAGGAACCTGAAACTTCACACTGCATATCAGTTTAGGTGAAATTTGGTGGCAATCGTACTTCTTGGTTTTATTGATTTGTGTTGAATCACATACTGTTTCCATCCTTAACTGGCTCTCAGAGTAGCTCTTCAGAGTTAATATAGGTAAGGTTCAGGATCTGCTGGATCAAAAAAAAACATTAAGATGGCAATGGATAAAGGTGGTGTGATGTGGAAAACCCCCAGATTGGCATTCTATAGACCAGGCCAAGAGGTCTAGTTGGTGGACCAAGCAATGACAAGCCATGACAAGGCAACAGCTTGCTACGTTACAGGATGCAATGTCAACACTGACCTGAAAACTACAGCAAACTCACGCAGGTCATCCTGGGCAAGGCATGTGACCAACAGAGGAGTGCAAGAAAGAGTTTTATGCTTGAGTTCTCAGGTGGCTCAGCCAGGAAAGTTACTGGTAGTCAACAGGGACCAAGTGAGCAAGCACAGAATTCCTCAGATTGTGCAGGTAGCGGTGTCCTCACTCCATTTATGAATGAACAGACAACCTACTGACTAACCTAGGGTTATTCATGATCCCAGGTCATGGGGCTATGCCGGAAGGGCTGCAAGTATTTTGTTAGGCATTCCTATTTTTAACTGAAGCTATAATCCAGCTGAGGGAGGAGGGGTAAGAGAGCTCCACCAAGTCTGCAACCATTTCATGAGTTTGACTAGTACACACATCAAGTGCCCACCCCTCCTTCTCCCTCTTTCAAACAATTTTCCCTGCTCCCCGACACTGAGACAGACAGTCCTGTTGGGAAAAGGCATGTAAAATCTGCTGTCAGAATTGTTGCATCAGTGACACGCTGAAAACATTTGAAGTAGCTTCTCCAAGACGTACAGAAATTAGCCAAGGATACCCAAGTACAAAACACACGTGCACTGTGGCGATGATTAAAGCTGAGCACAAAATGTGAAAATATGCTTTCTCCTTCAAAATGAACAAAAGCAAAAAGTGGGGAAGGTCTGTGCTTCCCCTCCTCTGCTTCCATGGGAAGGAAAGTTATGGAATTGCCATTTATCTTTCCTGGTATCTGTATCTCTTCCATTTGAGTCCTTCAGCATAGACTTGCTCACCTTGGTCAAACTTGGTCTTCCCAAAAACACCCTCTTAATTGCTTTGACTGCATACAACTGACGTTCTGCCTATCTGAACAACTCTGCGGAACTCAAAAGCTTGCACATTGCCATATGTCAGTGCAAGCTGGTCCAATAAGAGGTAGAAACATTTATTGAGTTTAGGTGTCCTGTCGTTTGGAAGTGACACATCCATCACCACCTGCTGAATGGAGTCAAAAGTTGTATAAAGAACATCTCTCTCTCTCTCTCTCTCTCTCTCTCTCTCTCTCTCTCTCTCTCTCTCTCTCTCTCTGATTCATAGAAAGGAAACAGAAAGCTTTTTCACACCAAGTTAGACTATTGGTCCATCTAACTAAGCACTGTCTACCATGAGCAGCAAAAGTTATTTAGGGTTTAGACAGCCCTACCTGGAGATTGAAACCGGGGCTTTTTGTGTGCACGGTCTGTGCTCTCCCAATAGGCTACAGCCCTCCCCCAAATTCCAGCACAAGTCAGTTTTCAAATCCACAGTTCATTCTCATTGCACATCATACTTACATAGCTCCAGCTTTTTGCTATTGACACAGCCGTGTCCTTCTAATAGTTAGAAGAAAACTAGGGTGAAAGCACACCGCACACACATTGTTCCTCTGGTTCTACCACCGCGATATTTGTCAGCAATCAAAAACTCAACCAGACTGCTGAGTCAAGCAAGAAAGACTCCTTTGCACAAAGACTCCTCCACTGAACATGACAGTGGAGTGCAGTTAAGTCATGTTCTGGGGATAAGTGCCTAGGAGTCATGGCCCCCATTGTCCATGTCTCTTGGTGTTAGAAGGCAGCATTTATTCGTAGGTCAGCCAGTTCAGTCTTCCTGCCCCCCAAACACACCTATACTGTGACCAGTTATCCCTGGGATTCAAAGACATCCAAGATACTGGGATGCCCAGGAGTTTGGGTAACAAAGGTGCTAGTTGCAGAGAATTACAGCAATGGAACAGACTGGAGGTGTCAGCCACAGTTCAGACCAAATTCAGTCCAGAGTCCTACATGCTCCCTCTTTTTGTTTAAGTTTTCAAAGGGTTCTTTCTCTTGTCTTTGAAACATAGATTTCAGTTGGAGATGGGTCCCAAAGGGAGGCCAAATACAAAAGAGGCATTGTTTGCAGAAGGAGCACCACATCACTCTCTACACCTGCCCCCACCTCAACACAAGCCTGCCATCCTCCTTGCTGGCCCTTTGCTACCCATCCGCCCACCTCCCTTGCCCAAAGGAGACAAGCCTTCCATTGAAGTCCACCCAGAAGTTGGCTGTATGGCTGGTGAGAATGGGACATGCTATTCTTTGCAAAGGAACCAAACAAAGAGTGGACCAACTCTGGGTTCTCCTGCCCACTTGGCATAAAGATTTGCATGCATGCATGCATTTGTGTGTGTGTGTGTGTGTGTGTGTGTGTGTGTGTGTGTGTAGCAGGGTGGGGGGCATCTGGCAGAGGGCTGCAGTGCTTTGTCCACTGCACATCTATAATGGTTGATCACAAAAAGACAAATCTCTTTTCCTTTAGGGAACGGCAGTATTCCACTGAAAGGAGAAACCTCGATGTCCAGCGTGAAGCAGAAAAGGGGATGGGAAATAGGGTCTGGATACTAGGGAGGCAAGAAATGGGGAGGTTTGTAGCCAAACAATAGGAGCTCACTGGACACTCATCCTTCACACCTACCGCGGCAAATTCCCAAGTCCTTTTTGCAGATCTCAATTAACTCCTGCAACAAACCCCCTCTCTCCAACTGCTTTTGCTCTTCACCCCCCGCCAAGAAGCATGGGCAACTGAGTGCCCATTGCATCCTTGAAAGTCTTTTATCCTCTCTGCTCTCCCCTGCCTAACCCCAGAAACCGATTCCACAAACATAAAGGAACTCTGTCTAGCTCAGCAAAAGCAATCAGGAGGGAGAAAGAAAGAGAGGAGTACCTTATTCTGGGAGCCTGAATCGCCTTCTCTCTCCATCGCAGCAGCGCCTATTCATCCTTTAATCCTTGGAAACAGAAGCACAATTCAAAGCATCTCCCCGCATGCGGTTCTTCCACACGTTCCTCCTTTGGCTTTTTTTTTTTTAATACAAAAAAAAATTCCAAGCAACAGCAAGAAAAAAAGCACACCCCAAGAATCTTCCCCCGGTCTTCTTTCTTCAAGCGGTGACAGTAATCATATTAATAATCTTTTTCTCTCTCCAAAAAATCACAGCACACAACAGTTATTCTCCTGCTGTCTTCTTCCAAAGACCACAGCGGCTGTGCCCGGGCTCATCGCGATGTGAAAGGGCAGCATTTAATAGGAAGGCAGAATGAAAGAATGAATGAATGAATGAATGAAAGAGTGCAGGAGATAGAGAGAGAGAGAGAAAGAAAGAAAGAGAAATGGGAAAGGGGGAAAGGGCAGTGGGAGGGAGTACAGAGAAAGAGGCTGAGGCTGACTTCACATCTGTGGCTGATGGGTCTGTGTCTATAGAAGCAGTGACAGCTCCCCCCGCCCCCCTCAGAGAGTAAGGGAGAGGAGGACCTCTGTGGCTGCTAATGGCCTGTACCAATTTATTCCACTTAAGCAGGGGGGGCAGTTCTCCATGCAAGAGGGAAGGAAAGCCAAGCCAGCCTCCCCGATGTCCCCCGAGATGAATTGGTTTCTGCTTTGCCCATTTGCAACAGCGGCTCCTGCACAGACTTGAATAAGGGCAGAGACTGTGGGTGATGGTCTCCTAGCCCAGTGTGGGGGGAGACAAAAATGGAATACAGACAACATATGGGAAAGGGGCATGGTGGGAAATTCTCATGTTTGCAAGGGGGCAAGCATAGGTGTGCAGATGGGCATGGTTCAGAATAGAAAGCACAGTGTGGCAAGCATATCTCCTGACTGGAAGATCAGAAAATAAGACTTGCTCATTTGCCTGGTTCAAAGCTAGGTTCAGACATTCATTATTTGAAAGTACGGCATGAATTACTGTGACCCAGCTAGGTTTCCCCCACTTCAGAAAAGGACCACCTCCGTACAACCCTTTTGTGTGCCTGAGCACCCGTCTCCCTAACATAACAGGGATGGATTGGCATCATCTTCAAAAGCTTCCCTGAATCTCCTTTCCATGTTCTAGGTTGGGGTCCTGAGAAAGACTACTGAGAGAGACCACCATGGCCCACTCCAAGATCAGTCACCCCCCAGTTTGCAAAGGACTCACTCCATCCTCCTCCAGTTTCAGCCTATCTCAAAAATCTCACCTCCTTCATGTGAGCCTGGAATCCAGAAGGTGGAGCTGAAGTGCAGCTTTATAAGGAGAGAGAATGGAACGCAAGTTAGGGACCAGATACCTGGTGATTGGCTGCCCACGTTCCAGGACCATGGACAGAGACTTGGAGAGCCCATAGAGCAGTCCAGTTTGCTTGGGCTTGAAGAAACCTTTGGCAGTAGGTTGAATTACACCACTGTGGCACATAGTCGGTTTGAGTTTGGGCTTTGCAGCTAGGAGCACTGGGTTCAAATCTCACCACAGAAAAATCCTACCTGAGACACCTTCTCCTCCATTCCTCACTTCCCCATACGTAAGACTATTTGTTAATTATATGCAGGTCTGTTGCTGAAAGGGGCAGAGTCTTTCCTTACAGTACATGGCACGGGTGACCCAGATATTTTCCTCCAAGTTATGATGCTGCTGTGTGCTGATGGGATTCAAGCACTGCCCTGTTTGTGGAGGGTTTGTCACTAGATAAAGGCCATTGTGGTGTAGTAGTCAGAGTGTTGGACTAGGAAGATGGCAGACCCAGGTTCAAATCCCCACTCAACCATGAGACTCACTGCCCCTCAGCCTAACTTACCTGAGGGTAGGACCCAAGCCAATGGATTAAAATCACAAGAAAGGAGATTTCAACTAAATATAAGGAAGAACTTTCTCACAGTAAGAACTGTTTGACAGTGGAACAGTTTCCCACTCTGATATATTATGACTCTTGCTGATGCTGTTGTTATCAGTGCATACAAGTAATTTGCAGACTAACACAAGTTTAAAAATAAAGGCAAATCTCCACTCCAAGGAGTTTGCAGTCTAAATCTGGAGAAGAAGCCGACAAGGGAATACGGAGGAAGTGCATAACAGGGTCTGGATATGTGCAAATGCAGTTACACAGACACAGGCTTGATTTCAAAACTACTGGTGGTTTTCTCACGGATTATGTAGTAAGCCTGTGTCTCAGGATATTGCCCCTTTGAACCAGAGCAAGGCTGACCTGACTGACATGCTCCTCCTTTGTGGGGGGAGAAATCTGTAGGTGTTAGAGGGGATCTTTCTGTGGGCAAGGAATTGTTTCAAATGGGAAAGGAAGAGGTGGTGCCATACAGATACGCATCAGCACTCTGCCCACCAGTGATTCTCAGCGACTGGTATTCAAAGGCACAAAACCAGACTAGGCTCTGGTTTAGATTCTTGGTTCCTGGTCCAAGCTGGAGAGTCCTTACTCCAGGTCTTCTCATTGAAATGCCTTGATCTCACGAATGGGGAATCAGAAGCCTTCTAGATGTTGCAGGACTTCAGCTCTCATCTAGCCCCACTCAGCTATCAATAATCAGAGATGATGGGAGTTGCAGTCAGAAGCATCTAGAGGACCACAGTTTCTAACCTTAAGGGAAGCTGTTAGAGAAACCTACCAAGGGCCACCTCTCCCCATATGAACTGACCCAGACCCTGCAATCATAATCTGAGACTCTTCTTTGTGTGCCTCCTCTGCAAGAAATCTGAAGGGTGGCAACACAAGAATGGGCCTTTTCTGCACTGGCTCCCTGCTTGTAGAATGCTCTCCCCAGGGAGGCTCACCTGGCAACTTCATTACTTATCTCCCAGGCCTTTGGCTAATTAAACAAATTATGGCCTTTTAAACCGGGGGGGGTATTGTTTTTTGTGTTACTATGGTATGTGTATTTGTGTTTTTATATTGTAAACTACCCTGTGATCCTCAGAATAAGGATGGTATAGAAACAACAACAACAACAACAACAACAACAACAACAACAACAACAACAACAACGGCTACTCAGATACATCCCTGTGTGCAGTTTAGACAACTCAACACTAGATCATAGGACAAGTGTGCTGGATCAGGCCCAGGGCCCATCTGGTCCAGCATCCTGTTCTCAGAGGCCAACCCGAGAACCTGAGCACAACAGCAGCTGCCCCTTCTGCAAGTTCCCAGCAGATGGTATTCAGAAGCATTGCTGCCTCTGATCGTGGCATGAGAGCATAGACATCATGGCTAATAGCCACTGACTTTTAATATTTTCTGTGGGTGGTACAGTTGGAAGAATAAAAGTCTATATTTATCTTGTATCCACTATTGATATTTATAGACCACCCTCCATTCCACTGGGTCTTAGGATGGCTAACACACAGGATAAAACAATTGACCAGTGAATTTAGAACAGAATTAAAAGATCACATTTGTGCCTAGACCGGAAGGGTTATTCTGGGGTGCAAAGGCAGAGAGATGAGGGCAGCAAATTCTCAGAAGTGGGTGGGAAAGTTGTGTATGGATTTGAGGAGCAGGCAACACATGGTCTAAAGAGGAAAGAGATACTTGATGGATAGAGTCAGCAAGGCTGGAGGCAGCAGAAACTCCCACTAGTAGGTTCCCCTCTGAAAACAATCAGTTTGCTTAACTGAGTAGCAGGACACATCCTTTTCACACTGAAGGCTCAATCTGCAGCACCTTCACTTAACAAGGAGCAGAGAGCAAGTGATACCTGGAGCTGCTGCCAGTCAAGGCAGGCAGGACTGGGCTAGATAGATTCTGTATAAGGAAGGTCCTTGTGTTTGCTCATGTATCAAATAGTCCTTGGCTTTGGCTATGCTCTTTTTGCTCATTTCTCTTCTATTCCGGATGAGTCTGTGGCAGTTTCAGCCTCCATTGGCCTTTTCTGGGAGGGAGCAAAGCCACTGAGTGTCTCCCCAGCACACTCAGCTCACCATCTGGTGCTCTCCAGAGTATCTCTGTTCACAACCCGTCTGGAGCTCATTGCAGATAGGAGCAGGCACCTTGTCTCTCCTTATGAGCAATAGCCTCATTAGCAGAGGCGCAGCAGAGAGGCAGTGTAGGGCAAATATTCAGGAGCTGGGTGGTAGAAATGATGGCATGGCATCCTTGCCAGGGTGTGGACTCCTGGGCAATTACAAAGCTCCTGCCTGCAGCCGTCTTTCTGCAGAATGAAACAGAGAGGCTGCTGTTGGCCACATTCTCTGTTTGTTCTTTGGTTTAGGGTGTGCAGTGGGAAGAGCGGACAGTTTGGAAGTGGGGAAAGGTCACAGCTCAGTGGTATGCATGGAGAAGGCCCCACACAAAGTATCTCCAGGCAGGACTTGGAATATCCCCTGCCTGAAACTGTGGAAAGCCCCTGTCGGTCATTGTAGATGTAACCGTGGTCTGTCTCAGTATAAGGCAGCTTCCTAGGTTCCTATGCACAACATGCTGTGAAGTTTGAGGGCAGAAGGAAACTGACACTTTCCAGTGAGCAGACTGGGACTGGGACATCCAGAAGTAAAGGATGTCCATTAGGCTGTGAAATAAATGTCAAACTGACAGGTTCCTAAGCAAACGCCAGGTTCCAGACAACTAGAAACACAGAAAACTGCCTTATATGGAGTCAGGCCCTTGGTCAATCTAGCTTGCTATTGTCTACACTGATTGACAGGGTCTCTCCAGGATTTCCGGCAGAGGATCTCTCCCATCTCTACCTGGGAATGCCAAGGATTCAACTTGGGACCTTCCGTATGTATTCTACCACTGACTTCTGTCCCTTTCCCTGAAGACACTTTTATTTTATCCTGACTCTCTTGTTTTCTCTGTGAAGGGAGCATCCCGCTCAGTCAGGGGGATCCTTCTAATGTGGTGGTGCATTTGAAGGAAAAGCTGCACCACTAAGTTCTGCTGAGTGTCGAAACAGGCCCTTTGCTGCAGAGGAAAGCAGAGTGCGCCAAAAATGCTGTTTTTCTATTTGTTTTTGAGATACGCTTTCCACTGAATTAAAATCCCACTGAGGACACTTCATAAATGCTTGTGATTTAACACCGGGCAGGAGGCACTGGGCTCTAAACAATCTCTGCCTTGGCCTTTAGCCAAGCTAATGATCAGAGAGAAGCTGTGGCTGAGGACGGAGAGACCAGCGGTTATTGAATCACTCCTGCCAGCTCTTAGTGACTTGGTAAACCATTTGCTTGAAGATGTTCCCATGACTTAGCTGCAGTAACAATGGATCATTAGTCCGAGAAGGGATAGGATAGAGGTGAACAGGAATTTCTTTCCTTCCATCTGCAACAAGTATAGTAATTCTAGCTTATCCTCCTTTGTTCTGTAACCGTTTCCAAAGATTCTGGGACAACATTCCAGTTTGCAGGACTTAGGTGTGCCACTTAATTCTATTTATTGATTTAGAAAACCCTAAACTACCTATTTTTTCAAAGGAAACTTGGACAACAAACCCATCCAAAATGAGGAGTGAAGTTCAAATTAAACCCAATCACAACTGGCACTGGTTATGCTACAGGTGCCATATAATACTTGTTCTGCTCTTGTAAGAAATTGATCTTTTAGTCACACAGTCACAGAGTCACAGAATTGTAGAGTTGGAAGGGGACATGAGGGTCACCTGGTCCAACCCCCTGCAATGCAGGAATCCTTTGCCCAACATGGGGCTCGAACCCATGAACCTGAGATTAAGTGTTTTATGTTCTACTGACTGAGCTATCAGTGTGGCAGCACCCACACTTTATAACTCCCTGCCTATTGACATCAGGCAACTGCCTGCACTGTATTCTTTTCATCACCCACTGAAAGCATATTCATTTAGGCAAGTCCATCCAGAAATGTAGATGTGCTTTAATCACATTTTTTAGCTTATAATTGATTTTAATTCTTTTAAAAAATGTTTTAAATACAGTAGTTGGTTTTTTTTAACCAATAATTTTGCTGCTCTTGTGCTCAAATCCTGCTTGCCAGTTTCTCACAGGCTTCTGGTTGGCTGCTGTGGCAACAGGATGCTGGACTAGATGGGACATTGGCCTGATCCAGCAGGGCTCTTACATTCTTTATTTGACTTTTGCAAGTCCTTGCACAATTAGGCTTGGTCTATGCTTTGGAATGGGGAAATGAATAATGAGCAGCCTGACCCAAATGTGAAAGCCAGTGGGTCTTTGGAGAATGTTGAGAAATTGCTGAAATTGCCTATTTGATTTGCATAGTTTGAAATCGACAAAACTGCAAACATTCACAGGAAGAAGAAAAATCACCTGGCAAACAGAACAGTGGTGAAACAGTTCTGTCCTGTCCAGACTCTGAAGGGTATTGTTGCACAAGAAGGAAATCTATACAAGCTTGTGGGTAACAATAACATTTCCACGCTGCCAAAGTTCTGGAGCATTTTGTATCGAATGAACTATTTGTAAATACTTTTTATGGCTCTCTCAAGCTATGTTAATGAGATGGAAATTAGGGATTTAGAATCTCCTGGAAGATCATGCAGGTTCTTAAAAGCCTCAAGCAGCATGAACACAAAACACACCTGAGACTGAGTTTTTCACCTCCCGCCCCCAGTTTATAACACAATGGGTTGTATCTAATTAAGTCCTACACAGAATAGATCGATTGGAATTACTACGTCTAGGTTAGTCATAGCCATTAACTTCAGTGAGTCTACTCTGAGCAAGGCAAGCATTGGATACAACCCATTAAAGGTCTAGTTGTTGCATGGGGACCAAATCTCATCCTATGCAGATGAACATCTGTTCCAGGTATATTATGTCACATTCTCCCATGAATCGTGTTGCTATGCAGTCTCAGGGAATGCAATCATTTCCCCAGCTAGAGGTGACACTAAGATTTGGAGAGTTGTCTCTGGAATGTGCCATGGGCATCTATTGAATAGTGTCTGCATTGAAATAATAATTTAAAAAATCCCTCTCCCCCTGCTTCTGCCATGCGGTGGTCCTAATTTTCAGTTCAGATGTCTTTGCGGTAGACAGCATGCTAACCTTCTCATGTGCCGAAACCAGGGCTTTTTTCAGCCAGAACTCGCTGGAACTCAGTTCCAGCACCCCAGATGGGCACTTTTGCCATTATAAGAGAACAAGGGAGGTGTTCATGGTGAATTCTGGCACTTCTTTTTCTAGAAAAATAGCACTTTATTGAAGCATTCAACATCTATACCAGGAGTGGGGAATTGGTGGCTCTCCTGATGTTGTTGGACTCCCAACTCCCATCAGCACCAGCCAGAATGGTCAAAGGACAAGGATTGTGGGAGTTGTCATCCTGAAACACTGGGGGGAGGGCACAGATTCCCCATCTGATATAGACTCCCATTCCCTGTTGCTCAATGGCCTTCTTGACAGTCCTCTAGCCACCAAAGCTCCCACACCTATCCATACCTGTTATGCACACTTGTCTATACCTCCTGTATGAGTGAATTCCCCACCCCCACAAGTTGCATATTCTTTCCCCTTCAACCCTGAGTCCATTGTCCCACTTTCACTACTCTGTCTCCTCTTACCCTGGTTTTTTCATCCTCAGCCATCTTTCTGTAGCTTCGCTTCCTACACAGTGCATCAATCCTTCTTGCCCTCATTTCATTTCCTGCCAAAAACATGCAGCTTCTCTTATTCCTGAGTTAACTTTTTCTTCTTTCCAAACTGACCTTTCACTTCCTTGAGGGATGCTGTACTATTTTTCAACAGGCTGTTGCTTCTGACTAAGCCATTATAAATGGTCAACATTCTGTGACCTCACAGAAGCTCATTCTGGAAACCAGCATTATTTTTAGGTGGCAGAAAAACCCGTTAACACGTAACTGTACTACTGGTGCAAGTACGTAGATTCATAACCCTGCATATGGCAAATTATCTTACTATGCATGAAGATACTGGAACTGTGTTATTTAAGCAGTTGATGCTAATGTTACCAGCCTTCTCCATAGGCCTGAAAAATCTCCAGCAGTTAATAACACAAAAATTAATATGCAAAAAACAGAGATTAAATCCTCTGATGTGCACATTTATGTTTTTATCACATAGTTAATCAGGGGAGGGAGTGTTCATGTTAGAGATAGCTCCGTGTGCTGATTCTATAACCCAAATCCCAAAAGAGCCCTAGAAAAAGCATAATCTGCAATGCAAAGAGTGAGGGGGATGGAGAGAGGGATGGAGGGAGAGAGAAAGAGAATTTAAAAATTACCAAGCATATGGGAGGGTCTATAGATTTTCCAAATCACCTGTGCTCTAATTTAATATGAATAACAATTAGTTTACTCTTATCAGTTAATTGTGCCCCTTGTGGATTCAGCAACACAGCATACCCACACCAAATGCCTTTTGTCTGTGCAAACTTTAATTACACCCAGCCCAGATTTGCTGGTTTTTTTTTTTTTGCTTTGACAACAAAGTTGTTGGGAAACAAAGGAAGAAGCATCTTCCTTTTGTAGCGGGAATGGATTTCGTTCATGAAGGCAGCCCAGTGCTGGTGCCATGGCAGCACTGCTGAATCTTGCAACACCATACTTTTAAAGTGCATATAAAGCACATCAAATGCACCTTGAAAGCACACAGTGCCCCCCAAAGAATTCCGGGAACTGTAGTTTGTTAGAAGTGCAAAGAATTGTATCTCAGTGATAGGAGGAACTACAGTTCCCAGGATTCTTTGGGGGATATCATGGAGGATGATGTGAATCTGCCCACCTGGACGGAACTCATGAAGCCCAGTGGTCTGTGGATCACCATTTGAGAACCTCTGCATTGGTAGGAACGGGATTAATCACACTGTGTCTCTGTTTCCAGCATAAAACTTAATTACCGGTATGCTTGTGAAAGTGGATGGTAAGTGGATAAGGCTAGATTCATACAAGTGCTGAAAGACTTAAGGATCCTATCAGTTGTTCGGTTTCATTAGAATGCACATTGCATCATCAGCCTGGCCACTCCATTGTGCAATGATTGCCACTACCTTTGACAGACACCAGCTAAATCCTCCATTTGCCCCCTTTACAACCTGTGCAGGCAAGGGAAACTCTCGTGACTTGGGGCTCACCCAGCTGGAAGGATTTCCATGTCAGGTCTTAGCCAAAGCACGGCTCTCATGCTTGATATTGCAACAACACGGAGGGTGGGCAACGGAGGCTTTCACTTTCCTCCTTTTTTGGCAGCCTGGGAAGGGCTTTGGCACGCCTGGGACTTCCAGCTGCAAAGTGTATTTTAAAAGCCGAGCCAGAGGAGAGTCTGCTGAGCAACAGATAAAAGACTTTGGTGTTAAAAACGTTTCCGGATTGCAGGATTTGATCCAGAAGCGGAAGCGCAGTGGCAGTGGGATTAGAAGCAATATTTCACAGGGGAACGGGCCCGGTCAGATGGAAGCTTCCAGAAGCTTGGATTCTGCAGTGGTAGATGGGCTCAGGAAGTGAAATATGGCACCACACAATACCACTATTTTTTATTTTATTTTTTTGCAGGGAACAGACTGCCAATATTAGGCAAAGTCTATCAAAATGGCTTTTTATATAGAGCTTTTCAAACAAATCTCTCAGTAGGGAGGCTTTTACAGAGGACAGTCTTCTGTTTGAAGGAGTCTTCTATTTGGAGGGCTCTCTGGTCCAAGACTGGTTTAAGGATAAAGAACCCTAAGTAGGAAGGGTAAAAGAGGCCTTGAAGTTGCCCACCAACAGTGAGCACCTTTACATAAGCTTTAACTTCAGTGCATACAAACATAACATTTTATGCACATTAAACTTTTGACATTAGCACATTTCCCCCCCATCCATCATCTTTCCAGAAGCTCAGGACAGGTTACACAGTACTCTTCTCGTTACAGGTGGGTAGCCGTGTTGGTCTGCCATAGTCGAAACAAAATAGAAAATTCTTTCCAGTAGCACCTTAGAGACCAACTGAGTTCTCTTCTCGTAACCCGCATAACCCAGGAAGGCAGACCCTTGCAGGGGCGTAGCAAGGGGGGGGCGAGGGGGCGGGCCTCCCCGAGTTCCATAATGGAGGGGGTGACAAATTATCAAGGAACAATTTTTTTTATTTTTGAAAATGCCTGCTCCGAAGGTCTTATCTTCCTATACTAGGGATTATATAGCTATATATGAAATTTCATGCATAGCTATATATGAAATTTCATGCATATCGGTTAATATCTTGACCCTCCTCCACCAAAATAGCTGTTCACTTGGCTGTTTTCCTATGTCATGAAGGCTGAAATTTCAGTTCAGAGAACACTTACTGTTCCCAACCCTAACCCTGTGGAAAGCCATCTAATTAGACTTTAATTTGATTTTGAGATGTCTTTAGGAGGTAATTGAATTATTGTTTGATTTTATACCAATGTTATGTATCTGATGTTAGCCACCCTGAGCCCAACTTCGGCCAGGGAGGGTGGGATATGAAAAAAGTTTTTTTTTAATTTGTTATTATTCCTTTGTAAGAAAATATGAAATAACGTAAAACCATTTTTGTGGGGGTGGGGATCAATGGGGGGATTGACAAGAAATTTTCCGCACCAGGTACCACCTGACCTTCCCATGCCTGGGGGGGGGGGGTTTGACATTTTTTTTTTTTGCCCCCAGGTACCAATTTA
Source organism: Lacerta agilis (assembly GCF_009819535.1). Taxonomy (NCBI): domain Eukaryota; kingdom Metazoa; phylum Chordata; class Lepidosauria; order Squamata; family Lacertidae; genus Lacerta; species Lacerta agilis. The sequence goes on along the minus strand of NC_046326.1, from coordinate 23,452,281 downwards.
CCTTGCTACGCCCCTGGACCCTTGCAATGTGACCTGGCCCACAGTTATGTGTGGATTTGTACCTGCACATCCATACTCAATACATGGCGACTATGCCACACCTTGGCTCTATAAGCCATTGTGGAGTCAATCCCTTGTTCCCGGTGGAGTGACTGTTTCCATCTGGAGAATTTGCGAGAATAAAGCTTCGTCCTCACAGATTGGATCATCAGCGTTTTCATTATGAGCTTTAAACATTCCCCAAAGGCAATCATCGCCGTGAGTCACCTTCGCCATTAAGCACACAACACACCCTCTCGGGGACCCTCTGCCTTTGAGGGACAAAGCTTTCAATCATTACCACACCCTGTGCCTGGGCACCTTCACCCCCTCACATTGAACCACTTTACTGCTCTCTGTTATAATTGCTTTTCGGTCCCTCCTCCTGGTGGTTATTACCTATGCATTATTATGAAACCACAGGCACTTAAAAAAAAGAAAAAGAAGAAATCAATCATTCTGCACTGCTCTCAGCAAGCCTCCGTCTTTTGTCCTCAGGCAGGCACTGCAGGCCGAAGCCTTGACTCAAGTACTCCCGCACATTGACAAAAATTGAAGCGCATACACCAGAGAATGGCAGGGGGTGGTTTGGGGACGGCGCTAAAGGGAGAGCTGTTGCTCCTGGTTTCTTCTTCTCATTACTGGTTGTTGTTGGCGGCAGCGGCGCAAAGGTTTATAATAAAGCAACAAGGCGTCATGATGTGCGTGCGTGCACACACACATGCCTGGGAAAGGAGAACAAAATATTGAGCGAAGAGTTCAAGCGGCGATCCTCGAGGGACAGTTCAGCTGGTAGCGTCAGTTATTAACTACGGGTGAAATTAGATTGTCCTAGTACACAGTGGGGGGGGGGGGCGGAAAGGAGAGGAAAAAGATTGCATCCAAGTTCTTATTGCTATCCCAATAGAGATATGGATAATAGTGCTTATTCTTATGAGGTGTGTGTATATTTCTAAATTGAATGTCATAAGAGTCAGGCAAGGGAACGACTATTCTTTAGGAACATAGCAATTTAGGGTGGATGTTAAAAATCAAAGCCAGGGCCAGGAACTAGAAGATGCAGTGCTATGGTTTATAAGGAGGAAGATGTGAAAGCTATGGTGAGAAGGGTATGGAGAGTGGATGCTGGAATGAACTGAGCATCAGAGCCTTGTTTATTTAAAGCATTATTATCTTCAGCCCTCCACAAAAGCTACTAGAGCGGCTAACAAATTTCAGTGATAAGATGGTCACTACCCTCAGGCCTACAATTTAAAAGACACGTATAAAAGGAAAAGGGATTGTGTGGGAATACGTTTGTGGTGCTTCCTGCACCTTGCCGCAGCACAGTAACCTTCCGCGCTATGCACGGAAGGCAAAGAGATCCGGCAGAGGTTTGCTGCATGGATCCCTCCGCGCTTGCAACAAAGCGCGCCAGAAAAGCCTCTAATAGCGGTCGGAAAACAGTTTCCCGCCTAGAAACTCAGCCAAATGCAATGTTGTGATTGGTCTATGTTAATGTTATGACGTTGTTCAGTTTATCAATAAATGGCCCCTGCTCTCTGTAGCGGTGTGTAGAGTGCGCGAGACAAGCCAAGAGAGAACAACCGTGCGAGACAAGCAAGAGAGAAAGCAAAAGAGAAACCAAGCCACACAGAGTAGTAGTTGGGAGAGCGCAACTCCACCATTGCAGTCTCTTAGTCTTTTATTTCTTTTAGTTTTATTTTGGCCACCTTCTTATTTTTGGCCGCACCTTTTTGCTCTGCCTATCCTTTCCTCTCCGGAATCTCCGGAACCTTCAGAAACCTTCAGAAACGACCTTCAGAACTCCAAACAACTTCTCACGACCTTCAGCTTCATAACCAGCGGACCCAATCATAACCAGTGGGAGCAGGCACTCCGGGAATTACTGGTTATCCCAGATGTTGGTTATCCCCACAGGATTGGGCTGGAGAAGTAGGGGGAGCAAACACTGGCATTGCCCCTTAGTTACAGAATTCTTGCAATGACCAAGTGGAATCGAATGACTGACTGGTATCTGATGGAAGCTGGTTGGACATGGAGTCAACAGCAAATTTCTTTTAGATTTTTGTAAGCAATTTTGCCTAATATCGATTTCCTCCCGAAAGCAAACATCATCAAGCATACTATCTACAATTAGGGATGGGGATTCCCCCCTCCAAACTTACCTATTGTATTTTTCGCTCCATAAGATGCACTTTTTCCCTCCTAAAAGTAAGGGGAAATGTCTGTGCGTCTTATGGAGCGAAGGACTGGATTGCTTGTTCCTCCTCCGCACCTTTGCTGCTGGCGGCAGCAGCGGAGGAGGAACGGGCTGCCCAGCTCCTCCTCTTGCTCTGGAGTTTCTCACAGCGTCACCTGCATATGCTATAATTTTTTTTCGTGTTTTCCTCCTCTAAAAACTAAGTGCATCTTATGGTCAGGTGCGTCTTATGGTGCAAAAACTATGGCAATTCACCCTTTCCAAAACAATATGCAAACTGAAACACAGCCATCTTCCTAAATTTGCACTTCTCCAAATTTGACAATGCAGTTTTCCAGCCAAGTACAAAAATTCATATACTCGGGTTGAAACGTGCATTAAAATGCAAAAAATAACATACACAAGTGCATTATTTTTGGGAAATTGTTTTGCAAATAATGAATATATTAGGCAAAATTGCATACATACACACTTGTGTACATTAGGAGAAATACAAATGATTTTCATGGGGACTTAACCCCCCCCTGCAAACTGTTGTGGAAATGTGGAGAAATTTAAGATTGGACAAATGAGAAACAGAGAGAAAAAGAAATGCATAGATCCACCGATCTCTATCACAGACCCTTTAAAAAAAGCAACCCTTGTAACCAGGGATGATGGGTCCAGACTTTGAGTAACACAGTTGGGAGGCCTTGAGTGTGAAATTATTATCCCCTAGTCAATAACCACTAGCAATTAGAAAGTATTAAGGAAATCAGAGTTTCTAAACATGGGGGAAAGATCAAATGAAAGAAATAGACTCTAGCATAAATTCTACCAGACTCCTTGGCATTTCTGGGCCAGGAGGCACCAGTCATTAGTTGCAGGGAAATAGTTTTTTTTTAAAATCCTAGGCAATCATTAACAGAGAAAATGGTTGCAGTTGTCACACTTTGTCCTTCAGAAAATAAAAGAGATGAAAGGGGAGGAAGTGGGATGTGTCTTCTTGTTCCACACGTTATTATGATCTCTTCTCCTTGGGGGAGAACAAACTAAATGTGCAAACCTCATCCCTTATTATAGTAAAACCAGTTACCTGGAAAAGGGAGAGAAAATCTGATGGGTGATCATATTACCTTGGAGAGAGGAATTTTGGACCATCACCTCCCTGATCACATGAAGACAGGTGTTGCCTGTGCAGTCAAGGCAGGATAGAAAGCATCCTCAGTCATTTTGAAAGCGCTTAACACTAGACTAAAGAGAAGGGTTTGGGAGTAGGCTGGCAACTTATGCATCTCAAAAAAACGAAAAACAAAAAACCTAATTTGAATAAAATGTGCATATGATAATTTACCTGTATATTGATATGTATAAATGCAAATTTAAAAAAGGATTACTATGTTTAATAGAAATGCACATATATAGAATAGACACACAGCAGTGTGGTGTAGTGGTTAGACTGATGGATCAGGACCTGGGGGGACCAGGGTTCAAACCCCCGCTAAGCCATGAAACTCATTGGGTGGCTTTGGGCCAGTCACAGTCTAACCTACCTTACAGGGGTATTGTGAGAATAAAATGGGGAGGATGAGAGCTGTGTTTTCCACCTTGAGCTCACTGGAAGAAAAGTGGTACCGTATATAAATGTGCTAAATAATAAATAATAAGTAACCGGTGGTGAATTAAGGAGACTGTGCTTGGGAGGTCTATGCATGGCTGCTGAACTCACAGTCCAGATGCTAATAGCTGATGAGAAACTTACATTCCCCATTCTTATGGTTTGTGATATTTCAGCCCAACTTGGAATAGATCACCATTCAAAAGGAGGACAGCTTCAAATATGGGACTGACAGCAATTCAAGGACAGAATTGTCCTTTGTAAAGTAGGGCACAGAGTCACCCTATTTTGTGGTAAGTTTTGAAAATAAAATTGGTTGGCTTATAGTTTTTATATATATATTTAGCAGAGTAAAAATAGATTGGAAACTGCAGCTACCCCACCACCCATCATCTATCTGTAAATCTGTCCCTGGAAAATAGGGACACTTGAAGGGTCTGGTTAATGTTGGACTATAATTCCCATCATTCTTTTTCATTGGGTATGCTGGGAGTTGTAGTCAGAGGGCCAAAAGCTCCCCATCCCTCCTATAAAGGAATTGTCCATCTTAATGGGAAGGGCCGTAGCTCAGTGGCAGGGCATCTGCTTCAATCCTCAGCATCTCTAAAAAGGTAAAGGTAAAAGAGCCCTGGACGGAAACAGCATGATGGAAACCAGAGTGCATTGAAACACCGTTTACCTTCCCACCGCAACAGTACATATTTATCTACTTGCACTGGCGTGCTTTCGAGCTGCTAGATTGGCAGGAGCTGGGACAGAGCAATGGGAGCTCACCCTGTTGTGGGGATTCAAACTGCCAACTTTCTGATTGGCAAGCCCAAGAGACTCAGTGGTTTAGACCACAGCGCCACTCGTGTTCCACCAGCATCTCTAGGTATTGCAGAGAATGTGCCTTGCCTGAAACCCTGGAGAGCTGTTGCCAGTTGGAGAGCAGACAGTACTGAACTAGATGGAGCAGGGTTTTTGACTCAGTCGAAAGCAAGCACAAAGCTTCTTAAGTGAGGGGAATACTAATCAGCCCTTTCAGAGAATCGACATGGAGAACAATCAATTTTTCACACTATTGTGGGGGTGATTATCTTCAAACTGGAGTGCAATGGGAGTTGCCAGCAATGTTTGTGTGTGTGGAGTGAGTTCTGCTGCACTCCCCCACCTTACAATCTTTCAGCACTCGTTTTGTGTGTGTTCACAATCCATATCCTAGGATCCCGTATCCCAGGACATCATAGGCCACCCATATCACAACATTTTGAGCATCCAAAAGACTGCCGCAGTGCAATCTCTTGACTGAGATATGGGCACAATTCTTCTCCCTCTTTTACCATTCTGGGGTGTGTGTGTGTGTGTGTGTAGCAGAGCAGAGAGGCCAAGTCATTCTCTGCTGGTCTAATCACAGTGTCAGGGACAAACAAATAACCATCGTTCAGCTCCTGAGCTGATCCAGAATTACATTCTTGTTTGATAGCCTGGCCTCCATCTGTTCCCCACCACCACCACCCCTGCGCTGCTATCGATAAAGTGATAGATGCTTTTAAGCGAGCCGAAAGTAAATAAGGCGAGAGAGATTTACCAACATCTGAAAAGCCCCACGGAGGTGTCCCAATGCACTGATTTAATTCTGTTCGCCCCCACCCTCCCTGGTTGACTGCAGATGCTGTATCGCAGGCACATTAACCCAAAGGAGAAGCCCTAGATAAATGGGCCTTTCTCCTGCCCACCACCCACAGCAGTAATGCTCGGGGAGTTTTTATGTCTGCTTCTCCAGCACTGTAGGCCTAGACACCTACAATGGCAGATAGATTTAGTGGTCTGATCCGATCATATAACCACTTCTGTTTTGCTCCTTTTAGCTCCTCTCGCCATCGATTTTTCTTTTAAATTAACAAAAGAAGATGCCCAGTGGATACATTTTAGTCCAATAACAGCACACAGCGAGCCTCAAATAAGTATCCATTTGGGCAATTGGACTGTTGTAGCGCCCACTTCATTTGTTACGGGCTAAATGGCAACATTATTATTCAGGGTCAAGCAGCGTCTTCCATCCCTGTTGAAATCTTTGGCGGCAATTCTTGCTTGAGTCAAAGAGTAGGACCACATGGGGCATTCCCACGCCAGTCAGTCGGCACCTAGCACAAAACTAGGGGTTACGTGGCAGTAACTGCTGATAGGGGTTTGTTGCATGAGGTATTGCACAAAATTCCTTATCAAAGAAGGGCAGAATTGTCTCGCTGGAGAGTACAGGTTGCTCACTGGGACAAGACAGTTTGAGTGTATTAAATGGATCCTAGCCCAACAGCACTGGCTGCCAATTAAGCTTCCGGGCCCAATTCAAAGTGCTGGTTTTGACCTATAAAGCTTTAAATGGCTCAGGACCACAATACCCGAAGGACCGCCTCACCCCATATAAGCCGTCCCAGACTCGGGGTTCCTCATCTGAGGCCCTTCTTTTTGTGCCTCCTCCATATGAGGCCCGGATGGTGGCAACACAAGAATGGGCTTTCTCTGTAGTGGCTCCCTGTTTGTGGAATGCTCTCCCCGGAGGAGCTTCGCCAGGTGACTTCACCATATATTTTTAGGCACCAGGCAAAAATGTTCTTCTTCAACCAGGCCTTCTTGGGCTGATTAACATTCTACACAGCCTTTTAATTATGCCTGTCGGAAGCGGGTTATTGTTTTGCTGTTTTGTCTTTAATTATTTGCTTGTTTTTATCCTGTATTTTATTCTGTGAACCAGAGTTCTGAGATCTTACAATGAAAGGTGGCATATAAATCTAAGAAAGAAAGAAAGAAAGAAAGAAAGGCACACAGAGTGCAGCACATCTGTTTTTAACAGATGAAAGGCCCTATTTCCACTGTTCACTTAAAGCAGTATCATACCACTTTAAACAGCCAGGGCTCCCCCACAAAGGCTCATGGGAAGTGTAGTTTGCTAAGGGTGTTGAAAGTTGTCAGGAGACCCCAATTTCCCATACAGAGCTATAATTATTAAATAACAATATCTCTTTCTAGAGAATTATGGGATTTTTTTTTTAAAAAAAGATTTTTTATTATTTTACAATAAAACAAAACAGAAACAACATTAAACATACATAAACACAATAAAAACATAATACACAATCAACAATATCAAACACAACAATAACATACGAAAAAGAAAACTTATACAAACCTTACCAAATACCTATCTTTGTTTCTCAACTTATTTTTTACTTCTTGGGGGGACTTCCCCTGGTCCCTCCACTGTCTTCAAAAACATATATACTCTTTAGATAGCTTCATTTCTTTTCCCATTAACTTATACTCAATTTCTTAATGCTCTTTAAGTTTGCTTAAACCAATATACATCTTAACTTATACTCTATATCTTAAAACCTTCTTGTACAAATAGATCTATCACATCAAAAATTTCTTCTAGACCGTTATAACTAACCTTAAACTTCTAAAGCCGGTTCTTCTATATATTTCTGCTCAAATATTCAAACATTCAATTTAACATACTTAAGTAAATAGTCCTTAAATTTCTTCCAATCTTGCGACACCTTCTCCTCCCTCTGGTCTCGGATTCTAGCGGTCAGGTCTGCGAGCTCCATATACTCCATCAGCTTCATCTGCCATTCTTCAATTGTCGGTGTCTCTTCACCCTTCCAGGTTCTTGCCAATAAAATTCTAGCCGCTGTCGTGGCATACATAAAAAATACTCTATCCTGACTGGGTATCTCTTCATTGGTCATGCTCAAAAGAAATGCCTCTGGTTTCTTACAAAAGGTAATTTTCATTACCTTTTTAAGCTCATTATAAATCTTATCCCAGAAGGCCTTTACCGAATTATGGGAATTTTAACCCTGCAGGTTATACTGGTGCAGCTTTGGCTGAGCTCCAGTTCAGCTGAGACACCACAATTCCACCTGTTCCATATTTGCTCACCCAGTGGTGGACCTTGGGTCTGGATTGTATGGTAGGTGCTTACAACAACTTAAGATTCTCAATTTCAGACCCTTTGGCCATAAGCAGAAGGCCCTCCATTTTACTGTAATTAGTCTGATGGTATTATATAATACTGCTAATCATATCATATCAGTCATAAATAACAATGAGGAAGCTTTCACTGTGGATTAGAATTCTGTACATACCCACCCAATAATCTACAGGGCTGACACAAACACAAACTTTGAGAATGGCTTTATGTACTGAGCCCTTGGGGGGCACAGGACAGACTTAAATAAACAATCCTCCCTGTGCCCAATTTGGTGGAAAAAAGAAGCTTACAGAAAGCTTTCCTCATATCTAGCATGAGCAAGTAGCTTGCAATGGAAAGTTATTTCGCGCTGTCCTCCATGTCCTCTTGGAACCTCAAAGAGGTGCCTTGATTGAGGTTTTGCAATATGCAAATTTCCTGAAATTCATTTAATTGCTTAATCTCTTAAAAGCCAGACGGTTACTTCACTAAAGCCCCCACAAAAACAAACAAACACTTTTGATCAGTTGTTGACAACCCTGTTTGAAACATATCTGAACAGGATTCATTGTCAGAGCCAGATGGTTCTTGTCTAAGATTTCCCTAAAGCAGAGAAAGTTATTTCTCTCTAATTTTAATCATTGCACTTGTACCTACAAAGCACTTGACAGCCCTTATCTTGTTCAGCAACAAAAAAAGACCAGCATGCATGCCATTTATTATTCCCATTTCACAGATGCTGGCAGACTGAGGAAAGGAAAGAATGATTTGCCCAAAGCTATCTGGTGAAGGCTCCTGGTCCAAGTCATTTTGTTTCTTATGGACAAAAATCCAAAGCATCTGCCTCTACTAATTAAAATGGGTCTCAATCCATAGGAAGCTCTCCTGTAAAAGACCCATTGAAATGATTGTGCATGATAGAGTCTCCACACAGCTTCCATTCATTTTAGCAGAGCTTGTGCTGGAAAATGTCCTCAAGTTTGTACCCATACTTCAGACCTGTCTGTGTCCTACTCCAGTGCCTTTACAAGCTTAAGAAAAATCTGCTGGATCAGGACAATGGCTCATCTAGTCCAGCATCCTGTTTACATAGTGACAAACCATATGCCTGTGAGGAACCCAGAAGAAGGGCCTGAGCACAAGAGCACTCTCTCATCCAGTGGTTTCTAGCAACTGATATTCAGAAGCAATTGTAACAGAAGGACTTAGCTAACAAAACTGAAAGACAAGATTCTAAGGCAGAGCAGCATTTCGCAGAAGACTTTTTTTCTGAGCTAAAAAGAGGAAACCTCGGAATTTCTCTAGAAGAAGACCAATGGACATAATTTTATCTGAATATTATCCACCATGATTTTGTGCTAATTTGCTGTTTTTCTTCCACAATGCCCTAGAATAATATTAGGTCCTAAGCATTGTGGAGGATGCAAAATAGTGGTCAGGCTGCCTATGTACCTGCAGACACACCCACACTGACACACCCACACTCACACACCACCGTTGGGAAAAGGAAAGAAGCTATATTACTGGAAAAGCAGTGGTGGTGTAGTGGTTAGTGTGACAGACTAGGGTATGAGAGACTAGGGTTCAAATCCCCACTTGGCCATGAAGCTCATTGGGTGACCTTGGGCCAGTCACTGCCTCTCAGTCTAACCTAACTCACAGAGTTGTTGTGGGGGTTAAATGTATATGCCACCTTGAGCTCCTTGGGGAAAAGGTTGAATATAGAATGAATGAATGAATGAATGAATGAATGAAGAGTCCCACAGCTCAAGGAACCAATGGAAAAGTTCTCCTCCCCCTGAAGAAATTCAGAGAAATGGTCTTTCCTCAATTTCTCTGCCCACAAGTAGAAGTGGGGGATTTTGAGAGGCTTTTCTTTTTTTTGCACAACTCTATTCTAAGGACAGACGTGGACAACACAGTTATATTGATTTCCTACCATTCTCCCCTTTAGCATTAAACATTTTTATTGAACTTTTCAAATTGTGAAACAGAGGAGACAAGAGTAAATGTCCCAAATGAAAAAAGAAAAAGAAAAAAACACAGAACTCCCAAACATTTTACATTGCATGTCGGGTATACACTGTCTCCAAAACTGAGAAAGGCTTGACACGCAGAGGTGTGTGTGTGTGTGATATATTGATATATATATGATCCGAAGCAAACAGTGAGAGCTTAAGGCTAGAGATGTTTTGGTAATAGGCAATCCAGAACAATTTTTGGGAAATTAGTGGTACTGTTGCCCCACTTTGCCAAAGTGCAAATGTTATAAGGAGGACTCCATGCACCCAGTGCTCATGCCATATTTTGCGTCTTGGGCAAGGCTAACTACTTGCAACACCCTGAAAAAGAAAGGCTAACTTCAAATTTCAAAAACAGATGTCTTGAAGAAATGAAAATTCGTCAAAATATCTAATAAAAGTAAATCATTATCAGAAATTTATAAGATACAACAAAAACCAATATGTATAAGACTGTGCTCCTCAAAGGTCTGCACCTAACTGGCTCAAAGATAGCACCATCCCTCATGCACCCATACAAGTGTCTCTGGATTTTAAGCTGTGGGTTTTTATTTGCACTATGAATCTAAATCAGCCCCAGGCAATTTTAAGTGGTGATGTCTTTCCTGTATTCTGTCAAGAGACTCCTATTCCCCTCAAAGAACTACAGTTCCCAGAGGGGTTTAACCGTCTTGCCTCTTCCCAGGGAATTCTGGGAACTGTAGCTCTGTGAGGGGAATCGGGGCCTCCTAACAACTCTCAGGGCCCTTAACAAACTATATCTCCCAGAATTCTTTGCGGGAAGCCCTGCATAAAATGCTATGATTCTGCTTTACATGTATGGTGCAGATGGGGCCTGTGATGGCTTCTCCCAATGAATCCAGAGAATTGTAGCTAGTGACGAGGGTGCCGATAATTTACTTCCCAAATTCCCAGGAAAACAACTGTTGCAGCAGGAAAAACACCCAGAAGATGCCAAATTCTGTGTGACGTTCCAAGCTCCCCAGTCCATCACTATGCACTCTCCAGAGGCACTGAAGACACACAGTCTTGCCTGTTTGCTAACCCTTCTCTCACCCCAAGTGGCGGCATCCATTAGGAGGAGTGACGACAGATCCCCTCAGGCGCCGATCGATGGCAGAACTGTTGCCTGTCAGAATTAATCTTGGAGGGCCCTGTCACTTCCAGTCTCAAGTCCTTATGCCCAGCTTGGTACAACCAGCCCCTCTTAACTCTATTTTTCAAGGAGTTGCTTAGCCTTGGGTGGTACTGATGACTTTCATATTCTTAATGGCACCCCTACCATTTTATAATAAAGCCAGTGTGGAATCGGCAGGAAGTGGGCCTGTTTGTTGAAATGACTATGAGATTTAGCAGCAGAAGGAGAAGAACCCAAGGGAGGCTTGATGGTGGGAGTTGGCTTCTCTCCTTGCACCAGAGAATGAAAGTTAGAAATTGGCAGATATGCCTGTCTCATATTTCCAGCCTTTTTCATTCTTAAGTCCAGTTCTTCGCATTTCTCACAAAAGTTCATGGGTATTTCTCCTAATATGCAACATACCCGCCAACATTTCTCTGATGAAAATAGGGACGTTGTTGTTGTTGTTGTTGTTGTTGTTGTTGTTGTTGTTGTTATACCGTGCCCATCTGACTGGGTTGCCCCAGCCACTCTGGGCGCCTTCCAACGTATATAAAAACATAATGAAACACTGAAGATTTGAAAACTTCAGTATACAGGGCTGCCTTCTGATGTCTACTAAAGGTTGCATAGTTATCTCCTTGGCTTGGGGGGGGTGTCATATAACTCCATACACTCCAACGTTTCTCTGATGAAAATAGGGTCCTGCTTGAGCGTTTCCCAGAAGAGACATCAGGCTGGCCATTGTGAGAACTAGATGCTGGAATAGATGGGTCATTATCCCGATGCAGCAAGTTCTTCTTATGGTCTTATCTGCAATATTGGTATAATAATATCTGGATAATAATCCCACTCTGTGTCCAAGTCCAATGTAAAGTGCTGGTTTAAACCTTGAAAGCCTGAAATGCCTTAGGACTGGGTTACCTGAAAGACCACATTCTCCTATAATTATCAACCTGACATGAAGAGCCATATTTCTAGAAGTACAATTTGTTTTTAGGCAATCAACCTCAAAATCCTAGAAGGCCTTTTTGGTAGTGACCTTGGAAGCTGCCTTATACTGAATCAGACCGTTGGTCTATCTAGCTCAGTATTGTGAACACTGACCAACAGTAGCTCCTCAGGGTTTCAAGGCAAGGTTCTCTTCCAGGAATTGAACCAGAGACCTTCTGCATGTGAAACTAATGACCTAGCACTGAATGACCCTGAAAAAAAGCATGGCAGCATCTTTGTGAAACCCGATGAAAAGCTTTTTGTCTGTATTGTTTTATGGTCTAGTCTTCATAGTATTAATCTCTGCGTTTTCATTGTGTTTTTTAGGCTTTAATATTTTTTATGGATTTCACGTTGCATTCTAATTGCTGTATTTATTTGGTGACTCACCTAGAGAACTCCCATTAAACCGGGGTGGAAATCTCTAAGCCATTTATGAAAAATTAATAGAAGAAATAAAATACAAACCCTGCATTCAGAACCAAACACAGCAACTGGTATGGGCCATAATAACAATTTCACATTTTTCAGTAACATAAATAAAAATTGAGAATGCAAGTAAATAACATGCAACCATGTAGCTTTCCTGATGTTGGGAAAGATGGAGGGCACAAGGAGAAGGGGACGGCAGAGGATGAGATGGTTGGACAATGTTCTCGAAGCGACTTGCATGAGTTTGGCCAAACTGCGGGAGGCAGTGAAAATAGGTGTGCCTGGCGTGCTCTGGTCCATGGGGTCACGACGCGTCGGACATGACTGAACGACTGAACAACAACATGTAGCTTACTTGAAAGATTGCATCAAATAAATGCACATAAAACAATTGAAAGTGGTATATAAATACATTCTGCCACCGTCATCATGAAATGTCCCAACCTTTATCCACCTTGAGAATCTTAGTTGTTGGCATCAGTCTGTCTAGAGAGACAACAAAGTGTGCCTCTGGGTCTTCTTGAGTAATAATATAGAACAGAAGCACTGGGTGGCAGGTTTATTTATTCCATTTATATTTACCACCTTTTCTTTCAAGGAGTTGGAGGCAGTGCACTTGGTTCTCCTCTTCCTATTTTATCCTCACAGCAACCCTATGAGGTAGGTTAGGTGGAGAAACCATGGCTGGCCCAAGGTTACCCAGGGAGCTTCATGGCTGTGTGAGGATTCAAACCTGGGTCTCCCAGGTCTAGTCTAACACTCTAATCCAGGCATGTCCAAAGTCCATTTGGGGGCCTAATTCGGCCTGCCAGTCGGTTTAATCTGGCCCCTGTGGCAGTTTATTTCCTGGAGTAAAATCCTAAAAAACGACCCTTCACTTCATCAAATCTGGCCCACTTTGAAAAAAGTTTGGACACCACTGCGTAATCCATGGGTAGGTAAACTAAGGCAGGGGGGCTAGATCCGGCCCAATCGCCTTCTAAATCCGGCCAGCGGATGGTCCGGGAATCAATGTGTTTTTACATGAGTAGAATGTGTCCTTTTATTTAAAATGCATCTCTGGGTTATTTGTGGGGCATACAATAAAAAACATACAGTCTGGCCCCCCCACAAGGTCTGAGGGACAGTGGACCGACCCCCTGCTGAAAAGGTTTGCTGACCCCTGCTCTAATCTCTACACCACCCTGACCCATACCCTCAAATCATTTTATCTGATTGGTGGTGTTCCTGCCCAATTTTCATTGAAATGTAGTCACTAAATTTGCCCACTAAATTTACTAGTAAGGGAAAAAAAGGAAGTGGGAGAATTTAAGCTGTAACAAAAGAGTGATGTAAGACCAAGCCAGGGTTATCTCTTGCCAAATTAGGCATGGCATTAAGGTGTCTGCATTTAACTTGGGTATTAAAAAATAATAATGCAAAGAAAAAGAGTCCCTGTAAGATTTTACTCATAATGCAAAAAAAGCAGCTTGGTAGGAACTATTTTGTCAGGATTGCAATGAGGAAGGAAAGGGTTAAACTCCTCATTTCTCTGCCTCTTCCCTCAAGGCTTCTATTTGCATTGTTGTTTGAATGTGCATGTTAAATACAAATACACATTTCGTGATGTGTCTGGTTTGCCCAGAGATACATTCTGCTTAAGATGTTATCGCTCCTTTCAGTTACCAGAATATATTACGACATTGTGAATCCCCTTGCTGCAAGGGTGCACTGACTTCATTATAGAGCCTTTCTGTTTGGGAAAGTTGGAAAGGTTCTGTGGGCAGATGCCTTTCTGGCCTGGAGATGCACTGCTACCGGAGGACAGAATACTCCCCCCCCCCACTTAGAAAAGTTGAGCCTTTCTGCATGAGGTGGCTCCTGTAACTTTTAAGAGCAGCGAGAGAAAAGTGAATTGTTTCACTTGTTAAATCACTGTCCTGCAAGACTGGGATGAAGCTACGCTTGCCAAAATCCCCCCCTTCAGTACAAACTCGAAAAATACAGGATCCCCACCCTCTACCACAGATCTAGATATATGGCACAATTCTTCCTACCTTTACTATCCATTCCTTGATCAAGATCCTTGCAAGAGGCGCAATACATTTCCAAAACAGAGATACTGTGGTGGGATGTGCTACAGCTGCAGGATTTCTGCCTGTCATGCAGTTCTTACAGACCCAAGAGAGCTCTTCTTGGAGGAAAAGTGCAACCCTCTGGTTTTTATGATGGAGCCATTCCATTATCCTCACCATCATCCAAGAGCATCCCAAGTAGATGCAGGCCAATTTGTACCAAATTTTTATACTGAACAGGGAAGAGGAATGTGTGTGCGTGCTTTAGGTGGAAGTTCTAGGAAGGTTAAGTACATAAACAGGTCACACGATGAATTCCACTCCATTTCTCCATTTATTGAGGATATACACATCAGACTAGAATGAATTTTGAAAGCCTCTGTTCCATATTTAGGAAAAGACACAGCATATAAATAATTGAGGTGTCGGTCACAGCTCTGTAGCTGTTTTTCAGTGAAATTTGCACCTAAAACCCCCGTCGTCAATTAATTCAACCTCCTACGTTGGCACAGTTAACTCAAAAGAACATCTGAACTTTCCTGGATATCTTTGGCACTACCTAATTCAGCACACTGTTTTTTTTTCTTCTTCTCCTGGATTCCCCCCCCCCCCCCAGCACCGGTTCCCACCTGGTTATTTTGTCTTACATGGCTGTTGGTTTCCTCTTTGGCTGCAATCGGCCACCAAACACATTCAAAGATGCATGTCCACAAAGGACATTTCAGTCTGAGCTCTACACAAGGAGTTATTTCTGAAGCATGAACTTGCAACGTTTTTGTCTGGCAACGCTCCTCTGCCTTTTAGCTGGGCATGAAAGCATTTCGCACATGGAGCTTTTCCAGGAGAACCTGTCTCTGCTAGGCTGCTCTTAAAAGCCATTGAGTGGGGCAGTAAAAAAAAAGTTGGTGGCTTTCCCCCAGACACCAAGAGGATGAACTATGACAGAAATATACTAAATAAAGCCAAGGAGATTAGATAAAATGACCAGGGGAATTTTTAATTCACAGGATCCTGCTCTGCAGACAGATGGTCCTTTCAGACTCTCTCCCTTTTTAATCTTTTGCTCTGCAAAGCCAACATCCTAAATCCCAGATAATGTAGGTTTTTACCCTCTCTAATGGATCCAAGAGCCTTAAAGGTGCTCCTGTTGATGGGGTGCATATGCTTGAACAGCTGGGGGCTTAAGTATTTTAAGGCAATGACAAGCCAGTTACCTGCTGCCTGCCTGCAGAGACCTGGAGATATGGAGGGCTATATGTCTCATATATATATATATATATATATATATATATATATATATGTGTGTGTGTGTGTGTGTGTGTGTGTGTGTGTGTGTGTGTTCTTCTAATGGTCCAGGCCTGCAGCCAGGAACTGTGTGGGCACGATATGTTTAAAATAAATGTACCGCTTTTAAAATAATAAAAAGAAAATAAGAATAGATAAATACCCATCTGTCATCTGATCACATTTGCATTCATTCAATAGAACCCTGGAAGCCACGAGCTGGTTGAATTTTCACTGAGATGCGAGGCAGACCATAGCTTGATTCCCCTCCCCCCTAACTGTTAAGTTGTGGGTGGACACAGCAGACGACACAGTGATTTCCAAGCAGCTCTTGTTTATTCTCAGGCTGGAACAGAAGTGAGCTGAAGGCCTCAGCAGCCTGCTTATATAGAACTCAGCTACAAAGCAACAGTAACAACTTTCTGTAGTTACCCAATCCCTGAACGTCAGTTTTCAATCCCTAATTTGCTGACCTGAGTGAAAACTGCAGCAGAATGAACTATATACACACACCCCTAGTGGCCTAGGGTGAGAACTTCAATACATAACACTAACATCTCCACGAGGGAACGGGCCAAAATCTCCCCAGCAAAATTCAAAGAGGAAATCTGGAGAATCTTCAAGAGGTACCTCTCTAGAGCAGTGTTTTTCAACCACTGTTCCGCGGCACACTAGTGTGCCGCGAGATGTTGCCTGGTGTGCCGTGGGAAAATTACTTTATATATAGTCAATATAGGCACAGAGTTAATTTTTTTAACGTTTTCTAATGGTGGTGTGCCTCGTGATTTTTTTCATGAAACAAGTGTGCCTTTGCCCAAAAAAGGTTGAAAAACACTGCTCTAGAGGGAACCCCAGGAAAAGAAATGGTGAGGTGGTCATAAATGGGGCAAATGGCAAAATTTTGATTACTAAAAGAGAGGTCACAGTATACAGTATATCCCATTAGCTGCAGACCTTCCAATTGTCCCTATATTCCAGGCACAGTGCTGGATTTACAGAAGCCGTCCCAGTTTCTTATTTGATCCTGGAATGTCCCACTCTTCCTTAAAGGTAAAGGTAAAGGGACCCCTGACCATTAGGTCCAGTCGTGTCCGACTCTGGGGTTGCGGCGCTCATCTCGCTCTATAGGCCGAAGGAAATGGCGTTTGTCCGGAGACAGTTTCCGGGTCATGTGGCCAGCATGACAAAGCCACTTCTGGCGAACCAGAACAGCGCATGGAAACACCGTTTACCTTCCTGCCAGAGCGGTACCTATTTATCTACTTGCACTTTGACGTGCTTTCAAACTGCTAGGTTGGCAGGAGCTGGGACCAAGCAACGGGAGCTCACCCCGTTGCAGGGATTCGAACCGCTGACCTTCTGATCAGCAAGCCCTAGACTGTGTGGTTTAACTCACGGCGCCACCTGGGTCCCCCCCACTCTTCCTTAGGACATCCCTATTTTCATGTGAGAAATATTGGAGGGTATGGAGTTATGCGACCCTGGAGCCAAGGAGATAAGTGACTATACAACTTTTAAAAAACACCTGAAGGCAGCCTGTATAGGGAAGATTTTTAATGTTTAAAGTTTTATTATTAAAACTTTATTAAATAATAATAATAATAATAATAATAATAATAATAATAATAATAATAATGGAACAGGATATCCTCTTTTCATCCACGAAATGTTGGAGGGTATGTAACTGCCCCATCTTAATGCACTGCAAGATGCAACCTGGATGACTTGAAAAGTGGGTTTAGATGATTTAATGGAAGATAAGGCTGTCAATAGCTATTGGCCTTGAGGGCTTTGTTCTACCTTCCCTGCATTAGACCACATGCCTCTGTGTACTACGGAGGCAGAGCAAGTGGGAGAGGGCTCTTGTGCTCGAGTCTTGCTTGTGGGCTTCCCATAGCCATCTGGTCGGCCACTGGAAGGACAGGATTCTAGACTAGATGGGCCACTGGCCTGATCCAGCAGGCTCTTTTCATGTTCTTACATATTCTTTTTAAAACCAGAGCACCTGCCTACAGGTACCTGTTACTCACTTGTGAGTAGGGCTGCCATCTTTTGAACAGACTGCTGTAGCCACCCCTGTTTGAATGCCAGCACTGAGCTGCAGAGGGAACCACCTTCCCTCTGCAGGTCATGAAAAGATTTACTGGTTGTTTTCTGCAGATCATGACACCTCAGTTAAAGGGAAAGAAGCACACCAGATTTCTTTCTTCTTCAAAGGGGGGGCAGTGGAAAGGAAGCCAGTAACCCTGTTTGTGGGCTGAAAGTAAAGAAAGCTTTTTCTGTCTGGCTGCCTGGAGGCATTTATAGCTGCCACAGGCGACCAGACAATTGGCTATTTATATCCAGATTTGCCAAGGTTAGCCTGGCAACTCAACTGAACCAGCCTATGCGGCTGTTCTGCCAATCTGTAGTGAACAGAGACTTTTCACTTCCACCTATTGCTCACTAGGACACAGAAATCCTTCATGCGAATGCAGCAACCCATATAGCACCCTTCCACCCTTTGCATAAATGTATGCGCAATTGATTAGGCGCACAGTGGTGTACATGTTAGCGCCTGAGCTTTATTGCCCATTAGGACTTTGGCTCGGTTATGATTCTGCGTTCCTCGGATTATGCAGATCCAATCTATCACATTGTTCCAGAAACTTGGTTAAAGCTACACTCGGAGGCAGCTGCAGCTGCGCTCCGCTCTCCCGGAGACACACATCATCGCTCCCTCGTATGAGAAATCAAAATTGGCCATTGCGGCTCCTGCACAAGCAGCTGTTATTAGGTGTTTTTATTCCTGAATGAGAGAGAAGAAGCGAGCGGGAGCAAGGAAGAAAAAATAAAAAAAGAACACTTTACCGTTTAACCAGATTACATCGTGTTTATCATCCCAAGACTCGCTGAGGCTCCAGGTGGGGCCATGAAATGCAGGTTTGCCTGCATCTGTTGGAAAAGGAACTATGCAGGTGAAAGGGGTGCCCCAGCCGGGAGAGTCTGAATGTGGCATAGCTGGGAGTCAGTGGGGACACACCATCAATGAGATAGGCCATGTTTGGGTCGTGCATCAAGCACACCTATCTCTATCCTGAAAGATCAGGCCAAAATCCATCTAGTGTAGCATTCTGTTTCCAGTAAGGGCCAGTTAGATGTCACTTGGCAGAGCTGGCACCAACAGTGAGCAAACTTGGGCACTTGCTAGTGCCCCTACAGGGCCTACTATGATGCCTGCCCTGCCCCTATTATTATTATCATTATTGTCGCTCTGCCTTTTCAGTACTGCCAGGGAGATGGATCTCACCCAACTTTTATGTTTCCCACAGTGCCCCCACCCTAGCATCGTTCTGGAGCACTGTGACAGGCTGGCTTGTTGACACCCAGGGCAGGAGTCTTGATCTTGGCATGACAGTGTAAGTCCGGCAGGCCCCTGGCAGGGTCCCTCGGCTAGCTTGGTCCTCTGAGGACTGGGGCAAGTCTACCAGGCTACCCCTTCTCTGCATCAGTTTGGTGCGAGGGCACATTGACAGAGGAGAAGCCCCTCCAGAGTGTCCTCAGTCTTCAGTCTGGCTTCTCTGCCATTCACTCCCGAAACAGGCTATGAAGGCGATAGCTCAATCTCTTGTTCTCAGAATCAGGTATACTAAGAGTGATGTGCTGCTTCTGAACATGGAGGCTTTGCTTAACGAAGTGAAAAGCCATTGAGGTTCAACCACTTCTGTGTCCAGCACTCTGGATAGATCCAGTTCCTTACCTCTCCCTTGAGTTGCCATTTTGGGTCCGGCTCTGTGTTTTGGGCCACCATTTCGTGCTCGACTTCAACTGGTGGATCGTGTTACAGTCAAAAGCAAGGCACATCAGACAAACGCCCACAGTTTTCCCACCCCCAATCTAGGCAAGTAGACTAGCTGGTGATTGCATACATAGCATGCCTTGGTTATGTCGTCATATATGGCCACATGAATGCCTATATTCACCCACATCTACAGAAACCTAACTGAAGGCAAGTAGTTTGCCATTCTGATAGCTTCCCACAATACTGTTGTGTATTTTGAGTGCTTGAAACTGCCCAGCAGAAGTGGTGGAAATGGGACAAAGTCTCCCTATTTTGGAATCCCACCTTTACATAAATCTATGAAATTACTGCCCAATGCTGCCTATGAAAGACAAGGGAGCTAGCTAATTTCAAGGTGAATACTTGAATGTTCACTTTAATCACTAGCTGAATATTTACTGGCAGCGGCCAGGTTGGTGATTGCCAGATTTTGGAAGAGATTGGAAGGAGCAAATGTTATGACATGGTTCTAAAAGGTATGGCAGAGTGATCTAAATGAAAAACTTGCAAATAAGCTAAAAATAGCAATGGGTGAAAAAGAAAGAAACTATAAACAAATTTATAGTGGAATGGCACTGCTTTATTACACATATGTAAAAGACGGACAACAGGGGTCTTCTTGTAAAGCCCTTTGGCTCTCTTGATATCTGATACTGTGCTATTTCCCTTTTATTGTGTTGTACAATCTGCATTCTCTCATCTCTTTAATGTGCTATATGACATGTCTATATTCTGTACTGCATCTAAGTTACCAAAGGGGGGGGGGAGGGGGTTGTTCAATCAATCAGTCGACATCAGTGACTGTCAGAATGGATGGTGATGGTTGTATTTATTTTGCTTTTCTAAGCCCAGATGACAATGAAGCCCTGTGATTTTTTAAAAATATGTTCTGAACTGCACGAAGGCATGGAAGTGTGTGTGTGTGTGTGTGTGTGTGTGTGTGTGTGTGTGTGATAGAGTGAGAGAGATCTATCAAGATGTAATGCTTTCTATGCAGGGATGCTGTGTTTACCAGGTGCAGTGATTATCCGACGCAGATAAGCATTCAAAGGGCAAGATAGGAAGTGCTTATTAGCCAATGATATGTATTTTCATAAAGTGCCATTCTCTCCCCGTTGACTGGTAAATTGGACTCCCTCCTGCGTTGGGATTACCTTATGCCTTTAATGACCATGTCGGGGGATTATTCTCCATTGCGTGTATACTTCATCCTTTTCCAGAAAGCCTCGCTGAGACTGCAGAACAGATTTATCTCTTTTCTTGTGTTCCTTTTGCCCAGAGAGCCCATCAGAAAGCGAGCAATGGGGGGGGGGGGTTAGGCTTAAAAAGGAACTGCACGAGGTCTCAGCAGGAGAAACCACCACCAGCAGATGACACCTTCAGACTGAAGATCTTGGCCAACAGGGTCTGTCAATTACCTTTTGTTCCGATATAACTCCCGTCCTTACCCAGAGCAACAGATGTATTGAGCTTTTGGGTGGTACTGTAAGCTGAAGGTGAAGCCAACCCATTGGCTGATTGACTTTGGCCATCCTGAATTCTCCCAGGCCATTCTGAGAGCAGCAAAATACTGAATACAGCAAAATGCCAGGCACCAATCCGTAGGCACTATCAAGCTATGAAGGTGCTCTCTGTTACCTGCTTGAATGCCAAGGTGCTCATGAGCAGCAAATATCTCCTGCAAAAGAATTTAATGTCTCAGACCACTGATATCTGATGAATTTCCCTAATGGAGAGGGCTCCCACCTTTTCAAATCTTGAAGCCCATGTTTACACCTAACCTGCAACATGGAGTCATTGTGTCATCAGTGTGGCCCACCGTAGGAAAGGATGCAACTTGGCAGCAGAAAACCCATGTTCCAATGAAATGGGCAACACCTCTAATCACAAGCAACTTCACTTGCTAATATAAGGTCTTGACTATGGCTAAGTATATGCCCTATATAAAAAGCACATTTAAACCACATGGCTTCTCCCAAAGAATCCTGGCAACTGTAGCTTGTTAATGATGCTGGGCATTGTAGCTGTGAGAGGGGCAAACTACAGTTCCCAGGATTCTTTTGGGGGAAGCCATGCACTATAAATGCACTTTAAATGTATGGCATGTGCACAGCTCAAGTACATTCTGTTGCTGAGCCCGAGGCTGCTTTCACACAGCAGTTTATTCCATTTCTCTAACTGTCAATTTCTGTATTATATTTGCACTTTCAAATTACATAAAAGCCACATCTGGAAATCTAGTGGAAGCTTAGCCTTCATTTCTGTGTTAATTGGTTCCAGAAATTATCCATTTGCAGCCCTGTTAACCCAGAAAATCAAAGGAGTAAACTGATGAAATTGGAGGCGGTATGCAGTTCTTTCCTGCTTTCTCGTGGGGGGGGGGGAATAATGGGGAAACAGAAGCAGGCATGTGCAGAAAGGGTGGGGACTTGTCATTATCCTTCTTGAACTATGGTACCCAGAACACCCCACAGTATTCCAGGTGGGGTTTGACCAAGGCAGAATAGAGTGGTATTATTACTTAACCCATACCATGCTGCCTCCAGCTCTGCTAAAGCTGCCAGCACCATGGCCCTCTGCCCAGCATTAGCAGTTGAGGCAGATTTGCAATCTGGAGCAGATCTTGAGATCAGATCCAAAGTGGAATGGAACTTTATGCTTTGTTGCTCTCTCCCCAAACACATCCTGTCACTGAAGTTCAGCTGAAATGGGGGCATCAAGATGGAGTGACTGAGGATGGAAAGGTGCCAGGCCAGCTGATTGGGTGGAGATAAAAAGCAATTAGTCAGAAGAAGAAGGTTAATAACCGCAATCTTGTAAAACTCCTCCGGGGGCTCTAATACTATTTATTGAGTGACTAATGAGTCTCCCCTTCCACAATTAGTTTGCACAGTTATAATTTAGGCATTTCCCCTAATCCGGTTAGGTGCCGAGTCAATGGCGGACGGGAGTCCGACGGCTCCGTCCTCCGCTAGGCGATAGGGACCTCCGTGCCTGCGCCACGGGTCCCTTAAAGCCACGGGAAGAGCGTCCCGTGGACCGACGGCTTCGTGGGTCCCAGACGTGCTGTCTCCGCTCCTGATTTACCCTCGTAAGGGGGAGAATCGGGTGAACGGAGCCCCAGCACGGGACTGAAGAAGCGACTGCCTGCGGAGGATCAAAGCAGCGATCCCGCCAGACCTGAGCACCCGGCACTTCCTACATAGAAACTTCCAAAGAAACCCTGTAAGTTAAAGAATTGGATTATTTTACAAGTTTAAAGAGCATCGCTTGCAGAGGGAATTGCAAAAGGAAGCCTGTTCCCTTTGAACTGTTTGCGCGAGCTTGGTAGCGTTAAAAGATCAAAGCCGCGACTAACGGGAAAGTTTTGCGAACTCTGCCAAACTTTTTAAAAGTGGATTAAAAGTTGTTTAAAGGATGTTTAAGGACTTAAAAACAGTTGATATGGCAAAAGAAGATGCCCCTCACCCTCTGGATTAGGATTCCGGGTCAGTAGCGGGCTGTGATACACTGTTGCCATTTTTTTTTCTTTGTTGGTGTCTCAGTGACTGTTTACCAGTGGAGACATTTTGACTTCTTTGTAACCAGATACAAGCTACTTTATGGACTTTGGCGGTAACACTGCAAGTTAGAAACTGTTACTGACTTGGGCTATATGAAAATAAATCCTTCTTGGCTTTAAGGAATTTATATTTGGAAAAACTTTAACTCTTTGCCTAAAAGCTGGATTTTTGGGACTGGTGTGGGCTCCTGGCTCAGCAGTCTCTTTGTCCTCAGAACTGAGCTGCTGGCCACCTGGTGTTTACTTTTGGGACTGTTGGCCTTCTGCTGTGAATGTCTGAGATTGTTACTACAGCAACTGGAGTGACCTTGAGATTACAATTGCAGAGCTCACAGGACATGGACACTAGATCAAAAACAACTGGTGCTAGCTCTGCACAAAAAAGAGGATCTGTTTCCCTAACTCTGCAGGAACAAATGGAGAAATTGTTTGCTAGTGTGGCAGAAATTGCTGCAGGACTGAAAAGCGTTACTGACGGGTTGAAGCAGACACAAGATCAAGTTTCATCAGGAAATACAGCAGTGAATTCAGCAATAGAAAAATTGCAAGCTGATATAAAAGCTGATATCAAAAATTCTACGCAGACCCTGGAAAAATCAATTGGGCAAATTGAGGAGAACGTAAAGAAAAATAGAGAAGAAATTAACAGGATTGGGCAGGAGGTGACCACCTTGAAAAAGGACTCAGAGGAATTTAAAGTGGTCAAGGAAAAAATAAAAAAGGTGGAAGAAAAATTGGATAATTTGGATTTGGAACAGATAGAGAATATTGGAACACGACAGAGAACTGTTGAAGAGTCTCTCGCGTTTCTGCAGCTACATCAGAGAGAGGGCAACATTCGCTTGAGGGGTCTTCCAGAACTGGAAGGGGAAGACCTAAAAGCCTATATTGTGAACCTATTCTCAGGATTTTGGGAGGTAGAAGAAGTTAACGTCTCAGCGCGCATAGTGAAGGCCTTCAGATTTGGCCCAAGAGGTTCCAGAGGAAAGAAAAGTAATAAAACAGTTAGTGACTGCTTGATTGTGTGTCACGATCGACACGATAGGGACTTTTTTCTGGACTTGCATTACAGAAACAACCTGGTGGTAGAGCAGAACAAAGTAATTTTTTATAAGGATATCCCCAGATTTTTCCTTGACAAAAGAGTTCCTTACAACGACTTGGCAACTGAGCTTAGAAAAAGGAAAATTCCCTTCAGTTGGGAATTTCCAGAAGGCCTGGCATTTACATTCGAAGGAAAAAAGATAAGAATAAGGTCCCTGGCGGAGAAGCAAAAGTTTTTGGACAAGCACCTAGAACAATTTAAAGGCACACCACTCGACCCAGCACAATTCTACAGGTTCCCAGAGGTATTTCCACCACCGCCGGGACCACCAAGTCTACCAAGTCCAAGCCAGGACTCAGAGAAAGATAAGAAAGGAGAAGCAACTGGAGGAGAAGGCTAAAGAAAGGAAAATGGCGCTCAAGTTAATGACATGGAATGTCCGGGGATTGAATCAGAGACCAAAGAGACGCAGAGTGTTTTACAGCATAGAAAAGAAGAATTTGGATATAATATGCTTACAGGAAACCCACATAGCCCGACGTCATAGAAGATTACTACAGAACAAAAAACTAGGCCAAGAGTTTATATCATCGGACAAGGTCAAGAAGAGAGGAGTAGTGATATATGCAAAGGAGAAATATAGCCCAAGACAGCTTTTTAAAGATGAAGAAGGGAGATACATCGCAATTGAAATAAATATACAAGGCGAAAAATTTTTGATTCTGGGACTTTACGCACCAAATGATGGAAAGTCAATTTTTTATAAGAAAATACATGATCTGCTGCTGGACTACTTGGATTACAAATTAGTTTGCCTTGGAGATTTCAATGGTGCAGTTTCCACATTAATGGACAGATCTCAAAGAACCAAATTAACGAACGATGGGAAACTCCCAAAGACTTTTTTCGAAATGGTGGACAATTTGAATTTGGTGGACTCTTGGAGATTAAAAAACCCTACAGATACAGAGGCAACTTATTTTAGTGAACCTCAGCAGTCATGGTCGAGGATAGATTATATCTGGATTTCGAACGAATTGGCTCCAAAAATACAAAAGGCAGAAATCGGCCCCAAAACTCTTTCAGACCACAACCCGGTACAGTTAAATTTAAAACTGATTTCCAAGGATTCTTTCAGATGGAGAATGGATGACGCTTTGATGAGAGACACCAAGCTAGTAGAAAGAGCGGCAAAAAAGATGAAAGAATACTTCCAGATAAATTGGAGTTCCGAAGTGGAGAAAAGAATTGCTTGGGATGCAAGTAAAGCTGTTATGAGAGGATTTCTCATTAGTGAAAAAGCAAAAAAGAAGAGACAACAAAATGCAGAAATGGAGAGAATATTGAAATCAATTAAAGAGAAGGAAAAAGAATTAAGAGGACATCCCAGATGCGTCAAAATTCAAAAAGAAATCAAATACTTGCAATCCCAATATGCCAATATCATGAATCAGGACATTGAATGGAAAGTGAAAATGATGAAGCAAAGAACATTTGAATCGGCCAATAAGTGTGGAAAACTACTAGCTTGGCAATTGAAGAAAAGACAAAAGGCAAATGTCATTAATACTTTGGTAGTAAATGGAAAAAATGTGGAGAAACCGGAGGAAATCAGATGGTGTTTTCAAAGATTCTACAAGCAACTGTACAAGGAGGAGAAGATAGATGAAGTAGAAATAGACCGATTTCTGGAAAAGAACGGATTGCAAAAAGTCCCAGAGGAAAAATTAGTTACTCTCAACCACCCAATATCGACACAGGAGATAGAAGATGCAATAAATAACATGCAATTAGGGAAGGCCCCAGGACCGGATGGATTAACAGCAAAATATTACAAGACATTGAAAGACTGGCTATCGCAGCCATTAAGAGAAATTTGCAACAAGATACTAGAAGGAGATAGGGCACCAGAGACATGGAAGGAAGCCTTTATCACACTGATTCCAAAACCTGATACCGACAAGACTCAAATGAAAAATTATCGTCCAATATCCCTCTTGAATGTGGATTATAAAATTTTTGCAAATGTATTGGCTACAAGGTTGAAAAGAGTGTTGAAAGATTATATACATAGAGACCAAGCAGGTTTCTTACCAGGCAGACAAATTAGCAATAACACGAGAATTATTGTGGATATTTTAGAAAAACTGGAGAGAAACATAAATACAGATGCGGCACTATTGTTTGTTGATGCAGAGAAAGCATTTGATAAAGTCTCTTGGACATTTATGAAAAAGAATTTGGAAAGGATGGGAGTTGGTGAAAAATTTTTGAATGGCATTAAGGCCATTTATACAGAACAAAAAGCTAAAGTAATAGTAAACAGTGTGATATCGGAGGAGTTCGAAGTTGAAAAGGGAACTAGACAAGGATGCCCTATCTCCCCGTTACTCTTTATTACGGTCCTGGAAGTCCTCCTAAACATGATACGAAAGGACAAACAGATAAAAGGAATCCGTGTGGGAGAGAAGGAATACAAACTACGCGCCTTCGCAGACGATTTGATGCTATCCCTGCAGGAACCGGAAAGCAGTGTCCCCAGAGCCTTGGAAATAATTGAACAATTTGGCCTTGTAGCTGGTTTCAAATTAAATAAGCAGAAAACCAAAGTTTTAGGAAAAAATATGAGTGCAGAACAAATTCAAAGAATACAGGAAGGCACTGGCCTCAATTTTGTTAAAACAGTAAAATATCTAGGTATCAATCTCACAACCAAGAATCTGAACCTGTACAAGGACAACTATGAAAAACTGTGGATGGAAATAAAGAAAGACATGGAGATATGGACAAGATTGAAATTGTCGTTAATGGGAAGAATTGCCGTGATAAAAATGAATGTCCTACCAAGGATGCTGTTTTTATTCCAAGCCATACCAATTCTGGACAAACTGGACTGTTTTAAGAAATGGCAAAAGGATTTATCAAGGTTTATATGGCAGGGCAAGAAGCCAAGAATCAAGTTTAAGATTTTAACAGACTCTAAAGAGAGAGGAGGCTTTGCCCTGCCGGACTTAAGACTTTACTTTGAAGCAGCGGCCTTTTGCTGGCTAAAGGACTGGTTCAAACTAGAGAATGTCGATGTATTGGACTTGGAAGGACACGATAATATGTTTGGTTGGCATGCATACCTTTGGTATGACAAGGTTAAGATACACAGAACTTTTAAGTCTCATATAGTTAGAAAATCCTTGTATCAGGTCTGGAATAGATACAAAGACTTGTTAGAGAGAAAGACTCCTAGATGGATCTCTCCAGTGGAGGCCAAAGCCTATAAGAGACCGAATATGTCTGCAAACTGGTTAAGATATATGGACATATTGCAGCAGGAAGGGGACTCTTTTAAGCTAAAAAGCTACGATCAAGTGAAAAGTCAGGTCCCCGACTGGCTGCATTATCACCAGGTACATGAAACATTCAAAATGGACAAAAAAGTTGGTTTTCAAGTAGAAAAATCAAAACTGGAAACAGAATTGATAGAATCGAACTTTAAAAACCTTTCCAAAATGTATAATCTATTGCTAGAATGGCATACGAAAGATGAACTGGTAAAATCGTCAATGATAAGTTGGGCGAAAGATGTAGGACATAACATTATGATGGATGACTGGGAGGGATTGTGGCAAAAAGGTATCAAATTTACGGCTTGTCATGGTTTAAGAGAAAATATAATGAAAATGGTTTACAGATGGTATTTGACACCAGTTAAAATAGCTAGGATGAATACCAAAATGTCAGATGTATGTTGGAAATGTAAACATGCGAAAGGTACCTTTTTTCATATGTGGTGGTTGTGCCCAGCGGTGAGTGCTTTCTGGGATAAGATTTACAATGAATTCAAGAAGGTAATGAAGGTTACCTTTTGTAAGAAACCAGAGGCATTCCTTCTGAGCATAACCAACGAGGAGATACCCAGTCAGGATAGAGTGTTCTTTATGTATGCCACAACAGCAGCTAGAATCTTACTGGCAAGAACATGGAAAGGCGAAGAGATACCAACAGTGGAAGAATGGCAGATGAAGATGATGGAATATATGGAACTCGCAGAACTGACCGCCAGAATCCGGGACCAGAGGGAGGAGAAGGTGTCACGAGATTGGAAGAAATTTAAAGATTACTTAGTTAAATCAGTAAAATTGAATATTTGAGCAGAATCAATTAGAATAGCGGCTTTAGTAGGTATATGTTAGATAAAATTGTTATTAAGATATTTTGGTGTAAAAGACTTAATTGTCAGAAAATGTGTTAAGATTTGGAGTTTTAGTTAAGATATGATTAAGTAAAGTAAAGGGTATTAAAATTGAGTAAATGTGAATAGAATAAGATACAAAGCTACCTAGAAAATACAAATGATTTTGAAGACAGTGGAGGGAATGGGGGAAGTCCCCCAAAATAGAGAAGATAGTAATAAGAGAAGTAAGAGGATAAGTGTTAGTTTATAGGTTTGTATATGCTTCTTTTTATTGTGATTGTTGGATTGTGTTTTTGTGTGTGGTGTTTATGTATTGTATTTTTGTATTGTTAATGTTGTTGTTTATGCTATGTTTTTCCTTTGCCTTAATAGAAAATAATAAAATCTTATAAAAAAAAAACAAAAAAAACAAAAACAAAATAACAACACCAGCACTGGCCAATACCCCAAATAAACAGAACTATGGTTCAGAATTCCCTGTGACATGAAGGGGTCCTGTTGCAGGAACTCAGAGGCTTCCTCACTGGAAATATCAGTATGGAAGAATATCAGCTACAAAGTTTGGAAGCCCCTCCCCATCCTATAGCAACATACCCTTTGCTCTACAGATAAGCGAGTGTGTGGGGTAGACTATGACCCCCAACACCCACAGATATACCTTGCCCGTTCTTCAAGAGAAAAGCACTCGTTGCGTCAACCGGCTTTTCTGGGAAAAGGTATCAAACGGCGGAGGCCACCAGTTATTAGGAGGGGGAAAATAATGTTTTACAAGAAAAGCTCTATTTCTTGGTCCTTTCCCCCCCCCCTCCTTCCCTTTTCTCCCCCTTCTTAAAGTATAAAATAGAGCCCTAGGGATCGTGCGGGGATGTGAGTCAGGCTAAATAAATAAATAAATAACTCAGTGTGATTTATTGAAAGCCTTACACTGAATACTTGTTCTCTGTAAGAGAGGAAAGAACTGCACTTGTAACAAACTTCAAGCGTGTTTGACATGACAACAAAGGCAACGTTCAGCAACTAAACTGGAGGAAATGATTGCAAGAGTATAATGGTGCTGTTCCCCCCCCCCTCCCGCACCAGACCCTTCTAGCTGGTGCCCTGTTGTTTAGTTGTACTGCCGTCTATGCTTATAATTTGTACGGTTATGACATTTTTTTTAATAAAAAAGCTTCTCTGTTGATTATGGTAGGAAGCGATATGCATAAAAGGAGCTTGAGGGAATATCACCACCCACCTTCCTTAGTGCCCTCTCCTTCCCCTCACCACAAGGGCATCTGTTCGGCCATCTTGCCCTGAGGGAAGGGGAGGAGAAGCAGCAACAGCTTTTTCTAAGCAAACAAGTTGCCATATCCATTCTATTGCAAACTTTTTACAATATAAAAGAGGTAGTGCTTATTGTAATAATAATTATTGCAATAATTTTATGTAACTTGCTTTTATGAGGTCTGCCTGTATATAAATATACTGGGTATGTCTCTCTCTCTCTCTATATATATATATTCGCATAATATCCCTGTTCAGGTGATCTCACTCAGTGTTGCTTAACACAATGTTGGGAGCAGAGATAACGACACCATAGAATCATTTAATTGTAGACTTGGAAGAGACAACGAGGGTCATCTAGTCCAACCTTCTGTAATGCAGGAATCTTTCAACCAACATGGGTCTTGAACCCACAACCCTGAGATTAAGAGTCTCATGCTCTACCGACTGAGCTATCCCACTCCACCGGCCTTTCTGGAAACATTGCAGCTGTCTTCAATGCTGGAGCTTTTGCGTGCATAACTGTATGTGTCAAGACTTTGTTGATCTGGGACTACAACTGCAAACCAACAAAAACAGTATTAGAACAATGGTGGACTAGATGGGCCATTGTCTCTTCCTAATTTCTGAAGTGATTTTAAGATGATTTACTAGGGTGTATGTCCTGTTGAACTCAGTGGGATTTCCTCCCCTGCAAAGATGCCTAGGGTGTGTGGCATGTTCACTGGATTTCATAATGGACACATGGATACTCTCTTGAAGCTTCATTTGGAAGTTGGAGCATGCCCAGTGCTTGCATGAGAGTTTGTAGGATATGAGTAGCTCAATGATTTCCCCTTACAGCTGGAACAGCTGCAGACTGATCACACATCCCAATCACATCCATCTTTCCAACTGAGCACCCTACATTTTCTATGCCATCTACGTACATGCATACAACAGGGCATTCATACAATTCGTTCCTTCTCTCCTGGTACAGGTTGATAAAGCTTCAGCCTTAAGCTTATTAGGGTGAGGGATGCAAGTCAGGCTTCGTGGAGAGACTTCTGGTTGGGTATTAACACAGCATGCCATCCATTACGCAAGTATTTTGCTGTGGCAGACAGAAAGTGACATTTATGGGTCTATCATGAGAATGGATTTCACCATCCATTAAAATGATGTACAGGTAAACACTCCATTCATTTTTAATCTACACCGCTTTGGGTCTTTTCCCTGCTCTGGAAGATGGTCCCATCAATAGCGCTGCTATTAGCAAAACTATTCAACAGGAAGTAAGAGCCACTGAATAATGCGGAAACTCTGCAATTAAGGAGATTGCAGAGCAAATAGGGAAAGAATTAAAATCCCCTACCATCACTCACCTGCCCTGAGTGCCATTGGTATGCCATTGTGGAGGAGTCACTGAAGAGATCTTTGCAATTCTGCTACTTATTATGTATATTTTGTCATTTTTTAAGAGATAAAGGAATATGACTTTATTGGTGTCTGGGTATATTGGCATATTAAACACAGAGATTATAGTTCTTTTCTATTTCCTGAATGCTTACTTGAGAATTGACTCAGGGCGGCAGTGGCAACAACAACGGGGAGTTGAGAGAATCAGGGTCCACTTCAGGATTAATCTCAAATGTGATGGGAGGTAAGATTGGTCTTCTATACACTGCAGACTGTGCCCCTGTACCAGTCACCTGAAAGTTAAATAAGGAGAACACATCTAGAGCAGTCTTCGCCAACTTTGGCTTAGAGCTCATTCACTCTTCTGATTGCCTCACCAGTTCCCTCTGGGAAAACCTGCTCTTTACCACTAAAACGTTTTTGTTTTTTTGTGGATTGACATTTGCTGTGATGTAGCAGTAAAGAGAGGGTTTTCCCAGGAAAAGAGGTGAGGCAAATGAAAAACCACCCAGGCCAATGTCTAGGAATCATGGGACAAGCAGAAAACCTGTTGGAACCACGCTTAAGCATGCACTTGCTTGTCTTCATTGGACTGAGTGGTACAAGAATTCCTGATGAATTCCAATGCCTAATTAGTCACAGCGATATTTTCTAGCTGCCAGCACGAGCCTCTTTTGGATCTCTGTTCGCTCCAGTGAGAAGCAAAAGCCTCCTTCTGACTGGCCTTGTCCCATCACTAACTCAATCCATAGCCACCTGCATCTCCTAAGGTTACGCTCTCTTCACCTCCGTTTCCTACATGGGCTACGCCTCTGCCACACAAGGCTTGCTTCCTCTGTGTGACATTCACAACCACTTGCTCAGTGAAGCTAAAAGGAGTTTGGTGTCGTGTGCAGAATGCCAGATGAGATGAGCATCTTTGTAACAAAAGCAGGATGTCGTTGTATTGACTCCCTCCACTTGGCCCATAATTTTCCATAACTTTATTATGTTATTCACCACCTTAAAAAAAAAGAACAAAGAAAGAAAGCTGTCCATTCCTAGGTATTTCTACCTGTCCTCTTCTTCTCTAGGAATCTCGACTCAAGGTCATCTAGAGGTCCTTCTGTTGTGACATCAGGACAACCCAGCCAATCACAGCTAAGGAGTGTCATCACCTCCAGCTCCATTATGCCATGTTGTTGTTGTTGTTGTTGTTGTTCAGTCGTTCAGTCGTGTCCGACTCTTCGTGACCCCATGGACCAGAGCACGCCAGGCACGCCTATCCTTCACTGCCTCTCACAGTTTGGCCAAACTCATGTTAGTGGCTTCGAGAACACTGTCCAACCATCTCATCCTCTGTCGTCCCCTTCTCCTTGTGCCCTCCATCTTTCCCAACATCAGGGTCTTTTCTAGGGAGTCTTCTCTTCTCATGAGGTGGCCAAAGTACTGGAGCCTCAACTTCAGGATCTGTCCTTCTAGTGAGCACTCAGGGCTGATTTCTTTGAGAATGGATAGGTTTGATCTTCTTGCAGTCCATGGGACTCTCAAGAGTCTCCTCCAGCACCATAATTCAAAAGCATCAATTCTTCGGCGATCAGCCTTCTTTATGGTCCAGCTCTCACTTCCGTACATTACTACTGGGAAAACCATAGCTTTAACTATACGGACCTTTGTCAGCAAGGTGATGTCTCTGCTTTTTAAGATGCTGTCTAGGTTTGTCATTGCTTTTCTCACAAGAAGCAGGCGTCTTCTAATTTCGTGACTGCTGTCACCATCTGCAGTGATCATGGAACCCAAGAACAACAACATGGCATAATCCACTTGGCCCATAATTTTCCATAACTTTATTATGTTATTCACCACCTTAAAAAAAAGAACAAAGAAAGAAAGCTGTCCATTCCTAGGTAGGTATTTCTACCAGTCCTCTTCTTCTCTAGGAATCTCAACTCAAGGTCATCTAGAGGTCCTTCTGTTGTGACATCAGGACAACGCAGCCAATCACAGCTAAGGAGCGTCATCACCTCCAGCTCCATTATGCCATACTTGATACATTACAATATATGAATGCATATTTCTCCTACTTCTGTCGCCCTCTTTGTTTTACAGTTTTGATTAGGAAGCTATTATCAGCAGACAAAGGAAAGGAAAGGAAATCTCCCATAAATATGCTCCACTGTAAAGGATAATAATAATAAAAAAAATGCTGAAAGGGGCTAAGGAGAGAAAATATATGGGGCTGAAACAATTTATTAGCATGATCCTTAACAAAGTTATGCAAGATGTTTTAGGACCTTAATAAATATTGGTGTCTCCCCCTTCCCCCATAATCATCTGCTATTTAATTAGCACTTAAGAGCAACCCAACAGAATCTAAATTGAATCTTTACTTGAGAAACTTTGTTTAGGAGAATGTGTGATTGAAATTTATCAGCAAGAAGAGAAAGCCTTGTCCTTGCAATGCTGAGGAATACATTAATATAATGCTTATGTGGTGTGCATTATCAAGATGAGATTCACCGATTCCTGAAGCTCCCTGAAAACCTTTCAGGGACTCTTCACTAGAAGGTCAGTGGTGACAGAGAAAGTTCTGTTAAATACAGTTTTCCCCCGCTATACAGATCAAGAACCGGCTCTCCACATGTTTGGGTATCTCCTGAACTCTCCCAGCACCCTAGCAGGATCCAACAATGTGCTGATGCCTGCTTTGGCCATGTGAGTCAAGCAGCTTGGAACCATTTTAATTTCCATGCAACAATGCCGATGACATAGCCTCATTCTGGTGCATTGTGGGAAATCAATGGTGGTTCCCTGGGGGCTAGCATTTAAATTTCCCACAATGCTGCTGACATACCCTCACTTCGGGTTATTGTTGGAAAATCTGCCCCTGTTTGCATTCCTCCCCCTACTTCTGCACAACCTGCCTAGGAATGTGCAGAACTACCTAGAGTGCTGTTTTTGTCTTATTTCAGCTTCCCTCAACATTTCTCAAGTGTTTAATTCAGAGGCAAAGGTTTAAATTTTGATGCTGCACATTGAATGGTTGTAACCCGCCCTGGAATCATAAGATGAAGGGCAGGTAATAAATCAAAATAGTAGTATTAATGATAATAATTTGTTCCACATTTGCTGAACAACAACACAGCTTAACAAAAATCTTAGCTCTCTCAAGCCCCCATTTCTACACACAGACCCAACAATTAGGGGGCATTTCACAACAGATGTCCTAGTAAAAAAATGGCAAGAGAAACAACAAAGAGAGGGGCCCTCTTAGCACCTGGCGAAGAAGAAGCAATCCTTGGGAAGACAGGGAGATGACAAAGTCTATTTTCTCAAAATTGCATCATTGTCAATAGCTAAATATATTTCACTTTAGTGCCATGGTGTATAAAATATGTCTCTGGAACAATCCCTGACTTTCCTGCCAATTTCTGCTTGGATTCTCTTTGATGGCATCTGCTTCTCACTTTTTCTTTTTTAAGCGAAGTTTTTCCCTTTGATCCACAGAGCAGCAGCAAAAGCTACAAAGACACTTATTTTTATTAGCAGCTGTTTCTTGGAAGATGTCCTTCTTTAGAATCAGTTGAGCTGCCATCACTCAACTGCCAGCTGCCAAATCTGTATCCTTCTAGACTTCAGGATCCAATGCAAGATTACCTGTGCAGAGGCAGGTCAGGAACCCATGTATGCAACTGGGATTATGGTCTGGGATTTGTCACCCTGGGAACACTGCTTTCATTTAAATACTATGTAACTTTCTGATCCTTAAGGATCTATGTGCAGCAATTGCATGGGACTAGAAGCAGGCAGAGAAAATGTCCACAGAGTGGCATAGACACTAGACACAGATATACATTTGTATTCACATCAATAGGTGGGTGGTTGTTTTTATTCGCCCTGTTTGGGTGTGCCAGCCCCACATTGTATAAGTTGCATGTATGAACATAAGAAGAGACTGCAAAAGGTCCATCTAGTCTGCCATCATTGCATTTCGGCATGAGAACCTGACCCCCTGATTGCTCTTTGGTCTAGAATCTTGGCTTGTTTCTGAAGAAGAGTTTGGATTTGATATCCCGCTTTATCACTACCCGAAGGAGTCTCAAAGCGGCTAACATTCTCCTTTCCCTTCCTCCCCCACAACAAACACTCAGTGAGGTGAGTGGGGCCGAGAGACTTCAAAGAAGTGTGACTAGCCCAAGGTCACCCAGCAGCTGTATGTGGAGGAGCAGGAAAGCGAACCCGATTCACCAGATTACGAGTCCACTGCTCCTAACCACTACACCACACTGGCTCCCAAGTTTGTCTTCAGTCCTGCCTTGCTCTTCAGTTCTGACCACTGGCCTGTCTCTTTGCTCCTCAATCCTATTGCAGCCCAGCTCTGACCTGAAGACACAATGCTACATCACCATGACCAATCAGATTCAGCTAAATGATGACATCACTGCTGGCAATTTAATGAGTTAAAGCAGTGTTTCCTAAACTTGGGTCTCCAGCTGTTTTTTGACTACAGCTCCCACCATCCCTAGCTAGCAGGACCAGCAATCAGAGATGATGGGAATTGTAGTCCAAAAACAGCTGGAGACTCAAGTTTGGGAAACACTGCGGTAAAGCAAACATCCTGGCAAGGAATGGCCACAACTACCCAAGACTGAAAAGGGGAATTTATTATTTTTCGGCTCTGCCAAAAATGATAATAGAAACCAGTGAGCAATTTGGGCTCTCAGCCTTGTCTAATAATAGCAACAGTCTATTTTCTAATATCCTTGTAAGCAAAAGGAGGCATAACTGCACACAAACCATTCCTTGGTTTAAGAAGACATTGCAATCTTGTACTTGAAAGGGGCCTACTAAATCCACCATCTTCACAAAAACATTGAAATGCTCGGCCTGAATACAAATTAATTAATTTGCTTCATTTCCTTAATGGGGAAATATTATCTCCTGAAGCTAACAACCTCTTTCCCCCTTTCCTTCTCAATCAGACAGACACGTTTTGGGAGAGATTTCACAGCAGCTAATCTAATAAAGGAGCGTGATGGGGGGGGGAAATGTCTCTGGGGCTTTAACAGGGAAGTAACAAACAAACAATCACATATGTTTCTTTTCATTTAATTCCGGCTGTAGGGGCAGATGTAACTTCTAACCCATTATGATGAATCTATCATTTAATGATTAACTCAATGATGTGTGAGAAGAAGGTGTGGGGCTTTTTATATAAAAATATATATAACCACCACCCCAAAATCACCATGAATTGTGTTCATTTCAGAAGTGGGCTGGTGGGTTTTCCACAAGGAGGAGAAAGTGATCAGGGTGATCAACACAGTCATATAAAGGTGGGAAAACAACAGAAAGGCTTTTGTTTGCTTGGAATTTTAAACTTGCCTTATCCACTCAAATAATTATTGAGTCACTCAGGTGCCCCAAATGGTTGCTAGGGTCATTTGCTTGTTGTCTCTTGTAATGTACTGGGGGGGATCCTTGTCCTACTTATTTCGTGATAAAGCAGAGAGGATGTTTCTGCCAACCTAGCAGTTCGAAAGCACATCAAAGTGCAAGTAGATAAAGAGGTACCACTCTGGTGGGAAGGTAAACGGTGTTTCAGTGCAAAGCTCCGGTTTGCCAGAAGTGGCTTAGTCATGCTGGCCACATGATCTGGAAGCTGTCTGCAGACAAACGCCAGCTCCCTCGGCCAGTAAAGCGAGATGAGTGCCGTAACCCCAGAGTCGTCCGCAACAGGACTTAATGGTCAGGGATCCCTTTACCTTCACCTTTTTAAGGAGGATGTATCTCATTGAACAACTTCTAGAAGGGTAGCCATGTCCAGATCACTTCCAGGTGGCCAATAATTTTGTGGAGGGATTCAGGTACCTATTGGAACTTGAAGTTGTATGATGAAAATGGATGAAAGTAACTCAGACTTCCCTGGCATGGCAAATCCACTTAAAACACACAGAGAACTGTTGAAGAAGTCTCTCGCTTTTCTGCCACACATCAGAGAGAGGGCAACATCGTCTAAGGGGTCCTTCCAGATTGGAAGGGGAAGACCTAAAAGCTTATATTGTGAAGCTATTTCAGGATTTTGGGAGGTAGAAGAAGTATAACGTCTCAGCGCGCATAGTGAAGGCCTTCAGATTTGGTCAAGAGGTTCAGAGGAAAGAAAAGTAACAAAACGTTAGTGACTGTTTGATTGTCGCTACACGATCGACACGATAGGGACTTTTTTCTGGACTTGCACTACAGAAACAACCTGGTGGTAGAGCAGAATAAAGTAATTTTTTATAAGGATATCCCCAGATTTTCCTGGACACAAGAGTTCCTTACAACGACTTGGCAACTGAGCTTAGAAAAAGAAAAATTCCCTTCAGTTGGGAATTTTCCAGAAGGCCTGGCATTTACGTTTGAAGGAAAAAAAAGATAAGAATAAGATCCTTGGCGGGAGAAGCAAAAGTTTTGGACAAGCATCTGGAAACAATTTAAAGGCACACCACTCGACCCAGCACAATTCTACAGGTTCCAGCGGAATTTCCACCACCGCCGGGACTACCAAGTATACCAGGTCAAGCCAGGATCCAGAGAAAGACAAGAAAGGAGAAGCAACTGGAGGAGAAGATTAAAGAAAGGAAAATGGCGCTCAAGTTAATGACATGGAATGTCCGGGATTGAATCAGAGACCAAGAGACGCAGAGTGTTTTACAGCATAGAAAAGAAGAATTGGATATAATATGTTTACAGGAAACCCACATAGCCCGACGTCATAGAAGATTACTACAGAACAAAAAATTAGGCCAAGAGTTTATATCATCGGACAAGGTCAAGAAGAGAGGAGTAGTGATATATGCAAAGGAGAAATATAGCCCAAGACAGCTTTTAAAGATGAAGAAGGGAGATACATCGCAATTGAAATTAATATACAAGGCGAAAAAACTTTTGATTCTGGGACTTTATGCACCAAATGATGGAAAGTCAATTTTTTATAAGAAAATACATGATCTGCTGTTGGACTATTTGGATTACAATTAGTTTGCCTTGGAGACTTTAATGGTGCAGTTTCCACACTAATGGACAGATCTCAAAGAACCAAATTAACGAATGATGGGAAACTCCCAAAGACTTTTTCGAAATGGTGGATAATTTGAATTTGGTGGACTCTTGGAGATTAAAAAACCCTACAGATACAGAGGCAACTTATTTCAGTGAATCTCAGCAGTCATGGTCGAGGATAGATTATATTTGGATTTCGAATGAATTGGCTCCAAAAATACAAAAGGCAGAAATTGGTCCTAAAACTCTTTCAGATCACAATCCGGTACAGTTAAATTTAAAATGATTTCCAAGGATTCTTTTAGATGGAGAATGGATGACGCTTTGATGAGAGACACCAAGCTAGTAGAAAGAGCGGCGAAAAAGATGAAAGAATACTTTCAGATAAATTGGAGTTCCGAAGTGGAGAAAGAATTGCCTGGGATGCAAGTAAAGCTGTAATGAGGGATTTCTCATTAGTGAAAAAGTAAAAAAGAAGAGACAAAAAATGCAGAAATGGAGAGATTGTTGAAATCAATCAAAGAAAAGGAAAAAGAATTAAGAGGACATCCCAGATGTGTTAAAATCCAAAAAGAAATCAAATACTTGCAATCCCAATATGCCAATATAATGAATCAGGACATTGAATGGAAAGTGAAAATGATGAAACAAAGAACAATTTGAATCGGCTAATAAGTGTGGAAAACTACTAGCTTGGCAATTGAAGAAAAGACAAAAGGCAAATGTCATCAATACTTTGGTAGTAAATGGAAAAAATGTGGAGAAACCGGAGGAAATCAGATGGTGTTTTCAAAGATTCTACAAGCAACTGTACAAGGAGGAGATGATAGATGAAGCAGAAATAGACCGATTTCTGGAAAAGAACGGATTGCAAAAAGTCCCAGAGGAAAAATTAGTTACTCTCAACCACCCAATATCGACACAGGAGATAGAAGATGCAATAAATAACATGCAATTAGGGAAGGCTCCAGGACCGGATGGATTAACAGCAAAATATTATAAGACATTGAAAGACTGGCTATCGCAGCCGCTAAGAGCAATTTGCAACAAAATACTAGAAGGAGATAGGGCACCAGAGACGTGGAAAGAAGCCTTTATCACACTGATTCCAAAACCAGATACTGATAAGACTCAAATGAAAAATTACCGTCCAATATCCCTTTGAATGTGGATTATAAAATTTTTGCAAATGTATTGGCTACAAGGCTGAAAAGAGTGTTGAAAGTATACACAGAGATCAAGCAGGTTTCTTGCCAGGAAGACAAATTAGTAACAACACGAGATTATTGTGGACATTTTAGAAAAACTGGAGAGAAACATAAACACAGATGCGGCACTATTGTTTGTTGATGCAGAGAAAGCATTTGATAAAGTTTCTTGGACATTTATGAAAAAGAATTTGGAAAGGATGGGAGTTGGAGAAAAATTCTTGAATGGCATTAAGGCCATCTACACAGAACAAAGAGCTAAGGTAATAGTAAACAGTGTGATATCGGAGGAGTTTGAAGTTGAAAAGGGAACAAGACAAGGGTGCCCTATTTCCCCTTTACTTTTTATTACGGTCCTGGAAGTCCTCTTAAATATGATACGAAAGGACAAACAGATAAAAGGAATTCGTGTGGGAGAGAAAGAATACAAACTACGCGCCTTCGCAGACGATCTGATGTTATCCCTGCAGGAACCGGAAAGCAGTGTCCCCAGAGCCTTGGAAATAATTGAACAATTTGGACTTGTAGCTGGTTTCAAATTAAACAAGCAGAAAACCAAAGTTTTAGGAAAAAAATTGAGTGCAGAACAAATTCAAAGAATACAGGAAGGCACTGGCCTCAATTTTGTCAAAACAGTAAAATATCTAGGTATCAATCTCACAACCAAGAATTTGAACCTGTACAAGGACAATTACGAAAAACTGTGGATGGAAATAAAGAAAGACATGGAGATATGGACAAGATTGAAATTGTCGTTAATGGGAAGAATTGCCGTGATAAAAATGAATGTCCTACCAAGGATGCTGTTTTTATTCCAAGCCATACCAATTTTGGACAAACTGGATTGTTTTAAGAAATGGCAAAAGGACTTATCAAAGTTTATATGGCAGGGCAAAAAGCCAAGAATCAAGTTTAAGATTTTAACAGACTCTAAAGAGAGAGGAGGCTTTGCCCTGCCGGACTTAAGACTTTACTTTGAAGCAGCGGCCTTTTGCTGGCTAAAGGATTGGTTTAAACTAGAGAACGTTGATGTATTGGACTTGGAAGGACATGATAATATGTTTGGTTGGCATGCATACCTTTGGTATGACAAGGTTAAGATCCACAGAACTTTTAAGTCGCATATAGTTAGAAAATCCTTGTATCAGGTCTGGATTAGATATAAAGACTTGTTAGAGAGAAAGACCCCTAGATGGATTTCTCCAGTGGAGGCCAAAGCCTATAAGAGACCGAACATGTCTGCAAATTGGTTAAGATATATGGACATATTGCAGCAGGAAGGGGACTCTTTTAAGCTAAAAAGCTACGGTCAAGTGAAAAGCCAGGTCCCCGACTGGCTGCACTATCATCAGGTATATGAAACATTTAAAATGGACAAAAAAGTTGGTTTTCAAGTAGAAAAATCAAAACTGGAAACAGAACTGATAGAATCGAACTTTAAAAACCTTTCCAAAATGTATAATCTTTTGCTAGAGTGGCATACGAAAGATGAACTGGTTAAATCGTCAATGATAGATTGGGCGAAAGACGTAGGACATAATATTATGATGGATGACTGGGAGAGATTGTGGCAAAAAGGTATTAAATTCACTGCTTGTCATAGTTTAAGAGAAAATATATGAAATGGTTTACAGGATGGTATTTGACACCAGTTAAGATAGCTAGGATGAATACCAAAATGTCAGATGTATTTGAAATGTAAACATGCGAAAGGTACCTTTTTTCATATGTGGTGGTTGTGCCCAGCGGTTAAATGCTTTCTGGACAAGATTTATAACGAACTCAAGAAGGTAATGAAGGTCACCTTTTGTAAGAAACCAGAGGCATTTCTTCTGAGCATAACTAATGAAGAGATACCCAGTCAGGATAGAGTGTTTTTATGTATGCCACAACAGCAGCTAGAATCTTATTGGCAAGAACATGGAAAGGCGAAGAGATACCACGGTGGAAGAATGGCAGATGAAGATGATGGAGTATATGGAACTCGCAGAACTGACCGCCAGAATCCGAGACCAGAGGGAGGAGAAGGTGTCACGGGATTGGAAGAAGATTTAAAGACTATCTAGTTAATCAGTAAATTGAATATTTGAGCAGAATTAAATAGAACAGCGGCTTTAGCAGGTTTATGTAGATAAAATTGTTAGCAAGATATTTTTGTGTGAAAGATTTATTTGTTAGAAAATATGTTAAGATTTGGTGTTTAAGTTAAGATATGATTAAGTAAGTAAAGCACATTAAAACTGAGCAAATGTGAATATGAATAAGATACAAAGCTACCTAGAAAGATATATATGATTTGAGACAGTGGAGGGAATGGGGGAAGTCCCCTAAAACAGAGAAGATAGTAACAAGAAAAGTATGAGGATAAGTGTTAGTTTAAAGGTTGTATATGTTTCTTTTTATTGTAATTGTTGGATTGTGTTTTGTGCTGTGTTTATGTATTGTATTTCTGTATTGTCAATGTTGGTGTTTATGCTATGTTTTCCTTTTGTCTTAATAGAAAATAATAAAATCTTATAAAAAAAAAAAAAAACACAGAGATACTTTTGGGGGGGATTAGGAGAGTGACAGGGGATGCACCAAAAAGTGTGGGATGAACAGAGTATTAACTCGAAGATATGCAAATTAACTGAAACCAATCAGGATGACTTCACATTGTTATATAACTTCCCTGTAAACAAATAATATGAAGGATCAATAAAGACCCATACAGAGGTCTAGCCTCTGTGTAAGTTTCACGAAAGAAAATCAAAAGGAATGCTCAATATATAGGTCAGCTGGAGAAGCTGTTTGTTGCATGGGGTGGGGGCTGTCTCATGGAACTCTAAAACAGGGGTGGGAAGCTATGCCCCCCCCCAGATGTTGCTAACTCTAATTCTCATCAGCCCCAGCCAACGTGGCCAGGGGTGATCACAGTTGTAGACTTCTGGAGCTCCAAAGGGTCCCCTGTCCTTGCTTGAAAGACAAAGACATTTTATTGCTGTCAATGTTTTCATAGACATAAAGTCCATCCGATGTAGCCTCTTTGAATTAAGCTATAGGGTCACAGATCCTCCAAGTGTCCCTATTTTCCAGGGGCAGTCTGGATCTACAGAAGGCATCCTGGTTTCTGATTTGATTCTGGAATGTCCTGTTTTTGCTTAGGATG
This sequence comes from Lacerta agilis, assembly GCF_009819535.1. NCBI lineage: Eukaryota > Metazoa > Chordata > Lepidosauria > Squamata > Lacertidae > Lacerta > Lacerta agilis. The sequence goes on along the minus strand of NC_046326.1, from coordinate 23,409,930 downwards.
TCCCTATTTTATCAGAGAAATACTGGAGGGTATGGAGCTATGCGATCCCGAGCCAAGGAAATAAGTAACTATCTGAAAGACATCTTAGGGCAACCCTTATAGGGAAGTTTTTTTTAATGTTTAATGTTTTATTATGGGTTTTTTATATGTTGGAAGCCGCTGAGAGTGGCTGGGGCAACCCAGTAAAATGGGGGGGGGGGTTATAAATAAAATAAAATAAAATAATGAATATAAAATTCCTATTTTCATCAGAGAAATGTTGGAGGGTGTGGGGTCAGCAGAGTCACATGGCAGAATCTTTGCTTGGTTTGCCAAGGAGCAGGGGATCACATGAGCGAATAAATGTTCCCTATGGACAATGCAATACCAACGTGTGCTTTTAGGTTTCGTCTGCTGAGCTGATTTTCATTACAAAATGTGGGTTAAACACATGCAGAATCAGAGATGCGTATTCCCTAGCGATGGCACAGGAAGTAACAAGAATACCGGGGCCTATTGGGGTTATATCAATCCATGTTTAGGAGGGGTTTTTATATAAAAAAGGACAAATGTGTAGCATTGTAGTGCCATCTGCTCAGGTGAAAGAGTGTGCCACGTTTGCCCCCTTTGCAGCGGGCTCAGATGGCAATCCATTACTACTTAATTGCACATTGCTGAATTGGCTGTTGCTGCTTCTCCATTGCTGATTGGTTGGTTAAGGCATCTCCTTTCCCACTGGCTGAGAGCACACCTTCAGCCAGCAGGCTATAAATGGGAGCATGTTAAGCTTCTGCCCTCAGTCCACATTGCCATCATTTTCTCCATAGGACTCTCTTTTCTCTCTCTCAGCCTGAGATGCAGAAGCTGGTCGATAACACCAGACATGCAGCTTTCAAGTCCAAGCACAAACAGCTTCCCAAATTCTGGCAGAAGAAACAATAAGAAATGAAAATCTTTGGCATTGCATGGACATCCAGGGCAATGGCAGAAAAGCTTGATGCTGTGAACCTCTGCTGACTTGTAAATATCCCACAAGGCATTTGTGGAAAAATGGGCAAAAAATCTTTTACAACCAAAGGGACACATCCCTTGGGGTAGCCACCTGAGGGCTCTATGCCAATGGTAGGTGGAGTCAGAGGCAGAAAGTGGGGATTCATCTACACCTCTGTTTGCCCTGCTGCTTTCCTCCAAGATACCTGCGGTTTACTGCTGAATAGCAATTGAATTGAATTTTCCATTTGTTTTGATTCAGTGGCAAACAGCATGTTTCTCCAGGGGAAAGCTGCAAGGCAAACACAAAACCACTTGGACATGAGCTTTCTAGCCATGGGACAAATGCAAGAGTGGACAAGCCCTAAGTGAGCAGCTAATGCAAAGTTTACCTTTGTACAGTAATAATAATAATAATAATAATAATAATAATAATAATAATAATAATATAATTTTATTATTTATACCCCGCCCATTTGGCTGGGTTGACCTAGCCGCTCTGGAAGGCTTCCAAAACATATAAAAACATCATATAGTAGGCTTGTTTGAACATACGCACACTCCTACCTCTATATCCTCCATCCAGACAGGCAAGAGGTGATAATCATCTGAGCTCAAGGATGCATTCCAGCCTGGCAAAAACCATTGGGAGGCAAAGCAGGGCCAGGTGAAGGGGTGTGGCTTGGGGAGAGTTTGGAGGGCCAATAGAGAGGTCTTGAGGGCCACATTCAGTATCTGGGCCAGAGGCTCCACATCCGTCTTTGAAAACATGCCAGCTGCAACTCATTTCACTTAGCACCTGGCATGTAATAATTTGTTTCCAATTGAAGCCATCAATATACCTTCAGAGCAAGGATGGGGAACTTGTAGCCTTCTGGGTGTTTTTGGACTACAATTCCCACAATCCTCAATCATCAGGTGAGGCCGATGGGAGCTGGAAACCAACACTGGTGGAGGGCGGTTCACAGCTTCACTATACTGATCTAGAACCCTAGGACGCAATGTTGACAGGTCTGTATCCTGCAGTTTGCCCCTACTTTCTGGTGCATAGAGTTATAATGCTTTTGAACATGGAAGCTCTCTTCAGATAGCTACTGACAGACCTATCTGCTGTGGGTTTGTCCAACCCCGTTTCAAAAGCCATGGCGCCTACTGGTTGTTGCCACATCTTTGAGTAAACAATTTCATAGCGCTAATGACTCCTGGCTTGCTTCCAGTGAACTAAGTCCTGTCCCCTCGCTGCTAATGAAGCCATTTGGAAAGAGGCAGCAGAAATATTTACCAAGCACGGTTAAAAAGACTTCAGGGATGAAAAGCACTTAAGATGTCCGAGGTCTGATGCTGGCGAGATGGCTTGCATGGTCTGTCGTTCAGTAAGGGATTACTATTCCAAACACGGCCTTAGTGATTCCACTGTGTGGCATCTAATTAACTGTCAGAAATGCATTGTTGAGGGGATGATGGATTATCCAGTTGAAGGCATTAATAAAGCGCATTCCAGTTTCCTCATGTGCAGGCTGGTACCAAGTGAAGCTAAGCTAAGCAAGAAACTCATTTCCCACTGGTTTGCAAAGCTACCTGAGTGACGATCGGCAGGGACTTATCAATTCCCTACAATTAACAGTCTCCGAAATGCCACCTCCTCCAAAGCTGCAAGGGCGTATGATTGCAGACTTCTAGCTCTCAATCCCTCTGCTAAGCATCCTTTGACACATTGAATTGAAGCAAACTCAGGTTCCCCACTTAAGACCCTTTAAACGCTGGGAGGACCATGATCAGAACCACTTACTTGGTTGGGCCATTCAAGCATTTTACTACATGGAAAAAGTGATTCCCACACAGCTATGGTAACACTGAAAGTACATATGCTCCATAGGGGTCAGCAGCCAAGCTTGATGTTCCCATTGACCTAAAAGACTGGCAATCCTACCCTGGATTGTGGAGTCCTGGACTTTAGCCCCAAGGTCCAGCCTGAGTTTCACATCTGGCCCAAAAGGCAGGGCTGGAACAGTGGTTGCAGTCTTTGATGGCAAACCAGGGAACCTTCAGACTCCAGAAACCAAGTTTTACTTCAAGAAACGTGGATTCTGACCTCACGTGACCCCTAACAATTCACATCTACTAAACTTTTATTTGTCCCTGGTGATGGTTTGGCTCTGTTTATCTACTCGATGGTTTGCTTTACAATCTCTTTCTGGATGGACTCTATGTGTGAGTGGGCAAACGAGACAGGGGAAGGCAGAACAGCCTCATCTTGAAGGAACATCCCTTTTGTAAATATGTTTGGCAATGAAAACACTGGTCCTTGCTGATATTTTATATCACCTCCCAGCTTCCTCTCTCTACTCTGCAGCCAGTTGTTGACTTGGCTTGATATTACAAGGAGATAAAAAAAAATGGGAGCAACAGAATAGTAGTGCAAAGGATGGATATTGAATGAGGGTGGATTATCAAAGGATACCACTGGTAAGGGATGGGTAGCTAACACCTCAACTTGCCTTCTATCCTTATTTCCCCCCCTGGGGATCTCTACCACATTTGCATTTGTTAAACCAAATATTTAGAGTATACCTCTCTGTGGTGCATAGACTGAGAACACCAGGAGCTGTATCTTACAGGTGCCACTCTCATTAAAGAACAGAAATAACTCCAGAGTCTATTGTGGAGGGGCAGCCAGTGTGGTACCCTCCAACATGTCGGACTACAATTCACATCATTCCTGATGATGCTGGCTGAGGCTTGAGGGAGTTGGATCCCACATTAGCTGCCTATTCTGTGATGTGCTGCATCCCAGCACAACGAATTAACTATACACTGTCCCCTTAAGAATATCCCAGCCTCCAAACCCTCTCTTCATTTGGACTTGGAGCAGCCCCACTGCAGACATGCATTAAAAGCCTTATCAAGGATCTGTAAATGTTACAGCCAAATAAAGTAAATTTCCTGTGTCAGCCCTGAATGTCATAGCCCATTGTCTAAGAAGCAACACACCTGGGATCATCACAAAGGTCTCCATAGATACGTCTAAGGTATGTAAGTCTGTGGCATTATCCCCACATCACAGTTGGGAGCACTGAGGCTGAGGAGCAGTGATCTATTGAATTCATAGGTAAGGCAAGATTTAAATCCCCCCACCAACTATTTTTCCCCCAAACCCCACACTTGCTGTCAAAGTTGCAAGAGGCTGTTGTTGGCTTGTAATTGTCATGCCAACAGCAACACTGCAAAAATCCCACCAAAAGCTTCACAGAAGGGCAGGCAAAATGATCAAAGAGTCGGAGAAACTCCCCTGCGAAGAAAGGTTGCAATGTCTGGAACTTTTTGGTATAGAGCAGAGGTGAGTAAGAGGTGAAATGATAGAACTTTATAAAATGTAGCTGGGTGTTGGAAGATTCGGTGCAGACAAAAGAAAGTACTTCTATGCACAGGGCTTAGTTAAACTATGGAACTTGCTCTCACAGAAGAAACGGATGGCCACCTACCTGGGTGGCTTTTAAAGACGATTAGACAAATTCATGGAGGGGGGCTACTGGCAGCTTTGCTCTGCTTCCACGGTCAAGCTATCAGTTGATAGAAACCACAGGAGAGGAGAGGACTCTTGTGTTTGGGTCGGATTTAGATGAAGAGAGGCCCTAGGCTACTCCACTTGTGAGGCCGCTCCCCATCCACCACCCCCATGACTAGAAGAAAACGGAAGAGTATTATAAACAAAATTGAGTGAAGGCAAGGATGATGACGGGTATGTAAAATTCTGCAATTTCTCCTCTAAAGGACATAAGATGTTATTGTTGAATACCATGGTGATTTTTAAAAAATGCATAAAATTAACACTGCAAAAATAACTTTTGCAGTAGCTGAACTTTGTAAACCTTTTGTGGAATAAGCATTATTTCTTAGGAAAATGAAGTTGTAATGTTATTCTTAAAACAAACAAACACTGAGTTTACAAATTATATTGCATGGAAAGTGTAAATAATATGATCTTGATTACCTGACAGTATGGCACTTTTAGAATCCACTTTATGTTGTCATTAAAAAGTCAGTTTTCTAATACATATTTAGAAGTAAACTACAACCATCAAATACAGTAATGCTAAAATGATTTTTTTCCTAGCCTTCCTTCATAGCAAAATCACTTCATCAAAATTTGTTTGTCTAAGATTGTCACTTCCAATGTACAGAATGCTGGGCAGGCCGCATCTTCCTGTTATATACCTGCTGGGATTGACAAAGCATATAACCCTCACCTGAATCTCATAGCTCTCCTGACAGGTGATTTGATCTGCAGCCACAGTGTGGAAATAAAGGAGCAGATTGACCACCAGATACCAGGCACTCTATTATTCAAATTAGGCCCCAGTGTTTTCCTTACAATCCCCTTCTCAATGAATTAATCAATTTTAATTTAGCATGTAAATTCTCACAACTTTCTTATTTGTTAATTCGAGCAACTACTGCTCTCACTTCATTACAAACAGTATTTTTATCTGCAAAACACTTGAGCAAATCTGCTCCAATTCCTTTCACATATATTTTGTTTCCACTTGCAACTGTAGTTGCCTCTGATGAGTTATCATTTAAATTAGCATAAGACATCTTGTGTATGGAAGTTGCCAAATCAATTAACCAACTAGAAGGGTTACTGTTAATAGCACCAGTTTTCCTATAACTGGATATTGCTGGATAGTTTTGATGAACTGCAAAAGCATTTTTAGTTTGCTTTCTGTTGCCACCCTGGAACTTTTCTTTATTAGTGCCACTTTGTTTTGTACGATTCCTTGCAAATGAAGGAAAACAACTGGACTTCCGTTTGGGCGCCATTCTGGCCAGTCGGGAGAAATCTCGCTCTGAGGTTTCTCCGACGCTGCGGGGGAGGGGGGAGTCACAACTGCGTTGTGACCCCCCTGAGAAACTCCAGGAAGAGTGTCCTGGAGATGTGGGATCCGGCAGGTCCCCCGGAACGCTTCCCTTGCTCTCCGGTAAGCCCTAGTAAGGGCTGCCGTGACGGGCGAGGTTGAGGCGAGGGGGCTGTGGATCGTCTGCTGCCTCCGCAGCGTGAAGTAGCGGCTGCTGACAGAGAGAGCATCCAATTCTTCCAAGATCTGGCATTAATTTGGACTTTGTAAGTATTGATTGGAAAAAGGGACTTTAAAATTCGGCTTGCAAGGAACCTAAAAACGGAACCTAAATTCCAGTTGCGCCCCACTTCTTCAAATTGGGCCCCACTGGCTAGTCCTGAGTCTCACAGTGCTGGGCCTGAGTTGCCCTGCCCTTGCATGAAGTCTTGAGTTTGCAATTTTGGGAGAGTGGAGGATGCCTGCTGGGGAGCGGGTAGGCTGGCAAGGCCCCCTAGATGTTGAGGCCCTAGGCTTCAGCCTACTTAGGCTATGCATAAATCCGGCACTTTGAATGGGGTTTCCCCACAGGTACCTGTTTAGCCACTGTGATAACAAGATGCTGGACTAGATGGGCCTTTGGCCTGATCCAGCATGACTCTTCCTAATTTCTGTTGTGTTTTGAATGGGCAATATTTTCATACATTTCTGAATGGAAGAAAAGTCAAGGGAAAACAGTCTCCTGTACTAAAAAGCCCACTTTTAAAACTATGGGGAACCAGCTCTTTATGCATGTGCCCTAGGTCTTGTATGGATTAATGTGTTTCGCTTTTTCAACCTGAAACCCCAATTCTGATAAGACCTGCAGGGCTGCCTGGATGTCCCCCCCCCCTAAAAATTGTATAATCCTTAACATGCAAATCACAGTGATTTTATTTGTACAGATGAAAATCTCCCAAACTTCCATTTGATAATTCACTTTTTCATAGGACCCACCTTTCCCCCAGCTGCATCCTGCTTCCCCAAACACAAAATATACAGACCAAGGGAGTCTTCGTCTTTCTTCTTCATCATCACTAGACACCATTCAAGCATGTGATCCCCCCATCTAAAGTGATGCAACTGAGAAAAGGTGGTCACCCACACTCAGTGAATATCTGGAGCTGTTAAACTTGATAGCTATGTTCTAATTCCACTGTTGGAGGCAATGTGCCTCTGGATACCAGTTGCTGGGAATCAGTGGCGTAGCAAGGGAGGGGTGATGGGGACGGTGCGCCCTGGGTTCCAGGGGAGGGGGGTGACACATGGCGGCCCCTCCCGCCACTCACCGCTGCCCACCACCCCGTCTGTGCTGCTCCATGGACGGACGGGGCAGCCCCACGAGCCGCTGCTCGCCTGGCGGCTCCACCGGTCACTGCAGGAGCAGCAGCGCCAGGCCGGATGCACTGTGCATGCCCAAAAATTCCAGGCATGTGCAGTGCATCCGAGTTGGCGCTGCTGCTCCCGTGGCGACCGAGCGAACCGCCGAGTGAGCGGCAGCTCGTGGGGCCGTCCTGTCCATAAAGCACACAGACGGGGCAGCCCCACGACCTGCCGCCCGCTCGGCGGGTTGCCCGGTCACTGCGGGACCAGCAGTGTCGGGCCGGATGGACTGCGCATGCACAGCATTTCCGCACATGTGCAGCCCATCTGACATGCATCACGACGAACATGTCACGCCGCCCCGTGCGGCCAAAAGGCTTCCTCTGCCCCTGCTGGGAATCACAAGTTGAGAGAGAAAGTGTAGCACTCAGGTTCTGCTTTAAAGAGGATTAGACAAATTCATGAAGGGTGAGGCTGACACTGCCCAGGTAGGAAGCCTCTGAGTACCAGTTGGTGAAAACCACAGGAGGAGACAGTGCTCTTGTGCTTATGTCCTGCTTGCTAGATTCCCTGAGAGATCTGGTTGGCCATGGTGATGCTGGACTAGATGGGCCATTGTCCTGATCCAGCAGGGATCTTCTAATGTTCTTAACTTCAGGACTGAGCTGAGATTTGACCCAGAGTACTAATTATACTGATATTTCAAGCACTAGGCACTGTCCATAGAATAAGTAAACAACACACACACACATCTTTGCTCATGGGCTTCCCATGGAAAGTAAAATAACATTCAAGGAGGGAAGGGAGGGAGGAAGACTAAAGCCTTTGTCAACATCACCCTTCCTGAGCAGATCAGCTTGACAGAGGCCATTTCTAACAGACGTCCTTCATCAGACCTCTGCATTGGCAATTAGGCTTCCCCAAGCTGATCTCTTGGGGAAATGTTTAGCCGACTCCTTTTGCTTCCCTGGCTGAGAGATTGACACTCCTCCGCCAGATGTCCATTTCTGACTGCACAGCATCGTTCCCACAAATGAAGCAGAAGCTGGATGTTCATTCTGACTCTCCACTTAATGGTGAAATATCTTCTTCTGGGGTGGCATGATGGAGGGGCAGTGGGGAGGAGGAGCAGGAAGAGGTGCCAAGCATCTGGTCACTGTGCATTTTTTCTGATGCTAGGCCACTGAGAGGAGAATGAAATGAAAATGACACGCCATTACACATCAGCTCCCAGCAAGCCTGACATTTCAAGTGCTATGATGCCACTTTAAACAATCATGGCTTCCCCCAAAAGAATTGTGGGAGCTGTAGTTTAAGGGTGCTGAGAGTTGCAACAATGCCCTATTTCACGTTCCAGAGCTACAATTCTCAGCATTCCCTGATTGTCTGAAGTGCAAATTCAGAGCACAGCAAAGAGCTTCAGAGAACAAAGGAGGTTTATTTGTTATTGTTATTTGTTTTTTTTTAAAGCTCTGAAATTCACCATTTCATGCTGACAACACCCTTTGAACTTATAGCCACGGGAAGCAAAATCCTATTGATTGGAACAATTTGGATAGTCCAGATAGCTGTTAACACTGCCTGGATGCATAATGCCTTTGTTGCCAGCCTCCAAGGATGAAAAAGAGAGGTGTTCTATTATGCTCAAGCAATGCTTGGACTAGGAAGGACTGGAAAGGGTAGTTTGCGATAAATGTCAGGCTCCTGATTCTTTGTTGTATATGCTGCCATGTGCATTTAGGATGCAGAGAACACAGTTGGCTGTTAGTCCAGGTGGGCCAGGCAGGTGTCACATTTCAGGCTAGCAAACAAGGATCAGAGGCAGGTATAAAGTCAAATGTCAAGCAGAGGTCAAGTCATCATCCAAGGTAAAGGAAAACAGTATATTCACACCAGAGTCAAATTGCTTGGACTGAAGAGAAAGCTTTGAAAGTAAGGCTGTTCTGGGCCTCGTAGGCAGGATTGGCCCATAGAGTCAGCTGACTAGTGCTAGAAGCAGTGGCTTATGGACGTCCTGATTCAACTTCTGTCCTGTACTCTTGCCTCACAAGCGCATCCTGTTAACCATGAACAAATAGCAGCCTGTATCTATATATTCCTCAGTCTTGAAATCCCCTGGGTGAATCTAAGTTAGTAGGGGTGGTTATCACTTGGTGCCTTCCTCAAAACAGCCCCTTACTGCTCTGATTCCTAAGGACAAGTTCTTTGTACCAGAACTGCTGGTGGCTAAGACACAGCGAGCGTTTCATGAAAGGATATTAACAACCACTGCCTGTTGATGATCAGGGTGAGAGTTTGATACTGGCAGGCAATTAGCGATGAAACATTTCTCCGAGCACTCAGAATCTGACACTGCTTCAATCAGGATTTAGGTTGGTCAGAAAGCAAGCCATAAAGCAAAACCCTCCATGACAAAAAGCGGAAACAAATTAACACAGACTGTCAAGACTGCTTCCCCTTTGATTTGGGGATGGTCCTTGTGAGGGGAAGAGAGCAGAGGCAGTGCTTCAAAGTAGAGAACTGTCTTTTCCTGGTGTATCAACCAAGAGTCAACCTCAGGGGAACTGGATTAACTGGAAGTGGGCCAGGCATCCTTTTTGGTCTGGTAGGACATGGTGCTATGCTGGATGCAATAAGTGAGGTTTGGCTCCGCGTATTGTCAGGGGTCGGCAGTCAGATGCTGGAGCAGGTGGTCAAGAGGTGGGGAGCAAGACTATATCCCAGGACTATATCCATCCCCTGCAAAGGTGAGGGTGGCAAGAGAAAAAAATGTGTGTCTGTGTAGGTGTCAGGGGCCTTGAGTGGGAGGGAGGGAGGACTGGCTAGGAAGGCACTCTTGCATGACCCTACAATGATTGCCAGGGCACTGGACCAGAAGGTGGCCTGGTGATTGTCAGAAGGGTTGCACCAGAGCACCTTTTGGTCCAGTGCTCTGGCACACATCAGCAGAGTCATGACAGAGCTCTGGCATGACCCTGTTGACTTGCACCAGAGTGAGAGATGCTCTGGACTCACATCAGAGCACTGGACCCAAAAATGGGACATTATGGGAACCAAACAGAAGCCGGAATTGGTTTCTGTGATCTGGGATGTGCCACTTAAAATGGGACACTTGTTGGAGTATGTCCTCTATGAGTGTCGGAATACGTTTCACGGATCCGCCATGGATTCATATTTATTTGGTTATTTTATGGGTTTTTCGAGGTCTACTTTTGGTATAATTGCGCGCAAAAGTGAAAGTGAAAGCATGAATGATAGTATGATTCACTTACAAGATTAATCCGCCTTTATTTTGTAGATCCGGTCATGTTCAAAGTTGTTAATGAGCGTTAAACTTGCTTCCCGCCCTTTTGGAGGGCAGCAACAGTGATTTATTGGTTAAGGCATTATTGATGATGTCACGTTTGTTCCCTAATAAAAGGCAGAGGCACCCGCTTAGGCAGGAGTAGCACGAGACCGCACGTTCTTCTATGTTCTTTTAGTTGGGTTTTAGTTGAAGTCAAGTTTAGTTTAAGGGATTAGGAGCGAGCTGGACGGGTTGGATGGGTTTTTCTTTTAGTTAGAGTTAGATCGCGGAAGATCATTCGGTTTAGCCTTAGTTAGGTTTTCTTTAGGTTTAGCCTAGGGCTAGAATTGCGGAAGATATTTCGGTTTTAGTTTATTTAGTTAGCCTCGCGGAAGATCGGGCGCGCAGGGACGTTAAGCTTAGGAGAACTTAGCTTAGGGGACGAGCCTATGCGGGTTCTGCCGAAGCCACTAAAGATACAACCGGTGTCTGTCTTCCTTTGGGGGTTAAAAGGGGGAGTAAAGTAAAATTTTTATTTTCTGAAATTGGTCCGTCTATTCAGAGTCAGGGTAATTTTATTTCACGAGGCAACTGTTCATTAAAGAAGGCAATTAGGAACTCACACTTCATCGGAGTCATCAATTGGCTTACTCAACATCCTTCAGACTGTGAGGCTTTGGCCGGCGACCGTGCTCAAAAGCACGCGGAACGCTGGCCGCTTTCCCCGCAACTGGTACCTCGTGCATAACCAATCCAAGGCCGTGCACGAGGAGCTCCAGCACCCAAACCCCGACAAGTGGTGCCCCGTGAGGCGAAGCGTAGTTGAAAATCGCTTCCACGAAGACTTCGGTTAAAGGAAACATATCGGAAGTGGCTCGGAAACAGACATTGAGAGGTGAGGTATAACGGCCCGGTTTATCCAGGATTTCGCTGCAGTAGCGCGAATCCACCGCTTGCCCAAAGTAGTGTAAATAGAAGTCGCGCGCGTATATTTTGCCCCAAGGGGTCCCCGGGTAGAGCGGCAAGGAGTTTAGTGTAAGCCTACGGCAGGGTAGGTCTTCCCTAAAGCCTACGGGTGGGAAGGGTTCTGGCAAAAGCCTACGGGTGCCAGGGTCTGGCAAAAGCCTACGGGTGCCAGGGTTTTCGGTCAAAGCCTACGGGTAGGGCCGGTGTCTCCCGAAAAGCCTACGGGTGGGAGGGAAAGGTTTTCTGGCTAAAGCCTACGGGTGCCAGGTTTTTCGGTCAAAGCCTACGGGTAGGGCCGGTAGCCCCTAGTAGAAGCCCACGGGTGGGGGCGGAGGTTTCTGGCTAAAGCCTACGGGTGCCAGGTTTTTCGGTTAAAGCCTACGGGTAGAACGGTGTCCCCTAGTAGAAGCCTACGGGTGGGGGAGGAAAAGTTTTTGGAAAGTGCTAAAAGGGCTCCTCACTCTCAACTGCTCAGTTAAATTTTGTTTTGGAAGATTTATTGTACCTTTTGAAAGAAATGGTCACCCTGTCTCTGAATCAGAAGTAGAGCTTTAGTTAAAACTATTGGGGAAGTTTGCCCTTGGGTCCCTAGGGAGGGAACGAAGATCTAGCTTCATGGAAAGGATCGGGTTAGAATTTATGGCCAACCCGAAAATCGGAATTCCTGTACAATTAGTATGGAGCAAAGTAAAAAACTGCTTTCAACAAATCGCTCCAAGAATGTTTTGCTTAATGGAACAGTGAATTTGGGAAATACTGCTTTTAATAGTGCCCCTGTGCTGCCGCTTGCGGTTGTGCCATTTTCGGCCCCCTCGCAGCAGCCAGTTCAGGCCCCGTTGTCGTACACGCACTCGCCCTTGTCTAATTTGTCATTGCCAGATTCATTGCCGCCTGTGCCGGTGCAGCAGACGCCGTCGGCCTTTCAAGCCCCGCCGCGGACTGCCCCACCGCCAGTCGCTCAGCAGTCATCGCAGGCCTTTTACCAGCCAGCGATCTCAGTCAGCAGCAGCCGCGGACCTCGCTCCAAGCAACGGTCCCGCTTCCTCCATCGCAAGCCGCGCTTTTGCCAGCGATCCAGCAGCAGCAGCAGCAGCAAGCAGCCTTTTTGCCAGCAAACCCTGCTGCCCTGCAGGCCGCGCTCAAGCCAGCAGCTCCAGTTTTGCAGCAAGCTGATTTCCAATCAACAGCAATCCAAGCTTCATGCAAGCAGCTCAACAGCAATTTACCAACCCTTCAGCACCTCCAATGCCAATGCAGATTCCAAGACAAGAGCAAAGCCAAACAATGATGATCCAGATGCCAGGACTTGCAGTACAGAGCCAACAACCTTATGCTCCAACTTCAAGTCAGCCATCTTGTCTTCATCCAACTTCAAGTCAGCCATCTTGTCTTCATCCAACTTCAAGTCAGCCATCTTGTCTTCATAGTCAGCCATCTTCAAGGCATCCAGATGTCAAAGACTCTTTAGCACCATCTAGTGGCTCATCGTTTGGAAAGCATCAAGAAGATTTAAACTCACTGATGCCACCTACAGATCCAGCAGCAATGCAACCCATCTGCAGAACCCAAGCTTTGGAAGCAGCTTTAGGACAAATAGACTTTAGTGCTGATCCAATGCACATCTTTCCAGTGATTCGTGCCAATGGAGGACAACCTGCAAGATATCAAGCCATTCCTTTTGAAACACTACGCGAACTACGAAAGGCCATACGCGAAAATGGACTTCAAGCTCCTTATACTAGAAGTTTACTTGAAGGACTGTCCACTAGTAGACTTCTGCCATCTGATTGGAAGTTGATTCTTCGCACCTTCCTGTCGCCTACAGATGCTCTTCTGTGCCTGCAAGAGTGGAAAGAAGTAGCAGCCAGACGTGCAACGCCACTCGCCACAGAAGATATGCTCACAGGATCAGGACATTACTCCAATCTCAATCAACAGCTAGCCATACCTGATGCTGCACTCGTCACCATAGCAGACATCGTGGTCAAAGCTTGGCGCAGATTACCCAATCGCACAGATGCCAGCTCAATATCAGGATTCGCTGCAGTTAGGCAAGGTCCAAAGGAGCCTTATGGGACTTCGTGGATCGCCTGATTGTTGCAGTGGAACGCCAGATAGAAGATCGTCATGCCAGAAACATGCTGACAAAACAACTCGCCTTTGAAAATGCCAATGATGACTGCAAGAATGCCCTAACAGCAGTTGCAGCTCGTCCAGATGCCACATTGACTGAGATGCTACGCGTCTGCCAGAATGTTGGTACCCACTCCTACAAAGCACAACTCTTGGCAGCTGCGGTACAGATGCCACGTCAAGACAGCTCTACGCCAGTCAAGAAGTGCTATGGGTGTGGAGGCGATGGGCATTTCCGGTCGCAGTGCACAACAACGCCAAGGCCTTCTGCCAAGCCGCCAGAGAGATGTCCCATCTGTCAGAAAGGATTTCATTGGGCGATGATTGTCGTTTGAATCCACAAAATACATCACCTACCTCATCTCCAGTTCAGGGAAACGGTTCTGCGGGCCGCGCCCCGCCCCGGTAAAAAATAGGGTGCAAGTTCAAGAACATCATGAAGGTCAACCATCCCAGAAAGGTGAACAACGCTACTCCTTATCCAGGTCATCAGGAAAAAGGAGTGATCCAGAGAGATATCTACTCTCCAGATGTCCAGAGAAAAGATGTGACCTCATCAAGCATTCAGGTTCCAGAGGTTTCATCATCTGCCTTACCTATTCAAAGGGTTCCAGTAGAGAACACAGCATTCAGTTCACCTTCTGCGAGCCGCCCTTCAGTTCCTACTGATGTCACCCTGCTTCACAGCAAGCAATCACAGTCAAGTCTCTGATCGCAGAATCGCCTTCAACGTTGAGAAGACATCCTACTGAAGTCAACCTTGCAACACCTGAGCTTTACTCACCTTCGAGTCAAGGTCAATCTGTCATTGAAGGACATTTGCCCTTGATGAACAGCAATATCCAGGTAGCAACCCAGCTGATGATCACTTTCCATGTGGCCAAAGAATACAAGTGAGTGAGCCAGCTCCCTCTTGTGGAAGCTTAAATATCACTCCGGTTAGCAATGTCCACACCTTTGTGTCACCTCCAGCTTTTAAGCTTAGCCCGCCACACACCAAACAACTATCAGGAACAACAACTTCGACTGCCTTGTGTCAAAGAAGAAGTTCCATCCTGCCAGTTTGATGCACAACTGACTGAATGCCAGCAGGTTCAACAGCATCAGCAACTTTTACCAACGGAAGAACCCCAAGTTTGTCAACTCAACGCCAAGCAGCTTCAGAGTTGCCAACTTCAGCAGTGCAAAAAACCCGAAGCCAAAAAGATGTCTTCAAACACTGCCAACGAAGAACAAGAAGAATCTTCTGTCCCAGGTATACCACTCTTCTTAACAGAGGACTGTTACTTTTCAAATCCATGGTTTGCTCAGCAATTGCCAACATCCATTCGTGGTCCATTCCCAGACACTTCGATTTGCCTTATCCTGCCTAGGATGGATCGCCTTCCTGCCACAGTCACACTGACTGCAGGCCTAGTTCGAATCACGGATTCATCGCAGTTGCTGATTCCAGGATTTTCAACAGTTCCTTGTGTCCTAACAAAAGGTTTGGAAATTGCCAGACTCTATTTGCTTACTTCCACACCTACAGCTCCTGTAGACTCTTTGCCTCCTCAGACAGCAATGGCGCTAATCAAGATTACAGAAGAACGCCCTCATCTCGTCTTAGAAATGGTGGACGAAAGATTAAGGGTCTTCTTGATACAGGCGCAGATGTCACAGTGATCGCCAGAAAGGATTGGCCTGACCAGTGGGCAACGACTGTCACCCAGGAAGTCTTCGGAGTCGGAGGTTTCGAACCCGCCCACCAGAGCGTGCATCCGATTACCTTCCAGTCAGACTCAGGCTCCATGGTGCAGCTCCGTCCACTTGTTAGGATGTGCCTATCACCCTTTGGGGTAGAGACTTGTTGTCTAAAGCAAGAACTGTTATCCACACTCATTTTTGATGTGGGCCTCTGCATCAGCGCCAGCTCATGCACTTCCACTCACATGGAAGGAAGGACCCCCTGTGTGGGTCGACCAATGGCCGCTGACATCCGAGAAGCTCGTCGCAGCAGAGGCCCTAATTAAAGAGCTCATTCTCTCTACAAGCCCCTGGCAAGCACTGTTACAAAAGTGCATCTATTCACTTTTCCTTTATTCAATGATCCAATCGCCAGCCATGGAACATTCCTTGTTATGTTCTGTGCTGACTTTGGCAGTGGTTGATTGAAAAACTATAACTCCCGGCGGAACTTTTGGTTTTGGCTAGATTCCTGTTTCTTTATTATCCTCTATATACCCAGCATGCTGAGAATATCCAACTCGTTGTCTGAAACACACCAGTTTCTCAAAGCAAAGGACTTGTTTCTGTTCCTTAAGAGGAAGTTTCTAAAATTTGGCCCAGCCATGGAGAACTACGGTTTCCAGCTGCCCGCCTTCGTTTGTGTGTTCAACCTCTACTCTTCAACAAGACGTTTCTACAGTTTGTCCAGTTAGGGAGAACTACGGTTCCCGGCAATTTTGCCCAACGCCTTGTCAAATGCAGCAACTCTTCAAAAGTGCTAACTAACAGCACCAGTTGAGTTCTGGGCAGTTTGCCTTGCCTTCCTACTGCCTAGGCCTTTTTTTACCTCTGGGCAGCCCCTTGGTCCCTGGCTGCCTGGATTTGTTCCAGTTATTCCCATACCTGCACTCACTAGCAGATCACCTTGATTTGCTTGCTTAACCTCCTTTCTTCTACAGGTATCGTTGTTTCTTCAGAACTCGATGTTTCAGAACTTTCCTGAGCCCCATGAACTTTTCCTGAGTTCCAGGACTATTTCTTCTACATGGTCGTGTGTAATCGGAGAAGAGACCGGCAACTCATTCATCGTCCTCATCCTCCTCTCCAACACCATTTTGCAGTTCTAACCTGTCTTGTACTTTATATTGTACTTGTAAAAATTGCATATTTACCTTTGTATGCTTTGAAATATCCGCCTCGCATATTACATGTTTTCCATATAGCTTGGTAATTAATGATATGGGAGTTTATGTATACAAAGCCTTTTCTGAAATGGTTTCCATTTTGAGCATCACATTTTGATGATATGGAAATGTTTACGTAAAGTCAAAGCATCGTCTTTGTGCAGTTCTAGTCATAGACATATTCATATATATGTTTTATTTCAATAATCCTAAATCTCCACGTTGTGCTTGCAAAAGTTGTAGTTCAAAATGTGGTAACACTTATATGCCTTATTTGAAATATTTCCTTTGGTCAAAGAATTGGTCATTCTCGGATTTGTTCAAGATATATATGTCAAGTCTGGTGGCGTCCTACCCTTTTGGTACCCCTATTTATTTTAAAGATTCCCCCTCTATATGCTACCTTTTGGCAGTAAACCAGGTTCCCAGCTTTTCCTTTCACTCTATTTCCTGCTGTTGATGGGAGACCCTTATGCAGGTAGTTTAAATCCCATCTCGTTTGTTGCTTGAAACCCTTGCGTAGATGGTTTAAATCCTCATCCTGGCTGGGACACCTTTATGTAGGTAGCTTAAATCCCCTCTTGTGGCGAAAAAACCACTTGTACTTAGGTGCCTTAAATCCCCTCTCTGGAATCGGACCCTAGTTCCCCGTTACCTGTGGTCGCTGTGGTAAGTCCAGAATCTGCCTTCCTGAAAGTTCCTTCAATTCTGTAGCCCCAGTGCCACACCCCTTTTCTGTTCCTTATCCATTTTCCTTAGTTTCCAAAATAAAAATTAAAAAAATGGGGGAGGGGTCTGGGTAGGCCATGTAGCCCAGCTCTAGTTATATTTTAATTCTGGGTCCCGGATCGGGACCTCTCTTATGTTTGGGCAGTCGTTATCCGTTATTTTAATTTTGGACCTGTATCAGGTCCTCTCTTGTGTTGGGGAGTAATTTGTTGTTTACGCTGCACGCGAAAGTATACATGCTTATGAGGTGATTTGTTGTATTACACTACATATTGAAGTATTTATATATGCCTAAAAGGTTTACAGTGTATCGGATCGATCACTTTTTATGTTCGGCTAGTGGTTTGTTATTTTCATGACTTTATTGCTACATTATTGTACAAGTATTTCCTCTTATGAGGGGGGTGGATGCTGATAGTTTTGCTGGTGTTTATATCACAGTTTTGATGTGGACACTGTCAGCACTGTTGACGCTTTGCCTTTTCATGTCGAGGTCTATATCAAAACAAATGGTAATGTTTGTGTTAGATAAATGCTTATGATATCTCTAACCTTCTTTTTTATATAACTAAATCAAAAATAATTTAATTTAAAACAAAAAAAGAAAGATGATATGTCGGAATACGTTTCACGGATCCGCCATGGATTCATATTTATTTGGTTATTTTATGGTTTTCGAGGTCTACTTTTGGTATAATTGCGCGCAAAAGTGAAAGTGAAAGCATGAATGAATAGTATGATTCACTTACAAGATTAATCCGCCTTTATTTTGTAGATCCGGTCATGTTCAAAGTTGTTAATGAGCGTTAAACTTGCTTCCGCCCTTTTGGAGGGCAGCAACAGTGATTTTATTGGTTAAGGCATTATTGATGATGTCACGTTTGTTCCCTAATAAAAGGCAGAGGCACCCCGCTTAGGCAGGAGTAGCACGAGACCGCACGTTCTTCTTATGTTCTTTTAGTTGGGTTTTAGTTGAAGTCAAGTTTAGTTTAAGGGATTAGGAGCGGGCTGGACGGGTTGGATGGGTTTTTCTTTTAGTTAGAGTTAGATCGCGGAAGATCATTCGGTTTAGCCTTAGTTAGGTTTCTTTAGGTTTAGCCTAGGGCTAGAATTGCGGAAGATATTTCGGTTTTAGTTTATTTAGTTAGCCTCGCGGAAGATCGGGCGCGCAGGGACGTTAAGCTTAGGAGAACTTAGCTTAGGGGACGAGCCTATGCGGGTTCTGCCGAAGCCACTAAAGATACAACCGGTCTGTCTTCCTTTGGGGGTTAAAAGGGGGAGTAAAGTAAAATTTTTATTTTCTGTAAATTGGTCCGTCTATTCAGAGTCAGGGTATATATTTTATTTCACGAGGCAACTGTTCATTAAAGAAGGCAATTAGGAACTCACACTTCATCGGAGTCATCAATTGGCTTACTCAACATCCTTCAGACTGTGAGGCTTTGGCCGGCGACCGTGCTCAAAAGCACGCGGAACGCTGGCCGCTTTCCCCGCAACTTGTACCTCGTGCATAACCAATCCAAGGCCGTGCACGAGGAGCTCCAGCACCCAAACCCCGACATATGAGTTTGTTTAATCCTCTTTCAAAGCAATCTAGGTTGGTAGCTATCTCTACTCCCTGTGGGGGTGAGTTCCATAGTTAACTATACACCGTGTGAAGAAGTTATTTGATTTCCATTCTGGATATGGGATAAATAAGTGAACAGGGGCAATTTCCACTCTCGTTTCTGTTTCCATTGGAATTCTCCGACATCCCCACCTGTACCAATTTTGGCCTAAACATATGGCTTAGGACTTGATTTCCTCTGACCATCTTTGTTCCCCTCCTTTGAACCCAGAGCCGACTTTCCTATTGGGCTTAGTGGTGCGTTGCGCCAGGCCGCTGGCCTCTCAGGGGTGCCCCAGTGAGTGGGGGAGCTGCACAGCTTTGCCGGCGGCCTCCCCTTTCCCTGCACGCCC
This sequence comes from Lacerta agilis, assembly GCF_009819535.1. Taxonomy (NCBI): domain Eukaryota; kingdom Metazoa; phylum Chordata; class Lepidosauria; order Squamata; family Lacertidae; genus Lacerta; species Lacerta agilis. The sequence continues at coordinate 23,390,800 of NC_046326.1, read as the reverse complement.
ACCAGCTGTGTCTTGTCGACCATATGGCTGGCAAGTATGCAGCTTGCCTCCCAAGCCTTCGCGGGAGGAGAGCGATCTCTGCAGAAGCTTAGGATGGAAGCTGCGCCCACACCGCCAACTATATGGCTGGTGGCAGCAGGAGCAGCAACAGCAGCTAGGCGTGTGCTTGTGGGTGCACCTGCTCTCCTGTCCTTCCTTCCGTCGGTGCCCGTATGCCAATGGCCGCGCAGCGTGGGTCCGGTAGCTCTACATCGGTGACACGTGAAGCTGCACCGCCGAGTACAAGAACTGGCTGATGTCGCTGCTGCGTGCCCAGTGCTGCAACACGGTGCTCAACATGGCCTGCAGCACCGGGTGAGTCACACGGCAGGAGGAGGAGGCAGTGCTGGGTGCTGGATCATGACCCAGCTTGACGGCCTGGGCTCCCTTCTCCACAGGGCGGGTTTGTGTCTTAGGGTGCTCTAATCCAGATCCACGCACATGGCAGCTGATCAGGACCTCCCCCCCCTCATTGAAAGCACATGGCTCGACACCCCACACCCAAGAATCCTGGGAACTACAATCCCCAAACTACAATTCCCAGCGCCCTCTAAAAAAGCACCATTTCTCGGGATTCTTTGAAAGCATGCACTTCAAAAGCATCAGGTGTGCTTCAAATGTGTCGGGTGTGCTTTAAATGAAAGGAAAGGGCCCCATCGCTTTGTTGTGAGAGGTCTCCCCCCTGATAGGAATATGACACGTGGGTGTGCAGCTTCCTTCCCAAGGTCGACAACTCTGGGAAACGGGGGGGGGGGCGCCGGCGCTGGAGGGATCTTTGCACCACAGCGCCAGATATGCTTAAGACAGCCCTGTTTGAACCCTGTTCTTCCACCTGAAACCTACATTATTGATCTCACTGTCTGTTGAGGCAAATTTATTAAACTTTTGTAATTTACATAAGAATAAGTTTCTTTTACCTGTGCTGAGTCTTCTAACATTCAGCTTCATTTAACAAATAAAAATATTAGTAAACAACAGGAAGCCTCTGTTTCTGACTCGCTTGGGTGGGGTGGGGGGAAAGGAAGGAAGTCACAAGCTCTTTGATCTAAGTCCTGCTCCCTTCCACATTTTGTAGTAAAGCAGGCTAGGGAGGCTCTGGGCAATGGCCTCCAATCTCAGGTGGATTATTAGCCCCAGTAATGAAGAGCATAGCTCATATGAAGGACAAGGCGTTTTCAAAACCCATTAATTTTACTCATAATGGGGAATTAATGTGCAGAAAGGCAATGCCAGCCCAACAGTAATTGCTTTTTTTTTTTTTTGGAAGGTTTGGAACAGTCAGGAAGTAAAACTCATTTTCAGGCAATGCTTTTTCCCACCCCCAACTCCCTTTCTATCTTTCAGAAGAATTGAATTTTTTTTTTAAAAAAAAAATGCTGCTGCTTTTTCTTCATTATGGGTTGTTATATTTCATCATTACAAGACTTTCATATTTCAGCGCTTTCTCATTACATTTTTATAATTCCCCCTCTCAATATTAACATATAGGGGCAGAGCTGACGAGTCAGACTCAACAGGCTGCGGCCTATATTAATGTTTCAGTGTGTGGCAGAGTTAATTAGTGGCCATATTTCTCAGTGCTTCTGACCTTTGAGCAGGTGGCAGAAATCTGTTTTTGGTCCACCACTTCTGGATTACATGTCCGCCTTCCTGTCAACGAGGCCTCCCTTTGGGAACATGGCTAATGCTTTCTGAAATTCCAAAAACATCCATTGTGATGTCATCAGATTGCAAATAGATTCCACACACCCCAAACCTGTTTCCACAATGATTTTTCTGCTGAAGTACCCCTGTGTAAGAACATAAGAAGAGCTCTGCTGGATCTGGCCAATGGCCCATCTCGCCTAGTATCCTGTTCTCACCGTGGCCAACCAGATTCCTGTGGGAAACCCACAAACAGGGCCCAAACATGAGTGTAGGTGAGTTCAGACTCCAAGTATGGATGGGGGCAGATGTTCCCATCCAAGCTTCATCCCTGATGTCCGTATGTACATTGTATTCCCCCCAGTCTCTCCCCAACCTCCACGCTGAGCAGGAAAGCACTTTTGAGGGCTTCTACTCATGGTTGCTTGCACTTGAGTAGAATGTCTCGCAGAACCAGGGACCCTGCTTTATCAGCATTCTTGATTATATGGAGGGTTATTTTCATGTTCAAGTGAATTTGAATATGTCTCTTGCAGACCTCCCTCACTCAATATGGAGATGGTTTGAGGGCTGAAGCGTGGGCACTTTGTGCATGGTAATGTTGATGTGGGGCTTTTGCTTCTGGGTCTTCCCTGAGAGCACACCACTGACCTTAGAATCCTAGAATTATGCAGTTGGAATAGACCTTTTCAGTCATCCAGTCAACCAGTATTGGGGGCATTCTACTGTCTTGCTTTATTCAAACCTCTGCTGTTTGTTTGTTTTTAAACCACCACTTTCCTCTCAGTGTTCCTCTGACTCTGCGTTACTCAAACTTTTGCGGTTGTTTAAAACAGCCCATTTTTCCTCTCAGTGTCTCTCCCTTATTTCTGTGCTCAAATTTCACCCTCTACCATTTCTCAGCTGCCTCATGTGAGACAAATAAAGGATGTGGAGTTTTCAAATATTCTATAGTACTTAACTTTAAAACCACAGTTTTCCTCTCAGTTTTCTCCATCCCTATTCAAAATTTGGCCATTGTTTTCATCACTACTTTCCCCCTCTCAGTGTTTCTCCCTTCTCACTTCCATGCCATAGTTAATGCTCTTGTGCAGCCTGCTTGTACTTTTGCTCTCCTACCCTGCCTGAACCTCATGCAAACCTATTCATATCCTCCAATAGGGGGCATGATGACATTCTTACATTTTTATTATATAGAAATACCAAAATGGACACATACACTGATCCCTATATTAGAATAAAAGGTAAAGGGACCCCTGACCATTAGGTCCAGTTGTGTCCAACTCTGGGCTTGCAGCGCTCATTTCGCATTACTGGCCAAGGGAGCCAGTACAGCTTCCGGGTCATGGGGCCAGCATGACTAAGCTGCTTCTGGTGAACCAGAGCAGCGCATGGAAATGCCGTTTACCTTCCTGCTGGAGCGGTACCTATTTATCTACTTGCACTTTTGATGTGCTTTTGAACTGCTAGGTGGGCAGGAGCTGGGACTGAGCAACAGGAGTTCACCCCATCACGGGGATTCGAACCGCCGACTTTCTGATCAGCAAGCCCTAGGCTCTGTGGTTTAACCCACAGCGCCACCCAAGTTTCACCAAAAAAAATGTATTAGAAAAAAATCCATGTGCCATCACAAATGTTAATTCATATCAGTACATACCTTGCTAAATCATGGCTAATGCACAAACATTCACTGGGCAGTTTCCTATATAAGCTGTGGGGGGAGAAGGTACTCCAGTCTTCTCTTGATCCTCCTTTAACATAGAAAAATGCATCAGGAAGAAGGGTAATTTGAACACTCCTTCATGACATAGTTTATGCCTGTGCAGGGAATTTTTTTAGAATCAATACTCAAATGTATGAACCCTTACTTGGAATCATGCAGCCATGAAGCCTTGCACCCACATGATTCTTGAGACCATATTAACTGGTCTTCACTAAGACTTGAACATAGGAAGCTGCCTTAGATGATCCATTTAGACTAACATTGCGTACTCTGACTTGCAGAGGCTCTCCAGGGTCTCAATCAAAGGCCCTTTTCCTAGCCTACCTATCTGGAATCTTTCAAACTAAGGATGCTGGAGATAAAACTTGGGACCTTCTGTGTGAAAACATCTGCTCTGCCACAGAGCTATGTTACAGTTTCCAGTTACCTGGTGAAGAGAACCAGCACCCACTTTCCTGGTACAGGTTTATGTGCATAGAGGCAGCCCAAGACCATTTTGCCTGCTTCGACTCACCTGCTTCTGCACATTAGTATTTCCAGCCTATAACGATGGAGCAAAAAGGTTAATGGCAAAGCTTTAATACAGTATTAAAAACTGTTTTGCAATTCCCTGATGGCCAAGTCTCATTTAACCACCTTTAATAGTTCTAGCGCCCCTTGTACCCACGATCAATAGCTTGCATGGTCTACTATATATAAGGAGATAGTTGGGAAACTGCAGTTGGAAAACGATGCCCGTTGTAAAGAGCGGGCAGACTGAGGTTGGAGGGCTGTGCCTCATTTGCCCTAACAGACTAGCCTCTGGAGCAAATTAGTCCTTCCTAGCTACACCCTTTTCTTGGATGCTCAGTTTGTTTTGGCTGGTTTAAACCCACCAAACACCTTGGGGACACTGAGGGGGTGCACCCATCCAGGCAGCAGAGAGGGGGGTGTTTGTGAGACCCCCCCCATTTGAGCACACTGTGCTTTCTATGTGGACTCTATGATTTGCATTGTTGTTGTTGTTATTTAGCCACTTTTTAAAATGAAAAGCAACTCAAAACTGTGGGATGTTAGCTACCAAAATGCATATTTATTTTTTAAAAATATATATTTTCTAGAAAATTTACATACAAATTACAAACACACAAATTGCAAACATTTCCCATACACATATCCCCCCTTTGTGGTTTCATTTTCATTTTTAAAAACTAATTTATACATGAATCCACCTTTAAGCTATTCGTTTGTTTCTTTTTGTAATATGTTTAATTGCTGGTCTTACGTTAACCCTGCTAACGAACTTATTTGGATACAAGAATTTTTCAAATATTCCACAAATTCCCCCCAATCCGAAAATGCATATGTAATAGGTTAATTTCAAGAGCTGTCAAACTGTGATTTCCTACGACTGAGGTAGTGATTTGCAGTTGGTAGGTACAGTTATGGCAGTTAGTTGAACAGTCTTAACAGAGCAGTGGGTACTTAATGTTACGCTGCTGTCTGCCTCAGAGTTAGTTAGTCTGTAACAGTTTAATATATGTAAGGTGTTTTAGCAACTTAAGAAACATCCACCTGCATTGTATATTTAATCTGCAACTGCAAGGACACTTAGTAAAAGTTATTTGTCCTTTAAACTTTAAAGAGTGTGTATTGCATAGTTTTTATAGGAGGGGAAAAGATAACTAAAACAGGTCAAACGACCCAGGGCTGTCTTCCACAAAGCTCTGCTAAATGGGAAGTAGAGTTTAATTCCCACAAAAGCAACCTACTAAAAAAAGAAAAGGAAAAAAAGGACATACATTAAAACCAATGCAAAAAAGTACAATGGAGTAAAAGCTAAAAACACATTCATATTATAAAAAGGCAGGAATACACCATCCCACTTACCGAAGGAAGCCATAGATGATAAAAGGCCAAAGGCCTGGAAGAAGAGAAACATTTCTGTTTGGTGCCTAAAGATAGGCAATGATGGTGCCAGGTGTGCCTCCCTGGGGAGAGTATTCCATAAGTGGGAAGCCACCCTGAGAAGGTCCATTCACATGTCAACACTCTCTGCACCTACCTTAGAGGGGGCACAAGGAGACGGCCTTGCATGATGAATGCTGGGTCTGTGTTGGCTCATGTGGGCTCCTGAGCTACATAAGGCTTTATAGGTTAAAAGCAGCACTTTGAGATGAGCCCAGAAATTCCATGGAAGCCAGTGCAGTCATGCCAGAACTGGTGTTTTATGTTCAAACTATCTTGCGTTGGTCAACAACATGGCTGCTGAATTCTGAACCAGCAGCAGTTCCAAAACCACCATCAAGGGCAGCCCCATGTATTGCATTGTGGTGATCTAACCTAAAAGATACCAGAGTCTAGACTACAAAAACTATGCTATCACATCCCCCACCCTTTTAAATGTACACACAGAAGCCACAGCCTCGAGGTGGAGGCGCCAGTTTGTCAGAAACAAAGCCTGTATACATCAAGGCCATCTGGCTGTGATCCAGGCAACACCCTCCGAAGGTGCTCCCCCCTCCCACTGCACACCGACCTTTAATTAATTAAAGGAAAGCATCTAAAACAAATGAAAATAAAAGCTCATTTTGCTGCTGCAAACAACGCAATTTTTTTCTAACTTGGAACTTATAATCTCCCCCTCTCTTTTGTCAGGAGAAGAAAGGCAAGATTTCCAAATCAGGAAGAAGGCGAATATTGTTGGATCCCACTTGGAGAAAGCCATTACCCAAATTAATGCTCCTAAAATGGACAAGGAACCTGTACATTTCTGCTGTTTTCATAGAGCCTGTCAGCTGCTTCGGTGTTATGTAAGCACATCAGGCTAGCTCGCTGCTCAGTGCGCAGGGGTGAGGAGCATGATTTCAGGCATTATTATAATATCAAACTGTGTCTCCTTGTATCAGTCTTCATAAACAACTGGGGTTCATCAGCTCAAATCCTGCTTTGATTTTGTCGGTAAGGGAGGTGAAATTTATGGTAGCTAGGGGGAGCAGCAGGGCCATCGTGGTGGTGTCTCCGAGGCTGTGAAATAGGAAGTTGCAGCTCTTCAGCTGCTTTCAAGAAGGGCTACAAAGTGTTCCTATGCTGGCTTGTCTTTGGTCTGTCTGGTCAAGAGTTAACATGGAAGAGCCGGAAGTCAGGGAATCTTCTCTTTCAAATCATAGAATTGTAGAGTTGGAAGAGAGGGTTTTCTAGTCCAACCCGTTGCAATATAGGAATTTCAACTAGATCATACATGACAGATGGCCATCCAACCTCTGCTTAAAAACCTCTAAGGAAAGAAAGTCTATCACCTCTCGTGGGATTCTGTTCCACTGTGAAACAGCTCTTACTGTCAGAAAGTTATCCCTGATGTTTAGTCAGAATCTCCTTCCTTGTAACTTGAATCCATGGGTTTGTGTCCTAGCCTCTGGAGCAGGAAAAAACAATATGGCTCCATCCTCCATGTGGCAGCCCTTAAGATATTTGAAGGTGACTGTCATATCTGCTCTCAGTCACTTCTTTACCATGCTAAACATACCCAGTGCTCTCAACCATTCCTTGTAAGAGACCTTTAAAACCTTTGTACAGTAGGCTAGTTTTTACACCCACCCACACACCTGTACCCCCCCTCCAGGCAAAGAAGAGGCGGGATCAAATGTCAAGGAGGCAAAAACACTTGGGATATGAAGCTGGTGATGGGGGGGGAGGCCTGGGAAGAGTTATGAGGGCCAGAGAGAGGAGAGAGAGAGGCCTGAAGGGCCACATTTGGTCCCTAGGCCTGGGTTTTGTCTCATGATGTTACCAAAGGTTGTACACAGCTCTGGAACTGTAAAGAAAGTGCACTATGCCATATTCCCAAAAGTGAAAATCCAGATAAAGTTGTCCTTCCTTCCTTCCTTCCTTCCTTCCTTCCTTCCTTCCTTCCTTCCTTCCTTCCTTTCTTCCCTTTGTCAAGGTTGTTGAGCTTGACATTTTGGGCTTTTCTTGAATTTTAAAAGCATTAAAAATAAAAAAATTGCCCTACTTGCCATATGTCCAGGTTTTCATGGACATTTTGCTGATTCAGGAAAAATCTGCCCAGATGCCATTTTGCAGCCGATTCCCAGATGTGTTTGGGAAAAGCCGGATGTATGGCAGACCTAGTATACCCTGTCTCTTAGGATGATCACCAGGCAAGAGGGAGACCACCCTGGCCCCAGCCACTGACTGGAGAAAGAGCAGCTGTAGGAGGCATGCATCCCTGCCTGAAGGAACACTCAGCTCCAGCTGCCTGTAGCTCCAGGATTGCGAAAGCCAAGAGAAAGGTAACTCATGCTCCAACTATTGGCTGAAACCACAAGAACCATAAGTTGCTATTCAAGCAAGAACACCAGCAAGGGAAGATTAGTCTGGTCTGAACTGTATAAAAATGGCTGCTTAAAGTCCAGAATGGACTGATCTGTTGGCTTCTCCATTCCCCATTTTCCCAGACATAAGTTCAGCCCTCCATATATTCATATTTGTTTGAGAAGTTTCTCCTCCACAAAAGAAGTACGGTACTCATGAAAAATTATCAGCAATTTAGTGTGAATTTCCCCTAACAGACACACCATTCTAGACACATTTTTGCAATGTCGTTTCCCCTTATCTCATGCGTTTTGGCATGCTGGCTTCACTAATATATGCATTTTGTATGCACACTCCACCCCAGTATATGCATTTTTGTACACATTACTGGAGACATACTGCTGGAGAAATGCATTGCAAATTTTGGGGAAGTGCAAAATTCAACGGATGGTTGTATTTCAGTTCACATTTGTTTTGGAAGTCTGAATTAGGTAGGTTTCCTCTTTAAATGAGAACTGAACTGAATTTCTCCGCCATTCCTATTTATAACCATCCACTTTTTGTGGACTCTAATAACTGATCTGCCCTCCTTGCCTCCTCTCTACTCATTTTTCCTTCTATGTCTTTTTAGTTTAGAAGGCTGGTGGCAGCCACCCTCACTTATTAAATTGATGTGAGTCACTCTGTGAAGCAAAACTGTCTGAAAAGCAGGAGAAAATAGGAAATAAATTAAGAAAAAAGTACTTGGCCAGCCTGCAGTGTCCCATAGGACCAGTGAATTGTATCTGTGACGTGGTCAAATAACAGAAGGAACTTTAATCCATGTCCTAGAATGCCAAGACCAGGTCACTACAGAATTCGCTTCCACAGGAGGCAGTCATGGACATTGCTTTGGATGGCTTTAAAATAAGATTAGATAAATTTGTGAGGGACAAGGCTATCAGTGGCTACTAAACACAGCAGCTATGCTTTGCTTCAACTGCCAGAGGCATCATCTCTAAATACCAGCTGCTAGAAACCACAGGAGGGGAGAATTATTGTTCTCATGTCTCACCTTTGGGATTCCTACAGGTATCTGGTTGGCCACTGTGAAAACAGGATGCTGGATTAAATGGACCATTAAAAAGGTAAATGTAAAGGGATCCCTGACCATTAGGTCCAGTCACGGATGACTCTGGGGTTGCGGCGCTCATCTCACTTTACTGGCCAAGAGAGCCAGCATACAGCTTCCGGGTCATGTGGCCAGCATGACTAAGCCGCTTCTGGCGAACCAGAGCAGCACACGGAAATGCCATTTACCTTCCCGCCGGAATGGTACCTATTTATCTACTTGCACTTTGTGCTTTTGAACTGCTAGGTTGGCAGGAGCTGGTATGAGCAACAGGAGCTCACCCCGTCATGGGGATTCAAACTGCCAACCTTCTGATTGGCAAGCCCTAGGCTCTGTGGTTTAACCCACAGTGCCACCCGCGTCCCTAATGGACCATTAGCCTGACCCAATAGGAGGTTCTTATGCTCACGTGGTGCATTATAAACTGTTTCATACTCCAAACCAGGTAATTGCAAATATTGGCTACATTGCCACTTAAGATGGTAGTTGAAAATGAAGTTTCTTTACATTTTCTCTTTTCATAGTAATGAAAGTGGAAGCCGAAAAATGTCCCCTTCTCCTTCAACTTGCCCAAATGATGTCCATGCTTCCTGCGCTTCCTGTTTATATTTATTGCCACCCCATTAAACCCCCCCTCCCATTGCATCCTTGCAGCAATTCCCTCCTCAGACCAGCACATTGGCACATTTAACCTTCTGCTATGTCCACATTATGCTCTGAGCTACGGCAAATCGTTTACCTGGGCAGTGAACTCTACCGAGCCGCATTCCAAATACAGCGATTATTTGATACATTTCTGACAAGGGAAGCGACGTAAAAGGTCTCGCTTTTCTGACCGAGGTAAATAGCACATCATAATATAATCAGCAAGCAATACTAAAGAGCAATTCAAGGACTCTGGAGGGAAACATGTTGCTGGCTGATAAATGATTGGACATGACATTCAACATTTCTGATAGGGGATCTGACAGTTAGGCCAGAAAGATGTGTTCACTGAAATGTGGCCTATAGTATGTAGAGCGGATGTGGGGAACATTTTTAAACTTGGGGCCAAATTCTTTCACAGGTAACCTTCTGGGGGCCACATGCAATTGTTGGGTGGGTCCAAAGCAAAAGTTGATGGGACAATGAATGTGTAGTAGGCTATATTCCATCCATGCAAAAAACCAGACGTTTCTACACACAGCAGGACACCTGCCTCTCTCTCTCTCTCTCTCTCTCTCTCTCTCTCTCTCTCTCTCTCCATTCAAGTAAGCAATAGGCATCATCACACTTCAAGGGAATGATCTTCTTGGGAGACAAGGGATAGATCCACCACATAAATTGAAAGCTCATCCAAGGCACATTGAAAGCACACAGCTTCCACCCCAAAATCCTGGGAACTGCAGTTTTCCGCTCATAGAACTATGATTCGCAGTACCCTTACAAACTACAAAACAAAACAAAATAAAATAAATTCCTTCCAGTAGCACCTTAGAGACCAACTAAGTTGGTTCTTGGTATTAGCTTTAGTGTGCATAGCACACTGTTCTTCAGATACATGCACCTACTTCTTCTTCACTTCTGAAGTGGGATGCTCTCTAGTTGGAGTCTCCAGGGTCCCGTACAAAGACCATAAGAAGGGAGAGCAGGGACCTTGAAAGTTCCCAACAGCTGTTTAATCAAGCAATCTTGTACAATCTTGTTTGTCCTCAGTAACCAAAATTATATTATCAACATATACAAGCAGAAAAAGTTGTTTTCCTTCATTTGAAAGGAATCGTACAAAACAAAGTGGCACTATTGAAAAAAGGTTCCAGGGTGGCAACAGAAAGCAAACTAAAAATGCTTTTTCAGTTCATCAAAAGTATCCAGCAATATTAAGTTATAGGAAAACTGGTGCTATTAACAGTAATCCTTCTAGTTGGTTAATTGGTTTGGCAACTTCCATGCACATGATGTGTTATGCTAATTATTTTCCCCAAGAGTTAAATGATAACTAATCAGAGGCAGCTACAGGAGAGCTATGAAATTCAGGTGAGGGTCAGATGACTTGTCAATCCCAGCAGGTATAAGAGGAAGACCCAGCCTGCCCAAAGAGGAGAAGCATAGTTTGGGAACCTTCACTCTTCCAAGAGGTCCAAAGTTTAACCTCAGAGGATGCTGAGCCATAGTTAAATGCCATGAAGGCTGAATTTGATTCATCAGGGAGGAACAAGACATGAGAACTAGTTCCAGGCCTGCCCAGGCCACAAAAGGTTTACAAAGTTCAGTTATTGCAAAAGTTTTTCAGTGTTAATTTTATGCATTTTTAAAAATTACCATGGAATTTACAATATATCTTATGTAATTTAGGGGAGAAATTGTGAATTGTAGAATTTTAAATACCCGTCACCATCCTTCACTTCTCTCAATTTTGTTTATATGACTCTTCCATTTTCTTCTAGTTGTGAGGGTGGGGGAAGGGGAGGGGCCTCACAAGTGGAGTAGTCTAGGGCCTCTCTTCATCTAAATCTGGTCCTGGACTAACCCAACAGCGTGTCCTGAAAGACACATGTCCCAGTATGGAAGAGCTGGATGGTATGATGCATGCTTCCTTTTTACAATTCCAGCCATGCAAAAAACAAAGTCTTTGATGGATGGATGGAGAGATACACACCCACCCACCTCCATCTCTTCAAGCAAACAAGATGCATTCTGGCCAGGGAAAAGCACTTGAAGACAGAGCAGATCAGGGCCAGTGAGGGGGGGGGTCTGAGGGATGGTGTATGGACGGAGCAGAATCCCATGGGCCAGATAGAAAGGTCCAGAGGGCCACATTCAAACCTCCAGGGCCTGATGTTTCCCATTTCTGCTTTGGAGGCAAAGCAAAAGGCAAGCTTGATACCAGACCCAGGCAGTGCATAAATCTACCCACCATCCCTCCATAAGTTCAAAGGCATGCGAAAAAGGGGGAGGAGGAAGTTAAAGTATGTCAGTTGGCAGATGCCTCCCCTCCAGTGATATTGCACGGGGTGTGGGAGGAGGGGGGATTGCTGATGGCGATGATACGCTCCTGCTTTCTCTCTCTTCCTCCAGGCTGGCTGTGTACTCTGCACTGTGATGCTTTTGTTCTCAGACAACTCCCCCATCTGCTTTGCTGCAGGTGTCCGACTGTCTTTCAAGAAACAAAATCCCGGGGTTCCCCCCTAAACTTTTGAAAATCTTTCTCTTCTCTTCTCTCCCCACCCTTGTACAGCTAAATGTACCATCTGAGAGAGAGTAGAAAGGCTGGAAGCGTGTGGGTGGTTTCATCCTGCTGCTGTGATGATGATTGCTGCTAATATTGCCAAGTATAAAGCAGTGTTTGAGCATCGAAAGAGAAAGGGCTGTAGCTCAGAGGCAGAGCACCTGCTTTGTATGCAGAAGGTCTCAGGTTTGAGCCCTGGCATCTCCAGGTATTGCTGGAGTGGTGAGTGAGTCCCTGTCAACTTACAACACATCTCCCCAGAGATCTGCATGCTTTGATGATTTGTTAGTGGGCCATTTTCAATGTGTTACTATTGATATACAACACTTAACAGTTTGGGAGCAGTTTACTTGTGGGATCACCTTTTTATTATTGATACACCAAAAAAAAATCAAAATCAAATCAATAAATCAAAAAGTGGTCCTTGGACTATGGACCCGACCTCCCGTCCATTCCTTATTTCAATTATCTATTATTTGTTGCCAATACACGCTTTTATCTTAAATTAACTAATTATTGATTTATCTAAGTTTTCAGGTCTTTCTTAAGTCTACTACTAAAGTTACTCAAATGCTGTGACAGAGTTTAAACTACTGTAATTGTTTTTCAAATAAACTTTAAAGACTTCCCATTTTGAGATGAATTCCTGTTTGTTCTTTATTTTTTCTGATAAACTATCTAACTCCACATCACCTGTTAACTTTTGGATCCATTCATGAATAGAAGGGATTTCATCACTCTTCCACTTTGTAGCGATAAGAATTCTTGCTGCCATTGTGGTATATAAAAATATACTCTTCATTTTTTTTGTGGGATATCCAAATCTGTGATCCCCAGGAGGTTTTCTCTTAAACAAAGTCTATAATGTTTTTTGTATTTCTAAGTGGATACTCTCTCAAAATGTCTGGATTTTTTTTTGCACAGCCACCACATGTGGTAGAAAGTGCCTGCTTTATCTCCACACCTCCAGCAATTACTTGGGACATTTTTGTACATCTTTGACAATTTCCAAGGTGTTAGATACCATCGATGTTGCATTTTTAGGATGTTTTCTTTTAGAATATAACAGTTTGTAAATTTCCAATTATTCTTCCATAATCTTTTCCGCTGTGGCATGATTATTGAATACCCAAAGTCCTGTGACCACTTAACCATGGCTGCAGTGACCTCCTCCTCCTTGACTTCCCAGAATCATCTTTCCCTCATATGTGCTCACTGAACCACTTTGATCTGCAGAACTGGCACTGTTACAGTTACCACTCATTACTCATTTCACACTTGTAAGAAATCATCCTTTTAGTGTGGCAGCACAAACACCCTGCCTATTGACATCAAACAGGCGACTTCACTGTATCCTTTTGGTGCCTTGTTAAATCATTTTTGTTTAGGCAAGCCTGTTCAAATGTGTAGACATTGACATGTTTCCATCTCTTTTAGTTCACTGCTGATTTCAATTGTTTTAAAAATGTTTTAATTATTTGTTTGTAGCTTCATTTATTAACTTTAATATAGCTTGCATACTGCTTTGAGGTTTTGTTACAATCAAGTGGTGTATATACATTTTGCTTAATAAATAAATTTATTTTAGACATTAAAGATATAGACATATATTCTGCCTTTCTATCCCTAAAGCCGACGAGGCAGTGCATGATAGTTTAAAACAATATCAAACAATTATTCTTTAATAAAAAAGCAGCAAGAATAAATAACAGGTCATAAAACCACAGATCATTGAAACATGCAACGTAATGTTACAGCATGGAATACAGATGTTCAGGATTCCTGCAGCCCCATGAGCAGAGAGGGGAATCCAATCCCAAATAGTTATGAGGGGGGTCTCTGATTTCAGCTTCCTCCAAGGAAAATTCTAGCTGGATTGTCAGTGCCTTAAATTTTGTCATGAGGCTGAGCAAATCTCTCTTCACCTGGGATTACCTGTGTAAATTGAATCTGATGGCACCAAACCCAGGAAGCAGCCTTGGTTAACTAACACTTGCGGAAATTGCTTTGAGGTCCCCAGACAGAAGCTTAAAGAGAGTGTAGCAACTTACTCTTCGCAATTCAGAGTTATTTGTGGATCGATTTGAAGGTTTCAATACAGCCAGTCAGGGACAGGGGGTGGCTGTCGTTGTGTGGACAACATTAGATGTTCCTCGGTGGCTACCCCCACTCCAGGACTAAAAGAAAAAGTGGAGGATGGTTGTGATTTGGAGCACCTCTGGCATGGAAGGTGGCCTGAGCCCCAATTCTTGGGGCCCTGTACCCAGCGAGGGTTAGAATCTAACAGAGGGAGTTGCTGAAACAACCAGACAAGTTTCTGTGTAAGACAATGATAATAAATAGCCACTTACAAGTCTTCATGAGCATCCCAAAAGAATGTGCTGAGTTGCAAGAGCTACAGCTAAGTAATGGTGCCCTCCAGACTAACAGAGGTCCTTCCCTCATCCCTCACCTAGTTACTAGGCAGAATGGTGTTTGAGAGCTGAGCTGGCAGCAGGCTGGAAGCTGGAGACACTGTGACATGCTTGTTCTGAGCTGGATCCAAAGCTGTGACTAATGGAGAAGCGAGACCTGTTGGGCTGTTTGTGGTGAGCCTCTCCACTGGTGGAAGAAGAGGAGTGCAAGGGGACCGCACCACCCCCAGCAGTGCAATCCCGGTAGGGTGCCATCACGGCTGCCTCCCTGCCCGTGCTGGGCGCCATGCCCCTGCAGGTGGCACGCCCCGCCCCCAGGACTTGTGTCACGCCCCTGCGGGCAGCGCGCCCTGTACCCGGGATGCGTGCCAGCCCCGCCCCACCTGCTCTCCACCCCCCCATGCCAGAACATGAAGCTTCACCACTGAGCCTCTCCATCTTATGCTCAGGTTGTCTATATGGGTAAATAAATCCATATACCCTAAAGAGAGTGTCTCTGCTGATGTTCATTCCAAGGAAACCAAACCCTGGGTAAGTGCTGGAACTTTTGAATTCTCTCGCTAGATCAGGGTGGTGTGTAATGATACTTTTATCCTCTTGTACTCGGTGGCACACGACTGGGGGAGGAGGGTGTGGAAAGCGAGAGCAGGGAAGAAGAGCAAACGTCAATGAGCAAAGGGTGCTCCATTTCCTCCCCCCCTCCACGAATTGATGCAAAAGCAGGCGTAATTAAACAGCTGTTCTTAATAATGCCCTGACAACTGTCCCCGCTTTAATTTGCTTTGGAGTAAAGATTAATATAACAATGCAGCGATACTTTACAAAGGGGAGAAAGGGGAAGCAGAGCTATAAAATCCGGTGGCTTACATGGTATATTATTGTGTCTTTCTTTCTGCTTGTCTTGCGAATATTTGGCTCCTCTGGGAGCAGTTTTCATATTTATTTGTTCGCTCCTCCAAGCTAGGGCTGACTTGGTGGCACATTGAGAGGGGATTAATGCCGGGGCACAGAGGTGTGCTGGGGACATGAGTCACATTGGGGGTCTCCATGGTGATTCTCCTATGTGGCGGGAGAGATCCCAATGGCAATAAAGTTAGTAAAGCTATTAAGTATGACGAGCGGCCGGCAGAGGCTGCAGATCAGAGGTGGGTGGAAACTATTTCTAGCCTCGAGTCCTGGAGAAGCGAAAAGCACATGAACTGACGAAGCTTTTCCAAGAACCTAAGAAGAAGTGAGAGATTTCACTTTCTTGGGTTCCATGATCACTGCAGATGGTGACAGCAGTCACGAAATTAGAAGACGCCTGCTTCTTGGGAGAAAAGCAATGACAAACCTAGACAGCATCTTAAAAAGCAAAGACATCACCTTGCTGACAAAGGTCCGTATAGTTAAAGCCATGGTTTTCCCAGTAGTAATGTACGGAAGTGAGAGCTGGACCATAAAGAAGGCTGATCGCCGAAGAATTGATGCTTTTGAACTATGGTGCTGGAGGAGACTCTTGAGAGTCCCATGGACTGCAAGAAGATCAAACCTATCCATTCTCAAAGAAATCAGCCCTGAGTGCTCACTAGAAGGACAGATCCTGAAGTTGAGGCTCCAGTACTTTGGCCACCTCATGAGAAGAGAAGACTCCCTGGAAAAGACCCTGATGTTGGGAAAGATGGAGGGCACAAGGAGAAGGGGACGACAGAGGATGAGATGGTTGGACAGTGTTCTCGAAGCTACTAACATGAGTTTGGCCAAACTGCGAGAGGCAGTGAAGGATAGGCGTGCCTGGTGTGCTCTGGTCCATGGGGTCACGAAGAGTCGGACACAACTGAACGACTGAACAACAACAAGAAGAGACCTGCTGGGTCTGACCAAAGGTCTACAAAGACCAGCGTCCTTCCCCACCCCCTCAGCTGCAGACCAGGCGCATCTGAGAAATCAACCAGCAGGAACTAAAGTAAGGGTAGGAAATCTTTTTTTCTTTCTTTTTAGCCTGAGGGTCTCATTTCCTTATGGGGAACCATTCAAGGGCCACACAGCAGTAGAGGGCAAAGCCAAGGGCATTGTTTATTCACTTGGTGCGTTTACACTCCACCTTTTTCTCAAAAGGAGCTAAAGGTGGTGTGCGTGGTTCTTCCCCGTCTCATTTAATCCCCACAACTACCTGAGAAGTAGGTTAGGCTGATAGGCAGTGAGTGGTCCAAGCTCACCCAATGTGAGCTTCATAGCTAAATGGAGATCTGATCCCTAGAGTTCCAGGCCCTAGTCTGACACTCTAACCATTGCACCCCACTGGATCTCAATTACTGAGTTTCAGTAGAAATTTAAATGCATTCCTGTTTACCCAGATACTGGCAATGACAACCTTGAAATTAACAGCTGTGAGAGCATGTGATTGCTTTTAAGTGTTTTTTAGATGCTCTAGATGCTTTTAAATGTCTTAGCTGGTTTTTAATTGTTTCTGCAGTTTTAAACGACCTTTTATATTGTTTTCTATTGGATTGGGCCTTCATTTCCCCACATTCCTGCATCAGTTTTTTACTGGGTCCCCCCCCCCCAATACACACATTTCTGTTTACCATTTTGGCAGTTATGCACATTTTTGCAAGCAATTTCCCCTGCACATTGAATGAATTTTATGCATTTTTTACTTTCTTTATTAGCGGTCAACAGACCATTAGAGCATTTTAAATTGCTTTACAATTATGAATGGTGACATTAAATATATATATATATATATATATATATATATATATATATATATTTACAATACAGTTTAAAAACACAAAATTAAATTAGTAGACATATTTGAATGGATATATCAGGTGATCATTAGAAGTCATTGTGGTGATTGCTATATTCATAAACTTTGCCGCTTGCTGTGTGATTAACTTGTTGGGGCTCTGAAACAAAATCAGAAGAAACACAGAAGAATAACCTGGGAGGGATTGTACAACAGGATATATTAGATCTTTCCTAGCCCTTTGAGAAAAATAAAATAGAAAAGGACATGCAATATATAGTTCAACTCAGAATTGTTACAGGCGCAGCATTTGTTATTTTGGGGATTTTGTTATATCTGCCATTTAATAAATTGGAGGGGAGAACACTAAACCATCTAAGAGAGAAAGCCTTCCTATACTTAGGTACAGTTAACCATCCCAAGTATGGCATTTTGTTATTACAGGAGAGACATGATATCCTCAGTGCCTGGAGGGCGGGGAGAAAGGTCTCCGTGCAGAGCCACTGACCCATCTAGTCCAGCATCCTGTTCTCACAGAGACCAATCAGATGCCCGTGGGAAACCAGCAAGCAGGATTTGAGCACAAGAGCAGTTCTCCTGTCCTGCGGTTTCCAGCAACTGGTCTTTAGAAGCATCGCTGCCCTCCAACTGGAGGCAGAGCATAGCCATCATAGCTGGTAGCCAATGAAGAAGAAGAAGAAGAAGAAGAGTTTGGATTTGATATCCCGCTTTTCACTACCCGAAGGAGTCTCAAAGCGGCTAACATTCTCCTTTCCCTTCCTCCCCAACAACAAACACTCTGTGAGGTGAGTGGGGCTGAGAGACTTCAGAGAAGTGTGACTAGCCCAAGGTCACCCAGCAGCTACATGTGGAGGAGCGGAGACGCGAACCCGGTTCCCCAGATAACAAGTCTACCGATCTTAACCACTACACCACACTGATAGCTTTATTGTTAGATAGAGTGGCTGGGGAAACCCAGCCAGATGTGGGTGGGGTATAAATAATATTAATATATTATTATTATTATTATTATTATTATTATTATTATTATTATTATTAATGAATTTGTTGAATTCTGTTTTAAAGCCATCTAAGTTGGTGATCATCACTGCCTCCCATGGGCGCAAGTTCCATAGTTTAACTATGCACTGCGTGAAAACGTGCTTTCATTTATCCTGAATCTTTCAACATTCAGTTTCGTTGGATGTTCATGAGTTCTAGTGTCATGAGAGAGGGAGAAAACCTTTTCTCTGTCCACTTTCTACATGCCATGCGTAATTTTAGGAACGTCTACCACGTTGTCTCATACTTGCCTTTTCTCTAATCTAAAAAGTCCCAAATGCTGCAGCCTTTCCTCCAAGGAGAGTTGCTCTTTCTTGGAGATCAGCATCCAAAAGCCTGTGCTTAATCACTGATTTGGCTCCCTTCAAATCCATGGTTAGCAGGTAGGAGGGTGATAGGCCTACTGAGGTAACTTCTTGCACCATGGCCTTCAACCAAGCTGAGTCAAAAGAATGGTGGTAGGGTAGGCACAAGATGACAATGGAGCCAAAAATGGATGGAAGAAATCCACACTAAGCACCCAAAGGAATTCAAGCCAGCTTCCAAACTTAAAGGGAGCATTTTTAAGACACACTTTCCCTCAGCACACACATTTTTGTACCCATTACTCAGTTGGAAAGCTGCATGACAAAAGTCGGAGAAGTGCAAATTTTGAAGGGACAGCTGTGTTTTGGTTTGCATGCCGTTTCAGGAAGTACAAATGAGGTAGGTTCACATTAAAATGTGATCAGAATTGAACTCTTCCCACATCCCTACACCACAGGTGACTTCCCAGAGGATCTTAATGGCTCCCATATGACCTCACTAGTCCAAAAGGGCAGGGAGTGCATCAGGTAAGAGGCCATGAACTTCAGGCCAGAGTGCTAGCTCTTTAAGACTCTGTTGTTATACATCAAAGGGGGCAGAGCCTCAAAGAGGTAGACTTGGAGGCAGAGACTCAAAAGACCTCCGTTTGCCTCCAGCCCCTTTTTTTGGAGCAAGTTGCTCACTTGTTATTTCTTTGCTGCCTTGACCCATGCACTCCCCTCATCCTTGGGTTAGGCAAAGCACTGGATAATAGACTCAACAGCTAAATGGAGCTTTTGCTTTTGCAAGCAGCAGACCTCAGAGTACCAGATGAGATGCTTGCGGGAGAAAATGGTGTTTGTGCAGCCCTCTGTGCTCTGTTTGTGAGCTTCCAGAAGCATCAGAGGAGGAGGAGGGGTGGGATTGGTGTTGGAAAAACAGAACGCTGGTCTAAATGGACGCTCTTGCAATCCTCCTATTCTTAATTGCAAGATGTTGCCTGAACAGCAAATACACCACATGAATCAATGCACTCCATGGCTTTCTCCCCCCACCGCCCCCCACAGCATGCAGCAAGGAGGATGTTATATTAAGAACCGCTGCAGCCGGTGTTGAACGCTGACACTCTCTCCTTTCTCTTTTGCTCTGTTTTGCTCACACTCCTGCAAAGACGGTGCAAGACAAAAAGTGTTTGTGTTTGTGTGTGTGTGTTTGTGTGTGTTTGTGTGTGTGGGAGGGAGGGAGGGAGGGAGACAGCTGGTTTATGGATCATCTCATCTGAATTTTCCACCCCAAATCGCTCACATCCCAGCAGCTAGGCAAACAACTGTGCTTGAAGGCTGCAGGCGATAGGAGTCCGGAGGCATCATCTGGGCAGAACAAAAGCAGGGGAGCGGCAGGGAGATGGATGTGGAGGGCAGGGGGCTGCTGCACAGGGGCCGTAGGGCAGCCAAAGCCTGGACCTCCCCTGACAAGGGGGAAGAACATCTATGAACACGAGAAAAGGATGCTCGGATGTGAGCTGGAGAGAGGAACAATTTCCCCAGCATAAGCGCCTTATCGCTGAGCCATGCTTTAAATATTTTAGAGCTCTGCTTGCGAGGCAATTTGAGAAGCTGTTAACAATAATGAAGCCCTTAGACAATAGTGGGGTGAAGGGGGGGGGAGGCGGAAGGAAGGCTGCGAGTTCAAGCGCAGAAGAAATGCTGCCAAGCTAAGTGTGTTGACCTTTGCTGAAATTAATGGCGCTTGCTCGCTTGCTGGCTTTTTACATCTTTCTGCCCCCAAATGTCAGATGTTTTGGCAAAAACCAGTGAACCCCTTCCCTTCTGCAGCCGAACTTAAAGTTTGCAGCAAGTATGTGAAATCCGTTTTTTTTTTAAGGACCAAATGGAAACCTCCAGCTCATTTGTAGTGCAAGTAGGGCAGAGTTTCCAAAACTTAGGTCACCAGCTGTTTTGGAATACGACTCCTATTATCCCAAGCCAGAAGGACCAGTGGTCAGGGATGATGGGAATTGTAGTCCAAAAAACAGCTGGACGTCCAAGTTTGGGAAACCCTGAATTAGGGTGAGGTGATTGGAGCAAGATTGCCGGAAAAAATATCAACAACCTCAGATATGCTGATGATACTACCTTGATGGCAGAAAATGAGGAGGAATTAAAGAACCTTTTAATGATGGTGAAAGAGGAGAGCGCAAAATATGGTCTGAAGCTCAACATCAAAAAAACTAAGATCATGGCCACTGGTCCCATCACCTCCTGGCAAATAGAAGGGGAAGAAATGGAGGCAGTGAAAGATTTCACTTTCTTGGGTTCCATGATCACTGCAGATGGTGACAGCAGTCACGAAATTAGAAGACGCCTGCTTCTTGGGAGAAAAGCAATGACAAACCTAGACAGCATCTTAAAAAGCAAAGACATCACCTTGCCGACAAAGGTCCGTATAGTTAAAGCTATGGTTTTCCCAGTAGTAATGTACGGAAGTGAGAGCTGGACCATAAAGAAGGCTGATCACCGAAGAATTGATGCTTTTGAATTATGGTGCTGGAGGAGACTCTTGAGAGTCCCATGGACTGCAAGAAGATCAAACCTATCCATTCTCAAAGAAATCAGCCCTGAGTGCTCACTAGAAGGACAGATCCTGAAGTTGAGGCTCCAGTACTTTGGCCACCTCATGAGAAGAGAAGACTCCCTAGAAAAGACCCTGATGTTGGGAAAGATGGAGGGCACAAGGAGAAGGGGACGACAGAGGATGAGATGGTTGGACAGTGTTCTCGAAGCTACTAACATGAGTTTGGCCAAACTGCGAGAGGCAGTGAAGGATAGGCGTGCCTGGCGTGCTCTGGTCCATGGGGTCACAAAGAGTCGGACACGACTGAACGACTGAACAACAGCAACAACAGATTGGAGCAAATTCCCTGGAACGAACCTGGACAGGGCAGGAGGACCAAGTAAGTGTCAAAGGACAGCTATTCAAATAATGCTAGATTATGCTTTTCCCCTCTAGCAAAGAATAATTGGGCATGTTTTCAAGATGATGCAAGAAAATCCAGATATTGCCTTGCTCAGAGGCTTAGTGAGGGCAGGTGGTGAGTTGGGGAGATGCTACAGCAATTGCTTATGACTGCAACCTAAGGCAGTCAAGTGCATTCAGCCTTGAAGCTGCTGTCCAGAGAGGAGAAGTTTTGAAATTTCCTCTCGAGTGCCCATAAAGGTCCACAATTGCTCTCCACTTTCCTTAGCTTGCATCACTCACTCCTTACATGGAACAGTCTAGAGAGTGTCTGGAAAGAGTTCCAACATGCATATATAGAGGCCTGGAGGGCTGCATTTTGCCCCTGAGTCTGAGGTTCCTTGCCGTACCTCTGCGAACATTGGCAAACAAGGTGGAGCTTGGGTGGGGAAATTCACAGTGTGATAACTGACATGACACTTCTCTTCACACCCAGCTCATACCCTCCAATGTTTCTCTGATGAAAATAGGGATGTCCCATTCTATAATGATAACTTTACTATTTAAACCCCACATACCTTACTGTGTTGCCCCAGCCACTCTGGGCAGCTTTGAACATGTATAAAAACACAATAATACAGTAAGCATAAAAACTTCCCTATACAGGATTGCCTTCAGACAGCTGGGGAGTCAAATAACTCCATGCCCTCCATACTAGAGGTTTATTTGAAGATTAAGAATAATGATCCATGATTGGTGAAATTAGTTACAAAGTCACTAAAGTAAATTAGAAATGAACACAGAAGGGGAGAACGGGGGAAGTCCCCCTAAGAATGATTTGAAGTAAGATTCCAAATAATAGAATGGTGTGATCCTGTGTTTCTGCGGATTGTTAGGTATGTATTTGTTATTTTTGTTTATTTTCTTGTCTGTTTTTGTATTTTGTAGTATGTTTGTATTGTCTTTGGTTGGCTTGATTTGTATGGAAATACCTAAAAATTCTTATAAAAAAAAACAAAAAACAAATAACTCCATGCCCTCCAACATTTCTCCAATGAAAATAGGGATGCCCTAAGGAAAACTGGAACATTCCAAAATCAAATCAGTAACTGGGATGGCTTCTCTAAATCAGGGGTGTCCCTGGAAAAATAGGGGCACTCAGAGGGTCTGCCAGCTTGCAAGTTTCCAACCTGCCTACCCGTTCCCTCCCACCAGCCCAATTCTCCCCTTAGCTGCTTCTTGGGTAGAAAGAAGGAAGGAGAAAGGGAGGGAGGGTGGAGAGATCTCCTCCTTCAGCAATGTTGAAGAGAGCATTATGAGTCCCAGAGGTATGCATTTCCTAGGCAGGAAATATGTTAGGGCAATATCTCTACAACAGACAAGCTTTCATGTCAAATCAGCTGGGCTTTACTAATCCTGCTGGTTTTCTTATTGTGCTTATGCCCTTTCTCACTTGCATGGAAACACATAACACACTTCTTTCCAAGCCCCTCATTTTTACCTCTGTATTTACTTCTTCTAAAATGAATGTGCTTGTCTCATTAGGGTTAATTTGAAATTTATTGCATAGAGATTTGGTGCTGGAAGAGCTAAACCTATGCATAATTCAAGCTAAAATATCATAACGGCATAGTTTAATTTTTGTCCTATTAATTTCATTTATGTTGTACTCTATACTGTTTTGTAATAATTGATTATAAATGGCCATTAATAATAAAAAAACATAGCCAAAGTTAAGCACTTCAGAGCCACATTGATTTTCAGTGGGAGAATAAGCATGTGCTTAAATCTCTTCCATTGAAACAAATGGTCCTCTGAAGAACATAATTTTGACTAGTTATTTTTTGCTGGGGAGAAATGATGGTTGCTGCTATTAGTCAATTACTAAGGCAGGCCACAGAACCATTTGGCAAAAGGCACCCCTGCATATTAATGGTGTTGGTACATTAACAAGGCAAATTGATACACCCTCTCAGGTGGGCACCATTGTGGGCTGGAGCTCCTCCTGCCCATCACGATTTTGGGCCACTTCCTGGGTTGCAAAGGATGTCCCAGGACAGAGCTTGCTGCTTGGGAAGTGAACAATTGGCCAATTGCTAGTGGGCTTGGGGGCGGGCCATTCCCAAGGGGTGGACGTGACTGGTCCTGCTGGCTTTGCCAATTCATTTCAATGGAAGTGATTTATTTCAATCTATTTCATTGGAAGTGATTTAAAGCACATGATTAAACCTACTGAAATTTGGCCATGTTTTGTCCACTGTTGATGCCTCAAAAATGGGCCTACATTCTCTGCAAGAAACAGCTGTAAACATTGGCAGATACAAGGTCATTTGGTCTAAACCCAACTCTATCTGAAAGCCAAAGTGATATGAACCTCATTGAAATGGTGGGTGTTACTGCGATGGGATGGCCATCGATGCTCCAGGCTTCAGTTGGCTTAACCTCACGATTAGTAATTATCTGATATGGCTTGGGGCACATTGCTCTCAAATGGTGTTCAGCCCCTGCAGCGATGTTTCTGGCTGGAGAGGGAGGGAAAAGTGATATTTTCTTGCTGAAACAAGTATTGGTCTCTGAGTGCTGCAGCTGGAATTCTCGAGGATTTCACCGGCTCCTGCTGCTTTAAACTAAGCTGATGTTGCAGCAGTAATTTGTGACAGCAAGACACCACGGGTAAAATTTGAAGGGCACTTTAAAAAAAAACAAACAGCCCCGTCTTACAGCCAAGGTGGCTGCTGCTGTGCCAGAGTTTGCAAGTAACGGGATGGAATGCAACAGCAAAGTGAAAACCACCAAGATATTGCAAGCAGAGGAAAGAGTGAACATGCCAACATCTTAAGAACATTAGAAGACCTCATTAGATCAGGCCAATGGCCCATCTAGTCCAGCATCCTGTTCTTGCAGTGGCCAACCAAATGCCTGTGGTGTGCCTGGAAGCAGAACCTGGGCACAAGAGCATTCCCTGCTGTGAATCCCAGGAACTGATATGCAGAGCCATCATTTCCTCTGCCAGTGTAGGCAGAACCTAGCTGTTGTGGTGAGTATCAGTAGGTAGCCTTATCTCCCATGGATTTGTCTAAGCATCTTTCAAAGCCATTCCGAGTTGGTGGCCACCAGTGGTGGAGTTTCATGCTTTGGCAGCGGGGGGGGGGAGAGCAGGTGGGGGCAGGGCTGACGCGCGTCCCGGAGACATGGCGCACCACCCACAAGGGCGTGGCGGGCGTCCTTGGGGCGTGGCAGGCCACCTGTGGGGGCATGGCGCCCAGCGTAGGCTGGGGGGGGCGCAGCGATGACACCCTACCGGGATCGCGCTGCCCCCCCCATTCTTCTTCCTCTGCCACTGGTGGCCACCACAACATCTCATGCAAATGAATTCCATCACCTCAACTATGCAGTTTGTGAAGAGGTGTTTTCTTTTGTCTATCCTGAATCTTCCAAAACAGTCAAACCTCGTTTCCTGAACGCCTCCGTTTTGGAACGTTTTGGCTCCCGAATGCCAAAAACCCAGAAGTAATTGCTCTGGTTTCCGAACAATTTTCGGAAGCCAAATGGCTTCTGAGCCACATTTTTCATTCCCCCCCCCCACCATTGACTTTGCAGCCAGCCCATTGATCCTCTGTTCTTGAACTTTCTGGAAGCTGAACGGTTTTCCAGAATAGATTAAGTTCAAAAACTGAGGTTCCACTATATTTGGCTTTGTTGGAGAACCCCTGAATTCTGGTATTGGGGGGGGGGGGTTGGCAGTGAGGATGGCAAGCAGAGGAAGCAGGGGTGCAGCCTCTAGTAATATAAATTAAAGAATAAGATTATAGGCAAAAAAACAAAAACAAAAACAAAACAAAACCCCCACCTGGCCTAGCCTCTTATTTTGGTAGTTAGTGGCCCAAAAGCAAAATATTCAGTCAAGCTGTTTCTCCACTCCCCCCCCCCCCAAATCCTCCTGGTCAGTTGGCAACCTTCCTGAGATAATGCTTGAGAAGTGTTTTAAATGTTCTAAAAAGTGCTAAATAAATGCTAAATATTGCATTAGCTTGTCTGTTAACTCTGGGCCTCCCGGGTAGTGCTTATGCTGTTGCTATCTCAGGGATGGGCTGGAGAACATGAGGTTCCCTTGGCATCTGTAAATAACACGGAGTTACCGCAGGGCCTGGAGGAGCTTTTGCAAAAAGCTGGCTCCTCACCCAACAATATTCAATTAGTATGTTTTGTTGATTACCATCTGGGTCACAGTTGTCACAGTTACAGCTGGCTCAGCCCTGGCTCATAGATCATCTTTGAAAAAACCCACCTGGGGAAATAGGGATATTAAAAAATATATATATATATATATATATATATATATATATATATATATATATATATATATATTAAGAGACCCTGAACGTAACAAAATTTTCCCAGTGTCCCAGTGCTGCTTTATAGACCCTATGAATGAGGCTTGCTTTATTAATTTTTGTCCAGATTAAATCACAGAAAAAGTAAAATACTGCTGGCTGTATATTGTGTGGGTGGTGTTGCTGTGCTGTTGTATATAGAAATTTGCAAACGTTCACACCAGCTGCACTCAGAGGTGCCACCTTCTGAAGAACATTGAGGGGGCCCTGAAGTGACGTCCTGATGTTGCACATGCAACATCATGCGAATCCCAGATGGAGCTCTGTGTCTGGCTCTGCGTTTGGCCTCAACCATGGAGTCCCATGGCTCCCTCAAGAAAACTTAAGTGCCTCAGTCCCTAAGGATAGGGTTACCAGACGTCCCCGTTTCCTGGGGACAGACCTTGGATTTGTTTTTTATTTTTATTTATTTTTTATTTTGTATTAAAGATTTTCTTGGTTTACAGAATGTCTCTCGCATTTTTCCATGTAACATTTTTACAGATCAGTTTTGGTTGTTGATACCTTCACCCCCATATGGTCCCCGTTCATCACACACACAACTCAACAAGATAATGACAAAAACCTACCGACAGCATACAAATCAATATGGCTAACCTGATCCAAAACACCCACCCACCCACTCACACAGAAAACCAAAGACCAACACAGCCAACCACAAAGAAGCAAGCACACCCTACGCCAATCGCGACCTCTCACCGCCAAAGAAACACAAGCGAGTAACAGAGAACCAACACAACCGATGCTGACACCAAATCCTACATACACTAAAGAAAACAGACCTTGGATTTGTGAACAAGTCCCCAGACAAATTCCATCCCCGGAATGTCCCCGGATTTCATCTAATGTCCCCGTGAAACGCAGCAGCGGCAGTCTCAGCAGCCTGGAGCAGTTGGCTCTGGCTGGCTTCAGGAGCTGCTCGGAAGTCCTCATATGATGGTGGTGCAGGGGCTCCAAGATGCAGCTTCCGGGCTGCCTCCACCTTCCCTGACCCCAGCAACTAAGCTGTGAAGGGAGGCTTCATGCTGCCTATCAGAGCTTGTGTGCAAGGGGGAGGGGGCAGGGATCTCTCAGTTAGGTAAAGGGAACCCTCCTTTCCCAGCTGAGGGATCCCTGCCCCCTCCTGCTTGCACACAAGGAGGAATGGGACTGGGGCTGCTCCGATGGGAAGGGAGGCATTGTGCTGCCTGAGAGATCCATGCCTCCTCCTGCTTGCACGCAAGTAGGAGTTGGGATGGGGCTGCTCTGAAACCAACAACTCAGGGGCTGCCCAGCCTCATGGAGAAAGGAGATAGAAGCCTCAGAGGAAGGGGAAATGTGTCGGTTGAGGTCAAGGTGGCAGCTGCCCCTCTGCCACCGCCATCGCTGCAGCATCAACATCCTAAAAGTGTAGTATTGATTGATTGATTGATTGATTGTATCACCAGAGTCATTGAAAAAAACAAACTGGTAACCTTACTAGGAGCCAGTGCCTGTGGTTGCACTCATTCTCTCTCCCCCCCCTTTATATGGCAATTTATTCCTGCCCTTCCTCATGGCAGCATACATGTGCTCCCACATTTCTCCACTCAACAACCCTGTGAAGTAGGTCAGCCTGAGAAGCAGTGGCTGGCTCAAGGTCGCCAAACAAGCTTTGTGGCTCAGTGAGGATGTGAATCTCAGCTACGCATGCAATGACTCCTTCTTAACTGAAATATGGCATGATGCCTGCATTTACTTGCTGGGCCCGAGAATTCTAACGCTGGTGTTTAGGAATCTGGTGTATTTATTCTAAATATGCACACTTCTGTCTCTGTCCTATGGTATTTGTTTAGATAAGGTGTAGGATGACACCCGTCTTCCAGACCTCTTTGACTGGCCCTTAGGGTGTCATTGGTATTTAAGCATATTCCATTTTGGCAAACTAAGATGCTGAAACTGGAGAATATTCAGTTTGAGGTGATTTGAGTTCATATCTGGATGAGTTTCCTCTACCGCCCAAGTTGTGGGCAGATCTGCTTTGGACTACGTAATGTGAAATAGGAAGAAAACCTTCAAGTTAAGTCATTTTGAAGAAAGAAAGTAAAAGGGAGGGGGGAAAGACCAAATTCTTATTTCCTCTGAGATGTGCTGTTGGTTTGACATTCTCAAGGTCTAAGCGATGCCATCAGTCACAGCCAACTAGGCCTGGCCTCCTGCAAAGAGGCAGCCTATATTTTTAGAGCCAAGTAGGCACATGGGAGACAGTGGGTGGATTTTTGCATTTGCAAAGGGAGGAGGGTGATGGCTCCTGACAAAAATCCCTAGTTGTGGAATTGTAGATCTTAAACTAGGGATGGGGGAGAAGGTCAATTCAGTTCATTTTTAAAGGCAAAGCTACATCATTCACACTTTGCAAAACAATACGAGAACTGAAGCACACCCATCCTTTGAAATCTTCCCTTCTCAGAATTTTACAATTCAGCCTGGCCCAGGTGACTTCTATTTCAGTGTATCTGAAGAAGTGTGCATGCACACGAAATCTCATACCAAGAACAAACTTAGTTGGTCTCTAAGGTGGTACTGGAAGGATTTTTTAATTTTTTTATTTTGTTTTGACTATGGCAGACCAACACGGCTACCTACCTGCAGCCTGGCCCATGTTTGCATCTAGACTTCCCACTTCTGGCATATGGCCCCTGAGAGGTTCTTCATGAAGGAATGTGGCCTTGGGACTGGAAAAGGGTACCCAATCCCATTTGCAATTCTATGAACTGAAGGGCTATCTGCCACCCTTAGCTACATATGTCTGGTTTTCAATCTCCCTCTCTCATTTCCATTCCATTCCTGTTTTTCGCACAATTCTGTCTCCGCATCTTGCTGAAAATTGCTCCTTCCTGCAAAACTCTGCAGCTCATTACGAATCTGTATTTTAAAGCTCTCTGGACTCAGCATTGTTCCCACTTCTCTGTTTCACAAACAGTTATTTCTCCTGTGTGGCTGCAGCATTATTAATTTCGAGGAGGAGGAAAGGAGGTAATTTAATGAATTCTTATAAAACGTCAAGATTTTTTTAAAAAATAAATGGCCAGGCTGCAGCAGGACCTCATTAAAATACAACGAGATTAGCAGCCCTCATGCCTTTCAATTATTAACAATGTACTTGTTCTCCAGAAAAGGACCCATGAAAATTTAAAACAGATGAAAATGGTTGTTCACTTAAAACTGCTCAGTTAATCTGTGAGTAATGTTTTATTCAGAGGTGTTAAATGAACACTGCAAAGTTTGATATGTGATAATCCATCATTCATGTGGCATAACACACAAGGATCAATAGAGCTCTGTGCCCAGAGGACAGGCACGTGTGGCAGTTTGTGGGGACCTGGGCACAGAAGGCTCCATTTAATTCAGTGGCCAGCCAGAATCGATGGTGAGCCAGAGAGTTGATAAACCAGGAGTTGTCAGGGCTTCAGAGTCTCCAGGTAATCGGGAAGACATTCAAATAGCAAGAAGCGAAGCCACTATGGGGAATCTGTGGCCCTCCAGCTGTTGTGGGGCTACAGCTCCCATCATCCTTAGCTGCTTGGCTGAGCCTGGCGGGAACTGTCCAACAACAGTACATGTTCTATATTTACAAATTCAAGATATCTCTCGCATTAGAGAGCTGGAGTAGTGTAGTGGTTAGAGTGTGAGCCCAGGACTTGGGAGACTCACTGGGTGAACTTGGGCCAGTCACTGCCTCTTAGCCTAATCTAATTTACAATGTTGCTGTGATGGTAAAATGGAGAATGCGGGGCGGGGGGGGGAGTGTGCATGCCACCTTCAGCTCCTTGGAGAAAAGGTAGGATATAAATGTTTCAGCAGGTCTTGGAGTTCATAGGGGGCTGGGCAAAGCATTGAGGAATAAATCTGGAGTGGAAGGTAATGATCAGCAGGTATCACCAAAGAGCAGGAAGAAGTTTACAAAGAGGCAATTAGAGGCAGGGCTGCAGGACCAGGGACAGCTCACAAGGAAGCAGGAGACTTGGGGGCTCATCCACACTCCCATTTCTTCTGTGCCAGAAAGCACAGGGCTGGTCAGTTTTCTGCATGTCATGTGCTTTCCAGGCATGGGTCCAAGCGATTTTGCCATTGTTTTGCCACTTTCCCCTGGAAAACTCACTCCAGAGAAAACCCAATTGATGCTTGCTCCAACACAGTGGTAAAAAGTGGGTTTCCCAGGGGGGAAGCAGTGGGGAAAGTGGAAATGTGGAGAAAACCTCCTTCCTCTTGCCTTCCCACTCTCTTTATTTCTCCAGTTACTGTGTCTTCCAGTGCCTGATTATAGAAGGAGTACTGCTGATCTCAGCACATCAATTAGTGCTATCGCCCAAGAATAAGGTTCTGATCGCCTGTTATCTGTATCCATAACAAACGGGGATATAATGGAGAAGTGCCAGACACCAATAATCAGCCAAAGTGCATTGTAAACAGGGCTGGGGTAATTCTGTTTGTTTTTCCTCTGTTAACAATACCAGAAAACTGCCAGGCTCCTGGAAGGAGATGGGCAGAAGATTCCTTGTCTATTTGCTAAGGTCTGGGGGCAGTGCCAACAACACCATGTGTGCATTTCCTAGTAATGCTTTCCAGCTTAAAGTCCAGAAATCTTGGGCAGTGGAATTCAGTGAATGGAATGTAGGTGTCTCTTGTGGGTCCATCTCTGGTCTGGATTTGACTAGTTACTAGATAGCAGACGGCTCTGGAACTACCATCCGGCTGCTGTAAGCTTTTGATTGGAAGATAATGAGATGATTAGTAGGAATTAGGGCTGTTATGAATGGTCTCCTATTTTGATTTTTCATATTAAAACCAGCAACGCTGCAAGTTAGAAATATTTCCTGGAAAACACTTCAATTGCTGGATATGTGCCTTTCCCAGTCTGGTTAGATTCCATTGTTTCTACTCGCTGCTGCCTTTCTGCTTGATTATCTGCTCCCTGTCCACCAGCTGCCTCTTTCCTGCATTAGTCAAATGGGTGGTCCCAGGCAATCAGTGACCACACAGTGAATGGGATTCTATCACAATGGCCAGTCAGATTTGGCTGTGCTATACAGTTATTGAGGGCAAGTGGTCAAGAGTGAGAAGAACAATGACAGGTCATTTAATGACATGTGGGTGCTTGTGCAAGATGTGTCAAAATATTATTGAAAGGCATCCCTCCCTTCCCATTCTATAACACTATGCATAGTTCCAGCCCTTCCTTGGTGGGAATCCAACATACTATATGATGCATGGGCATCCACGTAGTTGGCTGGTACCCTAAGTTGAGCATCCACTTAGTTGGCTGGTACCCTCATCCTCCACATTAGGGATGGGGAGCAGGAGGAAGAAGGGAAGAGTTAAATTATCAGCATGGCTCTTCCATGCATCTAATAAGTGCAGGACTTTCTGCTGGCCTCAGAAGTATTTATGCTAATCCCATCATGCGCCTAATGAACTGGTACGAATCTCATCATCACACAAAGGGCTTGGGATAAATATGCCTCTGGCCAATGTGTTCATTGAAGACAGGGATCACTGATGGAGAGCAAAGACTTACCATTGGCCTCATTCCACTACTCTGGCCAATGCTTTTGCTGGGGAAACTGCAATGCATGAGGCGTGTCCTGCTGGCTGGATACAGGATGCCCCTTATTTTGAGGCTTGTTTTAAGTTTGAGCAGTGCTGTCAAGTATCCCGTTTTCCCCGGGATTCTCCCTTATTTCAAGCAGTTTCCCGCTGCTCTCCCTTATTTTTTATTTCCCTTAAATTTCCCGTTTTTAATGGAAGCAGCTCCTCCCCTGCTGGCCAGGGACTGGGTGGGAAGACCTCGCCTACTTGGAGAGAAAAGCCTCAGCCCTCAAAGCAAGTGGGAGCCGTTTCCCATGCTTACAGGGGGGTGTATTCCTCCCCCTGCATCAGCCCCTATCCGCTGCCGCCGAGCCCCTCAGCCGGCCAATAGGGTTAGCTGGCGGGCGGAGCCTGGCTGCCTTTGAGCAGCTGCTGCTTCCTGTCCTGTTTTGATGGGATCAGACAAGAAGATGATTGGGCTCCATTGCGCGGAGCACATGGCTGCCACCCTCTTTGCTGGCTGGCCTCCTCTTTGCTCCGCTCCGAGCCCGAGCCCGCTTGGAGTTTACATTGCTGCTCCGCCCACTTTTGCTTCTGGCTCTGCCCACCACTGACATGTGACTGTCCCCGGGATAGGTGAGAATGCTGATCCCTTATTTTCAAATCCGAAACTTGACAGCTATGAGTTTGAGTAAGAAAAACCCTTTTTACATAGGTGCAGGGATTGGCTTGCAGGAAGTTAGTCCCCCCCCCCCCCCCGGTTATAACTACTCTTAGCCCATTGACTGGGACAGGAGGCCAGCTTTGATTGACCAGTGCTGCTGAACCAATGATTTTGCATAACAATAACACCCAACTATGGCTGCATTCACACAGTAGTTTCTCCCATTTCTCCATGGTTTGGTTCCAAAAATATCTGTTCACAACCCCAAGAATCCACAAAATGGTGAGAGCAAAGTGATGAAATTTGGGGTGGTATATTAGCATAGTTATTTCCTGCTGTTTTCATGGGTGAATTGAGGGGGACAGAATAATCCATGTGTGGAAAAGGGGGGGAACTATTTTTGGAAGGGCTTTTTGGGGGGTGGGTGTTTCCTGAAAATCTTGTCTTCTGGTATTTCAAATACAAACAAAGAAACAAATCATTCTTCCTTTTTATAAAGCATCACAAACATGGATGGATGGTGCTTCGTTGCTGATGACACCCCTTCCTGCAGAAAGCAGGAATTTGGGGAACATTTGAGCACTGCTCTTCTCTTCATGATTTTTTTTTTGTTATTTATTATTTATCTGTAGTATTTTACCCTTTTACTCTGAGACCTGGGATCCTTTGGTGAAGGGTGGTGTAAATGCACCTAATTAATGAAAATAAATAAATAAAAGTGAAATGCACAAGAAGAATGGATGCTGCAAAAATATCAAAGAGGAATGAAGGCTGCTACGGCGGCAGCAGCATCTCTCCTAAAAAGCAGCTAGGGGTGTCATCCCTGAGTTGGCCAGCAAATCCATCTCTGCCTACTAAACGCCTTTCGGGAGACAGAGGGGGGCATGATTAACATTGCTTTGCCAAGAGTTAAGTAAGACACTTGAAAATAGACACAAAGCAGCCTCTTGAGAAAGGCACCCAAACTACTGAAGCATTGATTTCCGCTGACCTTCAAATAATGTCTGTGTACTTGAGCATTGATCAGACATGCCGCGGTTGGAATGGCTGACTTGCCACTTCCGTCCATCCAGCCTAGATCTGCCCCAAAGTTACATTTTAGCTCTCAGCTTTGCTTTGTGATCAAAAACATCCAACGTTGCAAACGGAGGCCGTGGATCAGCGCCAAGACTTGCCTCTTCCTTTGCTGTCTCTTCATTGATTTTTACCTACTTCTGTTGATGAAGCTGCGTTCGCAACTAGCGATAAATCCATTAGACAAACATGACACTCCATTATTCACCATGTTTCCATCACCCCGGGGATGCAAGCTTGCAAAAAGGAGGGGTGGGGGATAGAATCGGTGGCAGAGAGTCTGGGGGTTTAGCGTCTTTACTAACTGCCTGACCCTATGCACCAGCACACTGCTACTTGTCCGCATATGATCAGATGCTTAAATTGTAATAATCCTTGTTCTTCCTCATAGAATCCTGGGCAGAGAACTATTTAACAGAGATCTCTAGACCCCTTACAAACGAAATGTTCTCTGGGTTCCTTGGTGGAGAGCTATGATAGTTAAAAGTGGCTTAGTTTTCAGATGCAGATATGCCCAGTGGAAGGGGAGCACATCTATATGACCCCCCCACCCCCAGCAAAAGCAATGTTGTAATCTGCTGGAGCATCAGGTTAATTGATGGGCTCTCTGTGTTCTGACGAGGGCATGAGGCAATAATAAAGCTTTCAACTTTGTTTGTGACACAGTAGCATAAAGCTGCCTTCCTCATCCTGGTGACTACCAGAAGTTGGCAGACTACAACTCCCATTATCCCTGACCATTGGCCATGGTGATGGCAGTTGTAGACAAAACATCTGGCAAGCTGAAG
Source organism: Lacerta agilis (assembly GCF_009819535.1). Taxonomy (NCBI): domain Eukaryota; kingdom Metazoa; phylum Chordata; class Lepidosauria; order Squamata; family Lacertidae; genus Lacerta; species Lacerta agilis. Next base: position 23,356,868 of record NC_046326.1, on the reverse strand, counting down.
GTTGGGGAAGGCCAGAATAAAAGGCTGGATGGCTTCTTTCCTTTTCTCTGATGAGGGTTCTTTCGCCACACTAGCAGTTTTTATAGGACCACTTCTTAGCAAGATTGATTGCACTGTTCATTACAAGCTAAAGGTGCTATTTCGTCTGGTTGAAGTATTTTTGTTAAAGCTCAGCATGCTTTCCAAGTGATCTGATGCAGTTAGAACTAAGCAGCACTGATTCCATTGATGTTACTCCTCAAGTAAGTATGCATAGGATTGCAGTCATGCTGATCCTAATAAATTGTGCTGCTGCTTTCTGATGTAAGCAACACAGCTGCCCAAATTTTGGGGCATTGCTATGAGGAGCTGTTAGGATATGTTCCTACACTTGACATCTACTACCACACCACTGGATAAGCCAGTTGAGTTCTGTCCTTCTCATAGAAGTATAACTGATATTAAGACTATTCTAGCAGAGGCTGAATGAAAGGGTTGTGCAACTGCTCAGGACAGACCCTGAACTGAATCAGACTGATTTGGGTTGACCTGGAGCTTGGCTGAAATTGGTTGAGGCAGCCCCAAATAGCCTAGGGTCAGATTGGGGCAATCCCAGACTCAAAACGAGTCACCACCCAGGCAGTTGGGTGGTGAGGATGGGAGAGAAGGAGATGGAGGCAGGCTCCTTCTTTCCCCACCTCCCAACTGCAAGTTCATTCTAGGTTAAAAAGCCTAATTAAGCACCCTTCAAAGCCCCCGATTCAGTTTGGGCCCTGGATCCATGTCAGGTCAGCCCTGAGTTATCCTGGATTGGGGCCACACCAAAGCACTGGATAGGGATATGAATTGGATTGGAGTGACATGCACAGTCCTAAAGGATGGCCAATCCACCAAGGATACTATTACACATTATAGAACCCGCATTGAGCTGAAGGATGGCTCAGATGAGGTTGGCCTCTAAGGTCATGAACTCTATGACTCTGTGTTCTCTCTAGATGTTTTGCCTAAGAAGGAAGCTCTAAATTTATTTCACCTTTCTGGCAAAATCCAGATAACTCAGGAAATTTAGACTCCCCCCTCCAGCCATTTTTTTTTTTAAATCACTAATTTTTCACAAACTCTTCTCACTTCCTTGAAATCTCTCCAGCATTAAGCTCCAGGGGGGTGGGAGGCTTCCAAATTTGCTTAAAATATTATTTTATAGAAAACTCCAGGTGGCATATCTACAGGAGGCCACTACTAGCTTCATAGTTGCTGCACCTATACATACCTCACCCCCAGTATGACCCAGTTTTTTAAAAAATGGACCCATTTACAACTGGCGAAGCCCATCCAAACTTCAGAAGTTCACTTGCCGTGTCCCTGATTCCTGCCAGCACGTCAGTCTAATAAAGAGATCATCTTTACCGCCTCTCATTCTGCCTGCCTCTCATTCTTTGCCAGTTCAACTAATCTGATCTAATCTAATTTAATCTAACCGGCCATATGTAGCTATCTATATAGGCACCCACTTGAGAATCATAAACACAAAGAGCAATCATTTTCTGACCTGGAAAGATGTGGATGAAAACTAGGTTTGCTCCTCTGCCAAGTAATATTTTATGCAGAGGTTTTTCAAGGTTGAGAACACTCCTGGCTGGGCGTTGCATTGTTTTCCTCCTGGCACCATTTATGTTTTCATCCTCATCTCCCCTGCCCACACTCTTACCCTCCTCTAAATTTTCAGGTTGTTCTGTCATATAGCTCTGATTAACTGTTTGCTATCATTTGCCTCACTTTTTGCAATAATATCTCTGCCTCTTTTTCTTTGGGTCCACCCAAGTTGCCAAGTCTTGTGTGTCTTTGTGGAAATCTTTACCTTGTCGCATTTTAAGGATGCACAATACTGGCTCCTTTATTCAATGTCTTAAATGTTCAGGGCTATGTTAGTGCATTAAAAAAATAAGACACACAGGGAGCAGAGTGCTCTCTAATGCTCAATAAAGTCATTGATCTATACATATGTTTAACATTGTACCCAGTTTTCAATAAATATACACCAGCTTCAATCAATGAGTACATAAATTGCCCTTTGCTACCCTGGTGCCCTCTGAATGTTTTGAAAGAAGTCATAACCCCCTTTCCTTTCCTCCTCCCTGCATCCTGTAGAAGTTCAGAAATGAAAGCAATAAAAATGAAGTCACTGGAAGTTGTCATTTTTATCAGATAAAAGCATCATTCCGAAAGTCTCCGTGTGTTGTTGGTGGTCTATATCAGTGTTCATTTGATACCATGCAGGGGATAAAGTCATTCCAAATGACATTAAAAAGACTTGGTTTTTTTGCCTGCTCTCCTTTCCTGCCCATGTGTTGTTAGCTTGTCAATTAATATCAGGCCCCACAAGCTTTCATATAGGTCTGCTTCCGGCATCTTGCAATAGTGAGAATTGCCGCTGTCATAAAATGCGTTGTAAGACTTTTGCGCAAAAGATCTTTGGCCTTCTTCTCATGAAAGGAAAACAGGACTTTTAACTACTGGCCGGGGCTGAAGGGAGTTGTAGTCTAAACCATCTGGAGGGCTCCAGATTGTCTAAGGTTAGCATAAATAAGCAGCGTGTCATGAGCTTTGTGGTGTTTTCCACCCTGTGGCTTGGGATTTCTGTGGAAATGCCCTATCATGCCTTGGGTATCACTGCTGTGGCAGAGCTTACACAGGTGTAACCATTGGGGATGTAGGAGCAAAGTCAAAACCGCAAGGATTTGGCAAGCAGAGGAAAAAGTGAGTGCACCAACAATGTGAAAACATAAGGGGGCCTCTGCTAGATCAAGCCGTGGTCCCGTCTAGTCCAGCTTGCTGTTCTTACAGTGGCCGGGCAGATGCCACAACAGCATCTTCCCACTTGTGATTCCCAACAACTGACATTCAGGGGGACACCACCTCTGACAGTGGAGGTAAAACCTAGCCATTGTGCCCAATAACCATTGATTGCCTTATCCTCCCTGGATTGGTCTAAACCTCTTTTAAAGGGCTCCACATTGGTAGCAACCATCACTACATCTTGTAGGAGCAAATTCCATAGTTAAACTATGTAGTAGTAGACGTTTTATTTCTTCTTGCAGGCTGCTACAGGCAAAATGTATGCTTGCCGGCAGCCTAGATGCTTCCCTTTCTCTCCCTCCTACACACACGTTCCCCCCCCCCCCCGTTCCACTGGTTAGTTAATCCTCTCTTTCTGCTTTTCCCCTCTGGCACTTTCTTGAGCTTCCAAAGGCAGCTTGCAGAACGAGATGTCTGAGGAACTGGTGAGGATGGCATCAGCTTTCAGCTTGCTCCCAGCCTGTACTGCCCACTCCTCTGGCCTTTCCTTAAGTTGAAGTCTTTGGGAAAAGCTCTGCTGCCTTCCTGCTATACATTCACCACAGTACACTTAAAGAACTATGATGCCACTTTAAGCAGTCATGGTTCCCCCCAAAGATTTCTGGGAGCTGTCATTTATTCAGGGTGCTGAGAGTGGTTAGGAAGCCCCTATTCCCCACACAGAGCTACAATTCTGAGAATGGTTTACAATCCATCACAGGGAACTCAAGCTGTTGGGGGGGGATAAGGGTCTCCTAACAACTCCCAGCATCCCAGACATCCATTGCTGGATCAGCCAGACCAACATTCCATCAACATCACTTGACTGGGAGATTTAGGTAGTCTGCCTTTGTACATGCCTCAGGTGGGGTGTCAACTTGGACTGTGCATTGGTTCCAGTTGAAACACAAACCAAACTGGGTTGATCCAGGGCATCTGGGCTTGGGCTGAAGTGTGATGGGACTGCCCCATTTCACCCTGGGTTGGATAGGCTTCACAGAGTAATCTGGGGCTGTCAGGGTGCAGGGTGTTGGACGGCAAGGCTATAGGGGTCTGTTTCAGCAGCACATTCCCTGTAGGGAACATGCTGAGAAAACAGGGTACTGCAAGATTGAACCCTCCTGCTCCTGGTAACAGGGGTGGGGTGGGGAGAGGAGATTGTCTCTTCCTCCCCACTCCATCCCCACCTATATGTTGAATTAGGGTTTATAAACACTAATTGGGCCCACCCTCTAATTGATTTGGGGTTGGATCCAGGCTGGGGTCACCTTGGGTCAAGTGGTTGGTGGGGGTGGAGGGGTGTACCCAGCCCTAGTGACTACCAGGATGACAACCTCAGGGTGTCTATCAGAGTATGTTAATGCCCTGTGTCCCCAGCACATTTGGGGAGCAGTTGTGGGATCCCAACCCTTCCCTTCCCTGCTTCTTCCTCCTTCAACACCCCCTCTAGTTTTGGGCACAGGCTGGCTCTGACAACTCTGCGGTGAAGATAAGTGGACTCCCGAGCTGTCTGTTCTACCAGGTGGCCTTTATTATAAAGAATTGTCTCTCATTCTACCATATCCCACTCCTATGAAACATAATGGATATCCTTTATTTCAGAGCACCGCTGCATTGCAGAATGGAATGTATGCCCCTTATTGCAGGCACCACAAGCCCAGAAGGTCCTATTTCTGAAGTTTCAAGCTGACAAACCTTATTGATAAAACAGTTTCTGCAAGTTTCTGTATTGCTGCAAAAACGGAGAGGAAAAAAACCCTCTCCCTTTATTGCTTCCTGATGCATTGTGTCCTTTATAAAGTAGATTTCCTCTGGTATTAAATACAATAGAAATGGTTAAAGGGGCTAAAGAGTTGCTGAGTCATTTCAGTTCTCCTGCATTTCTCCTGTCTGTCTGGAGGGCATCTCTGGGTCCTGCGAGAAATGATGAAGTCTGGGCAGTAATCCCCCCCCCCCCGGGGCCGGAACAGTAGACTAGAGCCACAGCATTTGAGTTGTTGTTGAAAAGAATGCTGCAGAAATTAATAGGGCTGATCTGAAATTGGGGGCAGGAGGAAAGGACACATGAGAATGTTCTGCCCCCTATAAAATGCCCTCTTGCATATTGGCACACTTGGCTCGCCCTTTGCAAAAGGGCATGAAAACTTTTGCAGGGGGGCGTGCTGAGGGGGAAAGGGCTCTTTGTGATTCAGGTGGCCAGGGCAGCAATCTCTTCACTTCATCCAGTTGTGTGTAGTTATCTACCTCAGGCAGATCATGCAGAGGGATGCTTGTCCAAATGCAGGCACCATTCATATGCATATTCAGTGGAATGTGCATTGTCATCTCTATCCTCCCCCAATGGAGCATGTGCAACTGCGCATTGCCAGCACACCCTTAAAGAAGACTCAGGGAACTATAATTGTGTGGAAAAAATGGATATGTTTACAGGCTCCACCTGCAGCCCTGCAGCAAAGTATTGGAAGGAATTCTTCCTCCTTGCTATCAGAAACTTGGGTATGTGAACCTGACAAATTGCTTACGTTCCCATCCATATCACCCCAAAGAAATAGCCACTTCTCTAGCCCTGCTATTAAATATTACATTGCCAGCTACAACTGTGAATTCCAGTTTCCACAAATTAAAGGTTGGTTCTGAATGAGAATCCATAATCTCTGACGGTGTCATCTTTATTGCATTTGGAACATGGTTGAAATGATAATTAAAGCTCTGGGTTCAGCTGTCTAGCGATGCCTGTATCTACAGTGTAGCCTACAATGGCAATCTGGTTTCTGCTGGAGTGACTCCATCTGCCATTTGCTACTTTGCATCCTTCTCTTCTAATCCAAATCAAAAGTCTACTCTGCAAAAAAGTTTCCAGTTTCATCTAGCCTGACTGCTGCAATTGTTCTGATATCTTACTGAGAAGCATTTGGACTTTTACCTAGCCAGTTTTACTGGATCCAGTATGGACTTTATCTGCCAGGAGCTCTCTAACCAGAAAAAAAGACTTGGCCATTGTGGAGCAGACCATAAACCATAAGCTAACAAGCCCTTCTTGGATATTAATAGCAGATGGAATCTACTGGGGACTTGGGGAAGATTTGCAAACTACCACTGGGGACACAGTACGCCTGCCATGACCTGCACTGCTTGTTGCCTTTAAGTAGTTCCTTTGCATCCTGACAAGCTATTCATTCATTCATTCATTCATTCATTCATTCATTCATTCATTCATTTCCGGGGGCTAACCTTACTTAACAGACAATTGTGGTTGATGGTCTGATGCTACATTTTAACCTGTCCAGTCCAGTTCACCACCTGACATTTTAACCTGGGGATCCCAAGGTAGCAGCACTGTACAGTGGTACCTCAGGTTACATATGCTTCAGGTTACATACTCCACTAACCCAGAAATAATGCTTCAGGTTAAGAACTTTGCTTCAGGATGAGAACAGAAATCGTGCTCTGGTGGCGCAGTGGCAGCAGGAGGTCCCATTAGCTAAAGTGGTGCTTCAGGTTAAGAACAGTTTCAGGTTAAGAACGGACCTCTGGAACGAATTAAGTTCTTAACCCGAGGTACCACTGTACTAGTCTTTCTAATGTAATGCGAAGGTTTGTGTGCATGTGTTCAAGGGAGCTTCTCAGTCTGTGTCCTCTCTCTTCTTCATCTTGAGGAAGATGTTTTAGCTCTTTACTATTGCCTGGTTACTCCCAGGAAGCAGAACACAACTAGGCTCCATCTAGTGAATTGTTCCCCTATGTTGTTACATTCACTTACTTCTTTTTTTAAACAAGAGAGATAAAGACAGCTGTGGTTATGGTGGGATTCACCAAGTCCCTTAAAGCATTTAATTTGCTAACTAGGGCAGAACCTTGATACTGGATGTGTCTTCTTTGTCTGACGCATATAAGGATGGATGGATATATGAGACCCTCCAGGCAAATTTACCTCTTGGTAAAATAGATCAGGATGACATTTCCTTGCACGAGGAAGAAACAGATCATTGCTCTTTATTATGAACATTATTTATTATTTATTACTGGAGTTGTCTCTTTGTCTCAAAATGTTTGATGTGCTAATTAATCCACTTAATTTGACAGTCCAGTTTTTAAAAAAACCTTTTTGCTTACAAACGTTTTTCACATTCCATCAAAGCATTGGTTATATTTGTGTTTGTGTGTGTGTGTAGAAATCCAAGGCGATCACCCAGATTAAAAATAAAAGTTTATATGCACAGAAAGAGCAAAATGGGTAAAAGGCAGGACTGAATTTCTGGAAAGTATATATATCTGAGATTAACGTAAGTTAAGTGATTAATGTAAGACAGTACAAAATGCACTTGAGATGTGCACTTTCTCCAAGGCCGGTTGGAGATTATGTAGATTGACCAGGGAATGTGCTCAGTTCCGTCTTTAGAGACAGATTATGTGCACATTCTCCATGAGATGTGGTGCGTGTGCACTACGGCTGGTTGTTATGTGCACTCCCCACTCAACTCACATCACCCCTAATGTTTACACTAGGGCTGTGTATGCCCAGCCTTCGCAACCTGACCTGGGGCCACAACCCCTGACCTGACCAGGGTCAACCCAGGGAACACCCAGCCCAGATCTGGCTCTGAATCAATCCAGGGATGGGGCTATAGCTTCATTAGATTTTTTTTAAAAACCCAAATTAAATTTATGGTTGAGAAGGGGTGGTGGAAGGAGATGTAGCATTTCCTTAACTCCCCTCCATCTCAGGGTTCAATGCTTCACAAAAACCTTCCCTGCAGGGGAACATGCTGGTGAACCAGACCATTGAAGTCTTCTTGCCTGATGCTGCACCCCCTCATAGCCCTGGATTGCTCTGAGTGGCTCTGGGTGCCAATCCATTGTTGTTTCAACCAACTTGGTCTGAAGCTGGGTTTTGTCCCCCCGCCACACCCACTTTGGCCCAATTCAATTTGGGCCCTGGCTGAACCCATTACACAGCCATCATATACCCTTCCCACCCCCCCCCCCATGATGCACCACAGAGGGTTGGACCCTTCCAATGCTACAATTCTACGATTCCATGTATAATTTTACCTTGTTTTAACCCATTTCCCTATGTGGTTGGACACTGCAGGAGAAATCTTATAGAGATAGAGTTTTCTAGCAGGAGAAATCTTATAGAGATAGAGTTTTCTAGCAAGGAGTGAGCAATGAAGTCTATAAAGACAATGTTGTCATTTTTAAAGCTGCATAATTTTTAAACAACAAACAACAACAACAACAACTGCAATAATTTATATTTGGCAGTCTCCAAGGCTCTCTCTTTCCAGACAGTTGTACCAGTCAAACACTCTGACTTCTTCATCCATCCAAGCAGATAGGTCTATCCAATAGTTAGTTGACACCAGATATCAAAAGCCACCAATCTTCATTTATGGCAGGGCTGAGGAATGCGCAGTCCTGTCAGCAGTGATATGGCTCTGTATAGCAACTCCTGAGAATTGCAAGTAGGGAGGGTGCTGTTATGTTCAGGATCTTTTTGGCTCCAGTAAAAACAGGGTGCTGGTTGAGATGGGCTTTTGGTCAGATCTAGCAGGGTTTTATGTTTCCTCCAGGTGTTGTTGGACTCCTAACTCCCATCATCCCCAGCCAAGTGGTCAAGGATAATGGAAGCTGCAATCCAGTGACATCTAAAAGGCCATAGAGTACCTCTCCACTCCTGATTTAAGTAAGCATCCATTGGCTATCAACATGGAAGCATCATGTCTAGCATGTTGTCTAGCTTTTTTTTTTTTAATTGACTTGATGACTAGAGCTATATTAACCCACTTTTAGGGTGCAGAATACAGCTTGTTTAATTCAATTGTTTAATTGTGAACTGAACAACACACAACCTTCATTTGGCCAGCAGCACACCCGCGTTCTTATGAAATCAATATATTTGCATCTGCTTTAGATATAAGCCCTACAGGCAGAGTATCCTGAAGTTTACATTTTATTTGCTGGATTTACAACCAGCAAATTTGACCCAACGGCCCTCTAGGTGGCTTAAAATTTAAAATCAATAACAATATCCTGTTACATATCCATAAACCATAGGCAATTAAAACAAGTTAAAATAAAAGAAAAAGAATGCTAAAATATAAACGGGAACATCAAGAAGACTCAGGGCTATTCCACACATCCCCATCTTCTCACAGTCTGGCAGAATAAGGATATTTTTGTGGCTTTCCCAAAAACTTCTAGCAGGCTTCTCTTAAAAGGTTGTTGCTTAGGGATGGTGCCATTACAGAAAAGTCTTTTTCTATACCTGGCTTCAGATAAAGAAAGAATCTGAAGCAGAGCCTGGCTTAAAGGTTTCCATACACAGGAAGGCAGGCTCATATGAAACCAGGCACTCACTGCGACTCCCCAGGCCAGGGCTGTCTGGACATTCACCCACCCACCCATCTATCTATCCATTACATATATATTCCATCTTTCCTTTAAAGAGCTCAACATGACATACAAGGTTCTTCCCTCTTCCCGACATGCTATCCTCCCAGCAACCCTGCAAGGTGGGTAAAACTGAAAGAGTGTGACTGGCCCAAAGTTACCCCAGTGAGCTTCAAGGCTGAGTGGGGATTTGATCCCTGGCTTCCAAGGTCCTAGTCTGACGCTCTAATCACTAACCACTCTACAATTAGAGTTTTTAAAGGTCAAGACTCCCATGTTAGTTTATGAACTGCAGGCAGCCAGTGAGCTTCTTCAGCTCTGGAGCTAATGTCCACCCTGAAGTTGACCCCTGCCAAAAACATATCCTCTGACATTTTGCAGAACATAGGATCATCAATGTGGCTTTGAACTGAAACTGCTTTTAGATTTGAATTAAGGGCAATTGTTTTTAGAATCATAGAATAGTAGTGTTGGAAGGGACCCCAAAGGTAATCTAGTCCAAGCCCCTGCATTGCAGGAATCACAGCTAAAGAATTCCTGGCACATGGCCATCCAACCTCTGTTTAAAAACTTCCAGTGGAGGAGAGTCCACCACCTTTCAAGGGAGCCCATTCCATTGTCGAACACCTCTTCCACCAGAAGATTCCTCCTAATGGTTAGTCATCAATTTCCTGTCTTGCAATTTGAATCTTTTGGTTGAATCCATTGGTTGCCCTGGAGCAGCTGGGAAAAAAGCTTGCTCTGTGTGCCAGCCCTTCAGAATGTTTTACCTGTTTTAGGATGGTTCTGCTTTGTTTATTTTTGTTCTAAACTGTGTTTCTCTTTGCTGCCCTGGGCTCCTTGAGGAGGAAATCCAACAAACAAACAGACAGACAGACAGACAGACAGACAGACAGACAGACAGACAAACAAACAATTTACATAAGCAGTTGGGTAAATTACATAAATTAGATAATTTCACAACAAAGCACAGTGAGATTAATAATGTAGCTTCTGGCAGAAGATGAACTGCGCTCAAATGGAAACAGCGTCGCATGCAAGCACTACAGGACAGACTGGAAAATCATGTCTTCTTACCTCCCTTGCCATCATGCTGCAAAAATTTTCCTAGGGAAAGAAATCTGAACTGTAAGCATTAAATAGCTAAAGTGATATTTCTCCCCTCCGCACCCAGATGGGAAATGTTGCATGCACATAACCCTCCTACCCTCTATGCACTGCTGTTTGCTTGATTGCTCTGCACCTCCGAGGGCAAATAGCCTAAGATATATAAAAAAGGAAGATGTAAACCCTGTGTTTTCCAGCTTATTTGAGCTTCCCCACTACAAAGCAGCATGATGTACAAATGCTTAAGCTCCACTGGCCTTCCACCTCTTGATTGCATTCAGTATTCTCCACCCCCTCCTTTTATATGACGCCAAGGATTATTCTAGTGGAATTACTGGAGATGGGGAAACTCTGCCTCTGCAGAGAAAACAATTTCACAGAAGACTTAACCGAGTTAGGACAGGAAACAGGGATACAAAGGCAGTGGGGTGGGGGGGGGGAAGGAGTCCAATCTCTCCAGGGTTCTCCAGAATGAAGAGACAATTAGACTGGAGTGCAATGGGGGCTGGCACCCTGAGTAATCATTTTCTTTTCAAAAAGCTGGGAAGGCACAGAGATGTAAGGTGAACAGACTCCATGCAACTTTCTTTACAGCTTAATTACCACTGCATCTCCCACCCATCATCTCGGGTGTATGTTTTGTTCTGGACATCGCTGTTTGGTAACTCTGGGAAGGAGGCATGATCCTGGTCTGTGGCCAAGGGAGATGGGCTGACATCGCAGGAGAATGAGGGAGTTCCCCTCTTTCAAAACTGGCCATGTTCAAAGCCCAGCTAGTTTTGATCACCTTACTAATTGCTGTAAATCATTATGTGGGGAGTGCTCATTTGTTCAGGTTCATTCTGCTGGTGGGTTTCTCACAAGCATCTGTCTGGCCACTCTGAGAACAAGATGTTGGACTAGACGGGCCATTGGCCGGATCTAGTAGGTGCTTCTTATGTTCTTTTGGTCTTAGGAGAGAAGCACAGGAAGCTGCCATATACAGAGTCACACCATCAATCCATCTAGCGCAAGCATTGCCTACACTAATTGACAGCAGCTCTCTAGGGTTTTAGACAAGAGTTTTCCTCAGACCTACCCAGAGATGTCAGGGATTGAATTTGTGACCTTCTGCATGCAAAGCAGATGCGCCAACATTGAGCTACATCACTTCTTCAACCATACGAAACACAGAAAGCTGTCCAATCCTAGGCCAGATCATTGGTCCACCTAAAATCTAAATGAGCAATAAATACATGCTAAAGTGGTAACTGGAGGTTTTGATTGGAAAACCTCCAAACTGATATTTCTGTGATGTGAAATTTGCTGCCAGATGTGAGATGCCATGCTTACAGGGCCAACCCATATACGTGTGTGTTAAATTCACAGGACTGTGTCCAGCAAAGCACAAGGACTTCTGCTTGAGCAGTGGCACTTCTCCTCCTCTTCCCATATATTCCCTATGCTCCTGTTCCAAATCTCCTCTGGATGATTTCAGAAGAAGATCCTGAACAGATTTGGGGAGGTTCCAGGGGGTGCACAGGGAGAGGGGAGGGAGAGCAGGTCATCTTGCTTAGGCAGAAGTCCTTGTGCTATTGGGACAATTTTGCTGGACACAGTCAACTAAATCCCTTTACCATAAGTGAACTCCATCCCTGGACTAGATGAAGTTTTCGCCCATGAGGAAAGAAGGCTGCTCTTGCATTTGAGGAACGCTAAGAGGAGAAATGACATTTCCATCTTTCACTGTGCCTGAAGGCAAATGATAATAATAATATAAAAAAAAACAGTGCAAGCAGCAGCAGCAACACCAGCAGTTCAACTATTTGGAGTTTGGATCTTCTATCATCATCAGCTCATGAGGTCCCCTTTTTCCTAATCGCCTGGCCCCTGCCTTATCTCTCCTCATCTCAGAAGGGTGATAGGAAAAAATAAAACATTTTTAATGCTCTCTCCCTCAAACTTGACTTTTAGAGTAAATGATCAATATTAGGAATGTGCAGGCCCTCCCCCTCCCATCGCCGACATTTTCGCTGTTCTTTGCCGCTCACTCTTTCGCCAGTGGAGAAAAGGCTGTGCGGAGACTTCTAGTGCGGTTATTCACAAATGTGATTGATGGAGACTCTGCTGCAGGCTAGGAGAAGATTGGTTTCTGGGTCTGATTGATAAAGTCTCTCATGCAGTATGAAACAGTTGGGAATGGGGGAGGGGAGGATGGTGTTATTTGCTCCCAAGGAGGGTTGGTAGCAAGAGGGTTGTCAAGATCGGGTTTTAGGTTTATGGGTTCATTTGGATTTTTGAGCAAGCGCTGTGGACACGGGTCACTTCTCTCCTGCCCTACCCCAGAGAGACAGAAAGAAAGTGCACACAAATCACTTTCTCCAAAGATTTGGTGCAAAAGTTGGATCCAATAGAATTAATGTAAGCCTTGGAAAGCACATCAAGCTGAAAGAGGAGGTGGGGAAGAGAGCCACTCTTCCAAATTCCTCCTTCAGCTTCATGCACAGCCTCATGGTCAAGGGGGCAGTGCGGGATAAAACACAAGAAGCTGCCCTCTACTGGGTCAGACAAAATCTGAGCTGAAAATCCCCGTCTTGCATTTATGGGTTGTCTGCTGACACCCCTCCTCCCACAACAATACCTCTGGAATGATGGAATTCCTGATGTGGCATAGTTCCTAGTGAGGCCCTCTGGTGGTGGTAGGGAATATGACAGCTGCCACTTGTGACAGTGACCAAGCAACAGGGCCGGCTCAAGATATTTTGCTGTCTGAGGCAAAGGACAAGGTGGTGTCTCCTCCTTGTTCAGTGTACAGAAGCCAGCTGGACTGGCAGTTCAACAGTGGTGATGGAGCAGCATCTTCTGCTGCAACAACAACAGACCATGTAGCATGCAAAGCTTTGCCCTCCTATAGAGGGGAATAGCCCTGTGATTTAGGTATGGGGCGAGGGGCTGACCTGTTGGGACAGGCATCATGACCAATGGCTAGGGATGGTGGAAGTTGCAGTGGAGGGCAACAGGTTCCCTGCTTGTGCCCTAAGGAGTTGGGGTTGCAATAACAAACCAGACACAGAAGCAGGATGATGGCATCCTTGGCACGCAGGGGCTAGCAGCCAAGCAACCTGCAACCCAAGAGCAGCAGCTGAGGGTACTGGGTCAAGCTTGAGCAACAATGCATTGGAGTCAATCAGGAGCCTTTGGGTTTGGCGCTGAAGGTAAAAGTGTAGGAACAGGGAGGCTTGTGCCTGAGTTACTCAGCTCATATGCTAAATCAGATGTGCCTACATCAGCCAAGAGGAGAGTGGAACTTCCCTGCCACCAAGAAGTGGGGCAAGGCAGGAGTAGTCAAAGTAAGTTGGCGTCACTTGACAGGTGAAAGGACTTGTTTACAGGGATTCACTTGCTGTAGCCAAGACAGAGCATGAATTAATGATTGCGTGGGAGAGAGATAATGCCAGGGCTGAGTTTTTAGTGTGTTTTCATGTATATTTCATAGGTCTTGTTTGCTTTTCTGATGTGTACAACTCTTTGATGATTATTCATTTTACTTTCATAGACCTTCCCAGAGTGCCAAGTGTGTTATTGCCTCCTTCTCTCGAAGACTGGCTGAGGTGAGCACTCCTATCTGTGTCTGGCTAGAGTGGGCTTTGCCTGGCTTCATGCCAAAGGAGAGCTGGTTGTTCCAGGCACACCTGCAAAACACTGAGCATGCATCCAGTCCAAGTTTTGGGGGATAACATCAAGCCTTGGTGTAGAAGTAGAGTTACAGTGCAGGCAAGCGGCAAATTGCAGTGGTGGAGGACTTCACAACCATCTGGTTTGGAAAATGAAATTGGCATGCTCATAATGTGTGCCTGTAGGCCAGTGTGAGTGCCAGCCCATGCTTACCTTTGACTGCTTGTTTTTCTTTTTCTTATGTAGCACTAGAAACTACATGGGAGCAGAGAAAGTGAGAGGTTTTTCTGTCTCTCCTTCTCTGGCACTTCAGATGCTGCTATGGCCAGCATCTGAGGATCTGGGGGACATGGAAACAGCAATTTTCCCAGGGTAACCAGCATTTCCCAGCGTTTGGGGTGCTTAGGATGTTGCCATAACATTGTTCCAAGGAGAGAGAGGTGAGTGTGGACAGAGAAGGGGCAGGGTCTAGCAATGGACAATTCTGTCAATTTCACTTTCCCCAGTTTCTCCCCCTCCCCCTAGGGGCATCCACAGTATTTAATCCGACACTGCTTCCAGCTGACCACTCACAGTCCTTGAACCTCCCCTCGGCCCCAGGGCCCAGTCCCCATTGTCTGTGGCTTCAGGTTACCCCCTTTGCCCTCAATGCACATGCAATCTCTTGCAAGCCTTTCTGCAACATCCTTCACAATCTATGCAAGGGATGCTTTTCAGCAAATGCTTTTTCATCATATGCCGCCTCCCACCCGAAAGGATGAAAATAAAAATTGAAAATCCTTTGGAGGTTCTGAATGTGACAGCAAATGGTGTCCTCAAAGGCTTTATCACCCATAAAAGAAGTGTGAGAAACAACAGAGGGATAATGAAAGAAGAAGCTATGCACTCAACATGGAGACTTCATCCCCTTCAGAAAAGTTGACCTAGCAAGCAAACAAACAAGGCAGGAGGAGACAGGGCTGTAGCTCAGTGACAAGACAAGAGCTCAGTGGTAGTGCAGCTGCTTGGCATGCATAAGGTCTGAGGTTCAATCCCTGGCATTTCCAGGTAGGGGGAGGAATGTCCTAAATCCCTGGGGAGTTGCTGCCAGTCTGTGCAGACTAGCTAGGTGGATCAATGTTCTGAATGGTGTGGTGTAGTGGTTAAGAGCGGTAGACTCGTAATCTGGGGAACCAGGTTCGTGTCTCCACTCCTCCACATGCAGCTGCTGAGTGACCTTGGGCTAGTCACACTTCTCTGAAGTCTCTCAGCCCCACTCACCTCACAGAGTGTTTGTTGTGGGGGAGGAAGGGAAAGGAGAATGTTAGCCGCTTTGAGACTCCTTCGGGTAGTGAAAAGCGGGATATCAGATCCAAACTCTTCTACATCCCTATCCATGGTGCCCTGGAAAGTTGGCGTCCTGTATTTGAAGCTTCTTCCACACCTTCCTTTCAAAAAGAGCCAAGATTAATTTCTGGGAGGTTGCTCTGCTCATTTCTCCTGCAGCCCTCTCCGATGGCATGTGCAGTGCAGAAAGAAAAAAAGTGGCCATGCCATGCCATGCCATGCCACGAATGGCACACTCGCAAGCAGCCAGAGGAAGACAGGTCTGACCTTTCCACTTCATTGTTTACAGCAGCTGCCGAGCTTCTGACAAGGCAGAGTGCCCTTTTCAGAGGGCAGTTTGGTGAGGGTCAGCAGGGATGGGGAGAACTCGTCTGCCCCAGAGCTGGATATGTCTGATCTGAAGGAAACAGACAGTGAGGTGGCGGGGACAGCAGAAACTCCAGCTGAAATGAATTTGGTACTATGAAAATGTCTCCAGCAAACTTTTCTTCTTGTTTTGCTCAAACAACTTATTCTACAAACAACTTATTCTGCCCTCCTAATATTCCCCATGATGGACACTATTGATATTCTGAAAACAGCTGCTTATGACTACGCAAGCCATCAAGCAGCGTGACTGTGAGAAAAATTGCCTGTGAAAAAACATTCACAACCTTTAATGAAACTAAGCAATTAATAGTATTGCAACACTGAGTTTTGCTTTGTTTCTTTTGTGGTGGGGAGGGGTGTTTGGGAGGAGGAGGTTGGGTGGAGAATAGTAGGAGACGCAGCATGAAAAGCATAACGTTTCCAGAGACCAGTGGTGCCGGCAGGAACAACAGTGCCACATCCCTGTTTCCTTGATCCCTTTATTGTAGCAGGATCATTTGTGGCCGGCCCTGCCATTAGACAGAGAGAGAGAGAGATAGCTGCTTCAGGTGGCAAATGCTGGACTGTCAGGAAGCTGTGCCAAGAGAACACAGCTGTGTATGTCACATGACCTGTCCTGAATCCCTTAATCAGGCCTCCTAAGATTCAGCTACCAATCCAGTCAATTTCTGTATGTAGAATGGAGGCCCTTTCTTGCCCTTTGCTGGAAGAAGCAGAATGTCTCTGGGTCCATTGTAGCCTTTGGAGAGCCAGCTCCCCTTCTCCAATGGTGCCTCTGAAATGATGATGTAGCATCCTTTCAATGGCAGCATGGTTCCTCTGTTTTGCATGCAGAAGGTCCCAGGTTCAATCCCCAGCATCTCCAGGTTAGGGCTGGGAATATCCCATCTGAAACCCCGGAGAGCCGCTGGTAGTCAGTGTCGGCAACACTGAGCTAAATGGATCAAGGCTCAGACTCAGTTTAAGGCAGCCTGTTGTGTAGAGCCGGTGTGGAAAGTGAGAACCAGTGTGGTGTAGTGGTTACAGCATTAGATCAGGACTGGGGAGACCCGGGTTCAAATCCTGACTCTGTCATGAAACTCACTGGGTGATCTGGGACCAGTCACTGCCTCTCAACCCAGCCTACCTCACAGGGTTATTGCGAGGATAAAACGAGGAGGCGGAGAACCATGCAAGGCACCCTGAGAGCCTTGGAGAAAAAGGTGGGACAGAAATGCAACCAACCAACCAACCAATCAAATATTCTGTGTTCCTAAACGACTGTCAAAATGTCACTGCAGTTGCTGAAACTGCATCCATGCAACTTCCACTGAACAGGGGGCTGGACTACATGATCTTATCGGTTCCCTTTCAAATCTGAAAATTCTATAGTTACACACACACACACACACACACACACTTGAAAAAGCCACTTTCACCTGCCCTGATCCTGTGTGCATGCATACATGTGCATGTACCGTGATATTTCTGCAAAACATTCGCTTGCCACCATCTTTGGTGTGATAAATCACTCTTACATTCGCTTCTTAACATTCCTCCATGCCTGAATTTCCCCCCGGAATCCAGACCGAGCGCTGCCTGCTGCTTTTTCCAGCTTCTGTATACACTTTTCTCAAGTTGGGTTAACTTAATGGAGATGTGCCAAACTGCGGGAGGCAGTGAAGGATAGGCGTGCCTGGCGTGCTCTGGTCCATGGGGTCACGAAGAGTCGGACACGACTGAACGACTGAACAACAACAACAATGGAGATGTGCAAGCTTGTGATGGATCAGACTTCCTACCCTCTCTTTCCTTTCTATCCCCTTCGTCTTTTTTTTTAAAAAAATAATTTCTAAATAGACCAATCTGCCTTCTGTTCATCCTCATTGCAGGATTAATGGACGCAGTGTTTTGTGGTTGGTTTATGTAAATCGCTGACAGCAAAGCAACCATCATAATACTCTTTGATGCAATGAAATGCAGTTTGTAGTGAAATCTATTATAGTTCAAATATAAATTAATTATAATCCCTTCTGCTGTGGCAAACCTTCATGTATAATTAACGTTTGCTGTAGGGGAAATTGAAGGGCGGGGGCGAGATCCTGGCTCTGCAGGAACCTCAGGCTATCATCCAGTGCCTCCCTAAGCTGCTTCCTTCTTCTGGATGAGAAGGTTGTACCTGCCCCAGTGCACCATTCCAGCTGCACCTCTCCTTGAGGCCTTCTGCTGAATCCCCCAGAGGATGCAGGGAAGGACTGGACTATTCAGTTCTGGGGGTGGGGAACTCTGAACACCCTGGTAAAGGCTCCGAATCACCTCTTACAACCCACCTGTTCAAACGTTGGCTCTCTCTCTCCCTCTAGTGGCTGGTTCTTGACCCTCACTCCCCTTTCGCCAACATTTGTGCAGTTGGGACAGGTCTTAACTAACGTTTTGTTTTTGAGTAGGTTTAAAAAAGGTTGTGAGATGTGCCCTCAAATCAGTCGCAGTAAGGTGCAAGCAGCTCATGGAGTCGCAAGAGAAAGTTTTGAAGGAGCAGACAGTTAGGGCAACTCACTTTTCCCCATCACTGAGCTTCAGTTATGTCAGAATCTTAACCTAGTATAATTCTCCTTTCTTTGCTTCTGTGTACCTTTTGACCTGGCAATCCTGTTATGGATAGTTATAGAGCAGAGGTGTGACAGGGAAGTTTTCACACGCTGGATGTTTTGCCATCTGCTGTACTTGAGGGTCGATTCCAAAAGATCTTACCTGAGAAACGAATTTGCCCTTGCGGAGATGGTAGTACAGAAACAGTGGCACACGTCCGTCTGTCTTGCACCCTCTACAAAGATCTGAGGAATGAGATCATCACCCCACTCCTATTAACCATCCCAGGGTGCCCAACCACGGCCATAATGTCCTTTCTTCTATCAGACCAAAATGAACAGATATCGGCAAAGGTTGCCAGGTTCATAGCAGGGGCAATTAGAATAAGGCCCACTAACTGATTGATGATTCAGGATTTTAAAATGTGCTTTTATATCAAATTCTTTTTTTCTGTATACATTGTAATGTTTTATTGTTGCTATGGCCGTTGGCTAATGCAAATAAAGTTTTATCTCTCTTTTCACATGCTAGAGATCTTCTGGATTCTAGTCCTCATTGTGCTGTGATTTGTCTTCTGATCCATTTGCAGCATGACAGCTTGCAAGTTTGCAAGCCGCTTGGCATGAGCTTCATTCAGGCCTGCACAAATTATGAGCTATGAAGCACAGCCTTGCATCATGGTTTTCCGGACACTTGGCAACTGCCAATTTGTGGCTGGAAGGGGCATAGGCAGGAAGGGGATAAAGACACTGGCAGACCAATGCATGGCTGGTGAGCTGGATTCAGTTTGACAGTTCACAAGTTACACAGACCTGTTTTGGTTAGGGTACAGGATGAGTTGTGTTGCAACCTTTCTTTGTTTTCCCTTTTTCTAAAACAGGTTTGCACAACTTTGGGGCAAGCGCAACCTACAAAATATTTTATGGTGTCCACTAAGGGCTTAACAAACTGCCTGTGTTTGCTGACTGGTTGGGACTGCGAAGAGAGGGAGGTTGTCCAACATCTGCTGAGCCATCATCATGCACAACTGGTTTGCTACCAAGTTCTTTGGTTTAGTGCTGGGGTGGGTAACCGGTTACCCTAAGCATACCTTCATGTGGCCCTTGTTTTAGTTTCATGCAGGTGGTAGAAAGGGAGAAAAGAGGGTGGAAGAAAGATAAAGGGGGGGGGGGGTGTAGAGAGACATGACTCAACCCACCTTTGGCTCCAGCCCTGTCCATAGCCAGTAGCTCCTGACACCTAACTCAGAAGGGAATACAGCCTTTGCCCACTTCTGGTTTCGGAATTCTTGTTCTGCAGGACACAACAAAGTGATGAATGCAGGAGAGGACAGCAGGGACCCCCCCCCCCCTTTCCCCAGCAACAGTCCTGCTGAAGGGGGCCATGCAGGGCTGAGCAAAAGTGGCCTCCACAGAAATTCCTTCTTCTGCACAGCTATTTAGGATACAGTAGCTCTGTCCTCCCTTTGCATCTCTGGCCACGCTAAATCTGAAGAGGAGGGAACTTCCTTCTCCGGTTTCCTAATGAAAGCAAATTGTAGCTGGGCTCTTTTTCCACTTTTTTTCCCTCTTCATTTTTTACATAATAGTTTTTTTTGCTTGTTCTGCAAATTATGCAGAAAGTGGAAAAATGGCCTATTAGATGAGAAACTGGGGCATTTTTTCATAACACATTGGAACCTATTTAGCTGCTTTAGGTCAGGCATGGGGTGAAATCCAAAGCCTCTTCATTATCTTTCTGCAGGGAGCAGCAGTTTATGCTGCTGGTGCTCTGTCTTACTGCAGAGGACCTAGCAAGGTGAGTGCTTGGCATTGTTTCAAAGTGATCAGGTGGTCTCGGCCAATGGCCCATCTAGTTCAGCACCTTGTTCTCACAGTGGCAAACCAGATCCGTGTGGAAACCCACAAGCAGGACCTGAACACAAGAATGCCCTTCCCTCCTGTGGTTTCCATCACTGCCTCTGACTGTGGAGGAAGAATACAGCCATCATGTCTAGTAGCCATTGACAGGTGTCTCCTCCATGAATCTGTCCAATCCTGATTTGAAGGCACTCAAGTTAGTGGCCATCACTGCCAGTCAGAGACTGGGCAGATGGGGAGGTGTGGTGGAGACTGCCACCTCAGGAGGCATCCAGGCAGGAAGATGATGATGATTGTATGGCCCCAGATTCATGGTGGCGGCAAACAGAACACACCTGAGAAGCAGCAGCAGCAGCAGCAGCAGCAGCAAAGAGCTGGGAAATAATGGAGGATGAGGGACAGGAGCTAGCTGATGCTCTAGTTCTGGTTACAGGTAGGTAGCCGTGTTGGTCTGCCATAGTCAAAACAAAATAAAAAATAAATAAATTCCTTCCAGTAGCACCTTAGAGACCAACTAAGTTTGTTCTTGGTATGAGCTTTCATGTGCATGCACACTTCTTCAGATACACGGAAGCTCTAGTTCTGAACAGAGAAAGGACACAAAAGTGGGAGAAACAATACAACATACAGTGGACTCTACATCACTTGAAAGCCTGGTAGAACCTCCTTCTTCTCCAAGGTCCAGACGATCCCTTCATATCTGAGAGCAGAAAGCCAAACAGAGTGAGAAAGATTCCATTGCCAGCCACCGTAGGCAGTAAGGAGGGGTTTGGAAGCTAGGAAGTGCCTCAAGGGGAGTGGATTGGGCACTCTGAGCAACGTCTCGAGATTGAGGAGAGCATAATCTATGGTCTCTCTATGTATTCCGTTGATTTAAATAAAAGAACTAACAGAAGCTCTCTATGTCTCTGATTTCGCTAGGGCAGCTAGCCTGGGAGTTGTGGCACCACCTCCTGTGGACGTGAGTTCCATAGTTTAATTATGTGCTGAATGAAGAAGTCATTTATTTAATCTGTCCTGAACATTCCAACATCCAGCTTCATCGGAGGTCCACAAGTTCTAGCGTTGTGAGGGAAGGAGAAAAACTTTTATCTATCCACTTTCTCCATGTCATGCAGAATTGCATAAACTTTTTTCATGCTACTTCTTACACACCTTTTCTCCAAACCAAAAAGTCCAAAATGCTGCAACCTTTCCACACAGAGCACTCACTTTCCTGAAACTTATTTTAACTCTGCAATATTTTTAAATATTTTTTAGGTGAGGCGATCAGAACTGTACATGCTATTCCAAAGGTGGTCACACAGCAGATTTGGTTGATGGCACTATGATACTGGAAGTTTTATTTTTAATTCCTTCTCAATACACTGGGTCTACACTACCCACCTCTTCCCTGCCTGGAGATGCCACCACTGTCCCACCCTGGGGGAAATGGATTTCTGTGGGTCATCATCATAGTGGCATCAAGTGACATGTAGATCTCAGAATTTCCATTATTGTAACTTGAATCCATTGGTTCAAGACATACCCTCCAGAGCAGGGGGAAACAAGCTTGTTCCCTCTTCCATTGAGTGCCCTTGAGATCTCCGAAGATGGCTATCATATCTCCTCTCAGTTTCCTCTTTTCCAGGCTAAACATACCCATCTCCTTCAACCGTCCTCACAATCAACCATCCTCCTTCAGACTTGTCCTCACAGTGGCCACCCAAATGCCTGTAGGAAACCCCCAAGCAGGACCTGACCACAAGAGCACTCTCCCGGAATTCCCATGGTTTCCAGAACTGGTATTCAGAGGCATTACTGCCTCTGACTGCGGAGGCAGAGCATAGTCATTATGGCAAGTAGCCATCAATAGCCTTCTCCTCCATGAATTTGTCTAATCCTCTTTAAAAGCCGTCTAGATTGGTGGCCATCACCGCCTTCTGTGGGAGTGAGTTCCATAGTTTAACTATGTGGTGCATGAAGAAGTTATTTCTTTTATCTACCCCAAATCTCTCCTCCCCCCAGCCCCAAGTTCAGAGAGACTCCCCCATTCCTATTTTCACACCACCCTACTAAGCTCAGCTTAGGCCACCTGATTTGGCACAGCCTCCCATGGTATAATGTGCTCCCTGGTATCCCCTCTCAAACATAGAATGAGTAAATGCTCTCTCCCTTCTTGCCCGTCTCCCAGGTGAGGTGTCCCAGCTAATCAGAGGCATCTCTCAGAGGCTCTAAAGCTCTTGACACTTGGGAACCTTTGCTCCATCATTTCTCTAGCTGAGATGGAATTACCCAGAGCTCCCCTCGTCTCTGTGCACTAGGCCACACAGAGAGGGAGAGTCTGAGCAGATGGAAGCAGAACAAGGTCACCTATAATCAACCTCGTCTCTCCTGATCAGCTTTGAAACAAGTCAGCCCTGTCCTTCCACGTCTGCCTTCCGAACTCCATTGCCTGTGATCTCTTCTCTTTTAAGGAAAAGGAAAAGGAATGGGAAGCCTCACTCCCCATTGCCAAACAGAAGTGGTTAGCTGACAAAATGCCTCTCTTTGTTTGTGCATGTGTATGAATTATGTGGGGGACACAGGGAGGGGGAATCTGTACAGGGTGCAAACACAGCCCATAATTTCTAAGCCATTTGCATCATAATTCGTAACAACATAAAGAAGAGTTCTGCTGGAGTGGACCAGTCTCGGGCATCGGGAACCAGTGGTTCTCCAGATATACTTGGGGCTGTATCTTCCATAATGTTTCGCTATTGGCATTGCTTGTCTGGGACTGATGGGAAATGAAGAACCACAACATCTGGAGGCACTCTGAACTTAGAAAGTAGTTTCTCTCTCCCCCACCCCTCACTGCCTGTCCTGCATCTGTTGTTCAAATCAAGTTTAATTGGATGACACAAATGCCCCTCCAGTTCTGGCATTATGAAAGAGGGAGAAAAACATCCAGCCAGCCTGCAAGATGGTTCAGGTTATCTATCTGCCAGTTTATTCACAAATAATGCTCACATACTTATTCCTCCAAACCACGTTTGCTGCCTCAGCATGCAGTTCCCAACTAACTTGGGGGCAGATTTACATGAGTCTTTATCTTCCAGGTACTGAATCCTTCATTTGCATTTAGTCTACCACTCCACTCAGGAGGTAGTAGAGGTAGGTAGTCCTTGAAATGAACATATGTACACACACACACACACAGCTTCTATGTTTGTGCTGCCTCACTCCCTTGTAGGGTCAATGCTTGCAAGGGACTGAAATCACAGTGGTGGGCCCGGGACGGTTGCATTTTCCAAACACTTGCTATTTTATTGCCAGTAGCTAAGTGCATTTGCTGAACATCTGCTTTTATTTCCCCCACGCAATCTTCTTCTCAGGCTGTGGCTTTCTCTCCTCTTAAAGAGCCCAAAGAGCCACTCCATAAAGCGAAATGCCTGACCTACTTTCACGAAATCATTCCAGCACGTTGCCCTGCCTCTTTCTCTTCCCACTCCGGCTGTTCTGAAAAATTCCCCCTCTCCTCCCAAACCTGCACATACTCCAGCAATGATGCTGTGGGGATTATATACGTGCCATGGTCTAGAAGCAGCATATGCCACCGAACGCCACTTGCTTGGGAGCAGCAGCGGTAGAGAGCTATATATTGCATTTGTGCCCTGTTTTGTGGGCTTCCCATCATTAAACCAAAAAGTAGCATGGAGTCAAACCTCTTTCCCTAGTGTGCATTCTTTAACTTCAGGGAGTTGTTTTGACATGAGGGGTAGACGAAGAGGCAAAATTGTTACCCCTACTGCTACTCTAATTTGGCACAGTCCCGTTTACCACCTAAGGATTCTGACTTCCTCATTTGGATATCTGGTGTAGACCTCAATATCTACACCTAGCCCAGCTAGTCTCCTTTCAGTGCCCTCCTGACATTGTTGGACTCCAACTCCCACAATCCCTTGCAATTGTCCATGCTGACAGGAACTGACAGGAGGTGGAGTCCAGCAATATCTGGTTTCCTCTGATCTAGTCAATATAGTATCCTAGAGTGGCTGTCTACGCCAAAAAACAAGAACTGTTATGGCTGCCATACGTTGCCAATTTCAGTGGCAGTGTCCAGGAAAATCCGGACATATGGCAGCCCATGTTGGAGGTGTAGTTTTTGGAGAATTTCTTTTTTTAAAAAAGCTCAACAATTTTCACTTTTTGAAATATGGCAACTCTGTGTGTTTTTATATTGTAAACAGCCCTGTGATCCTCAGATGATGGGCGGTATAGAAATTTTAACAACAACAACCAGCACCATCACATCCATAATGTGTCACAATGCCTTGTGGCTTTCTGATCTGGGAAATAGGAACATAGGAACATAGGAATCTGACCACTGATCCATCTATCTCAGCATTGTCTATCCTGACTGGCAGTGGGTCTCCAGGGTTTGCAGCGCGACCTGGAGATCCTGGAGACTGAACCTGGGATCTTCTTCATGCAAAGCAGATGCTCTATAGCCCTTCCCTGTGGCACCAACTCAGCTGCAGCATCAGCTGAGGATCCCTTCTTTGCAGTGGAGTGGCAAATGGAATTAAACAGAAGGCTTGCAATGAAAGCAAACACTGCAATGGAGCTAATTTTAACAAACCACTAATGAGCAATACACTACTCTACATTTTGTTTACCCATATGGCCAACCTCCTAATGTACCTTCTCTGGATTGAAGAGATCAACAACTTACCTGCTGCCCTCCTTTTAGAAAATAAATTTCTCCTGGGCTCTCTTACCATGGGGATCTGAAAGAACCTTTCCAATCAGCAGTTCATTGATTGGAATCTTCAGAAATGGGATGTTATCCTTTCCTCCCCGGAGACAACCTCAAACTATTTAAAATGAGACAGATCTTGGCACTGTGATCCCACAGGTCCCCCAATAGACTTTTCTCTTTCAGTACTGGGTAAGAAAAGAGAGCTTCTTTTCATTACACTTCTTGTACTGTCAAAGACGGCAGCTTCTACATTAAAAAGAGGGGAGAGCACGAGAGAAAATCCTACCATCAAAAGGGGACCCTGAGGATGGTGGGCTGTTTACAGGAAGTAATTGTCCCTCAATTAATTGTTTATTTACACTATTGATCTTGCAATGTTTATGTGTCCCCTTTGAGTTCCACCCCTATTTGGAACTAGATCTTAGAATCATTTGATTGAATTCTGTATTCCATTATCTATGCTCTAGTAACTATGCAGTAACGCAACACTCAGTAGAGACTATGCATACTGACTGGAGAATGTGCATATTTTCCAGAGAATGTACAAAATGCAGTTGCGACATGTACATTCACCAAGACCTGTTGGGGTTTATAAATGAGTCAATATGCAAAAGGATAAAAAAGAAGAGAGAAATGAAAAAGAGAAAAGGATGCACATTAAAAGCAGATACGTTTGTGAGGCACACATAAGGATTTGAAGATAGGAAGCTGCCGAGTCAAACCAGTAGTCCATAAAATCCATCATTGCCTACTTTGACATTCAGCAGTGACTTTCTGAGTATTATAGGGCTGTGAAATTTCCCAGCCCCTTAAATTCTAGGCTTGGCTGGTGGGACACACTCACACAAGAGCTTCTTTTCAAGCAAGAAAAATCCCACGGGAGATGTTCAGTTGTTTGGATTTGCTTAAAGCAGCTCTTTGGATCCTTTCCTTTGACTCCGAAAGCTCAGGGGAGGAACAACAGAAACACACTCATGCTTCAAAATGGCTTAGCACTTGTACTAATAAAGGAAGTCGTTAAGTGGGGAAAGATCAAGCTGTGAAGGTTGTTCTTGATCTCTTCCCTAGTGTGCACCCCTCAGTTCCTCCATTCTCCCCCAAGGAGCCCTGAAGGAACCTCATGTATGAATGGGCAAGGATGCCCATTAGCACTGGGGCAAGTGTGGGTGCTGGAGATCGTTGTTCTAGCAGAATGGTACTGGATCATGGAGGAACAGAACATACGAAAAGCTGCTGGATCAGGCCAATGGTCCATCTAGTCCTTCATTCTGTTCTCACAGTGGCTAACCAGATGCCTGTGGGAAACCCACAAGCAGGGCCCAAACACAAGAACACTCTCCCATCCTGTGGTTCTAAGCAACTGGTATTCAGAAGCATTACTGCCTCCCATCATGGAAGCAGAACATAGCTGAAGCTAAGCAGGTCTCGGTCTGGTTAGTGCCTTCATGGGTTACCCTCATATTGGGTTCCATGGTAGGAGAAAGGAAGGTGGGGCAGAAATGTAAGAAAATAAATACATCCATCCATGCATATCCACCAACATTTGTGCTTTCCAACTGGTTTGATGCAGCACTCAGCTATCAAAAATATATCCATCATATTTGAGTTTCTTTAGATGAATATAACATACCAGAAAACGGAAGAGTGGCTTTAGATGGAATTGCTGTTCTCTGTCTGCCCTGTGTAAGTTTTTCATTTATTTTCTGCATTTCACTAGTTATTAATAGTACTCTGTGATAACAAAAAAATTAAAAAAGGAATTATAACAAAAGGTGTGTTTAAAAACATGCATTTCAAAAGCAAATATTCATAGAAGTGTGTATTTCAAGATAAAATTTGTCTTAAAATATGTATTCAAACACATTAAAAATGCAAATTGGTATTTATTTTTAAATGGCAGATTGCGGAAGAAAGAATGGATTGATGGGTGAAGAAGGTGTGCGGGAATGGTGTGAGCAGGAAACAGACTGTCTCTACTTTCTAGTCCCAATAATTTCCTGTAGCTCCCAAGGGCACCCAATGAGCTTCATCTGTGGTTCCCACATAAAAAAACCCCACAAATCTTTGACAGTACAAAGAAAACCGCAGTGTCAGAGGCGGATTTAGGGCAGTGCAACCGGTTTCCCCACACTGGGTGCTGAGGAGGCCACTGCAGGGCATTGCAACTCAAAAGTCAAGAGGCTGGGGCGATTGCATTTTGGCTTCATGCAGGATGCTGCTGACAGCGGTGTAGCAAACCCAGACTGTACCCGGTGCGAAAATTTTTTTGGCACCCCACGCGTGCGCACTCCATACAGAATGCCGCACATGCGCAGTCCATCTGTGCTGGTGTCACACACAGCAACTCGTAAGGCTGCCGCACATGAGCAACAACATGGACGGGGTGTCGCAGCCAGTCTGTACTGCTGTTCACACGCGGCAACCTCATGAGTCGCCAAGTGACCGGAAACCCGTAAGGCTGCCGCGTGTGAAACTCGTAAGGCTGCGGCACCCCACCCATGCTGCTGCTTGTGCACGGCAGCCTTACAAGTTGCCACTCGCAAGGTTGCCACGTGTGATAGCAGCACGGACAGACTGAGCATGTGTGGCATTCCGTACGGAGTGTGGCATGCACAGGATGCCACACATGCACAGCCTGTTTGTGCTGCTGCTCACGCGCGGCAACCTTATGAGCCGCTGAGCGAGGCTTTTTACGGGGTGCCGAGTGTCACCCCCCTCCAGGGTGGCACACAGGGCGGACCACCCCCAATGCACCCACCTTGCTCCGCCCCTGGCTGCTGAGAATTGAAAGACCAAAGTCTGTCCTGACAGCGTTGCCTTCCTGACTGGCAATCCTGCTCCACAATCCTATTTCCTTGAGGCACAAATCCGAGTTCATTTCTGCCAGCTTCCCTCTCTCCTTCCAATGTGGAGGGTTATGAAAAGGTTAGAGGGTGATCAGAAAGGGCCTTTGGCTAATGAGGACACATCTCTCTGGCCCGGCATGGTACATGACAGAAGAAAAGCCACTTTTGAGAAGATGAGCAAGGGAAGATGCGGGCAAACTCCTTCCCAGCCTCACATCCACTTCCTCGGCTTGTAGGAGAACCAGAACCAGCCGACTTAAGAGAAGCAAGGTCGTGTTGCCTTGGCAGGGAACTTCCTTTGAGATGCGAGAGACCACAGACTCTGTCGCTCAATTACTTGGGAGTTTTGCCTGACATGTGTACAATAAAGAATGCATAGGGGAAATAAGCTCTGAATGGTTGAGGCTTCATAGGTAAGGCAGCCCCCCCATTGATTCTTTTGGAGGATGGTGGAGTTTGCAGAGTGGTAGTGTTGCCCACTGGTTCTCAAGCCGTGCTTTGGAGAAACCTCAGGTGTCTTGGAAAGAACAAGAACCACAAGGGCAAACAATTCTTGTTAAAAGACAGCTGGCTGACTGCTGCCAATCTTTCCTTCCATGTCAAGCCAGAGGAAAGAATTAGGCGTCTCCTTGCTTGCAGTCTTGGTTCATATGGAGTAATGCTGAGGTTAGAGGTTATAGCTGGAGGGAGGGGGGGGAAGCACCCCACATGGACCAACATGCATTTACCTCACCCAATAATGTTTAAAACAGACACCCCAGACTTCTAAATTGTAGGCTAAATTTAGGAGTTTTATTTTAGGCAAAAATGAGCTTTATTTTAAGATAGGAACATTTCTCATTGGTGGGGAGGGGGTGGATATGCTTGGCTGTGGGTTTCCTCTATCCATATGCCCTGACCTTTGAATCCCATAGAACCATAGAATTGTAGAATAGGAAGGTATCTCCAGGGTCATCTAGTCTAACTGCATACAATGCAGGAATCTCAACTAAATCATGCAAGAACACACAAGATTCCCCCAATCGCCATGCCAGACCTGAAAATTGTAAGAGAGGCAGGTGTGAGGATTGGTGGTGGGGGTACATGATTGGGGGCTGATATATGTTTGGATTAAAGTAGCCTACCATGGCTTATTTCATTATTATTCCAGCATAGCCAAGGATGTTTGAGAATTCTGATGAAAATAGAAACAGAAGCAGAAATTGCTGGTGTTCGCTTATTTGCCCCACATGCAGAATAGAAATCAATCCAGCAAATACTGTTTTCCCCCATTGATTATGCTTCCATTCTGCAAATGATACATGACTGGTTGTTTCTCCACTCCCACTTGCATTGGTTTTTCCTTTGCATTGAAATGAATAGGCGGAATAACATAATGACAATGTGACAACAGTGAGGAAAAGCACATAGTTTTTGGCAGAAGATGAACTGCAGCTGAAGGGAAACAATGCTGCGTGTGACAAATACAAGGTGGAATGAAAAACCCTTGTTCCCAGAGAGCTACAATTTCTAGAGCTCCCTGGGAAGTAAGATTATTTGTTGAACTACTCTGGGGATTGTAGGTCTGTAACAATTCGCAGCACCCTTCACAATCTACAGTTCCTAAATTCTCTGAGGAAAGCCATGGCTGTTTAAAGAGGTATGATACTGCATTAAAGTTATGATACTTTCGATATATGATGTTGCTTAAATAGGGCCTTACTCCCAGGAAAGTGTGTGCCAGATCACAGCTTTCTGTACTGTACCTTGTTCATAGAAACATAAGAAATCTCTGCTTTAGTTTGCAGACTAAATTTAGGAGGTGGGGAGAAGGAAGACAGCACAGGGAAGAATAGAACTGTGCAGACCACCAAAAGATGGATGGAGCTATCAATCACTGAGCTTTTTCTAATCAGCTACACCCTTCCTGGTTAACAAAGAATGGCTCATTCGCAAAAGCTCTTCTGCTGTTCCTCTCATTAGCATAAATATTGTTTTCCATTATTAGCAGTGCTGCACATTCAACAGATGCAAATTAATCTGTCATCTGAATGAATCTGGGGAAAGGGCAACTCTGAATTCAATTAACTAGGATCTATCTTACTCTTCTTTCTAGGGAGGGAAAGAATGGTTGTCTTGAGGGTTAACATTTCACAGCTTCAGGAGGGGCCCCAACATTGTTTCTAGAATCCCAATATCCGTAGAAATATTCTAGGGATTATCAAAATTATCCCATTTCATTATTTTACAGTTCTATGTTCAGTATTCCAATCTGTCTGAATTCCATCTAACTAGAAAAATTTCTAAAATTAATTATGGAGCATATGCGATGTGGTGGAGTTTTCAGTTCATTTGCATCTGTTATTCACCCATTTACATTACAGATGCAGGTGAACATTGATGAAACACTACAAAGATGCAATCAAGGCAATTGTAGAAATGCATCTAGAGTCCCTTTTGTGCAGTGTTTAACTGATGTGAAAGTACTGTCCTGTTCATTGCTAAAGCACTGCGTGGAAAATAATACAACTGTATACATAATCATATCGAGAATATTTTTTTCTGTGGTGTTTTTTCAGCTTACACAAATGAATATAATACTGCACAAAATAATCATGATAGTTATCATATAAATATTACAATTTTTGCAGTGCGTTTTCAAGCACATATGCAGGGAAAGAGGGGAGAGTCATATGGAAGCTCAAGCCCCCTTGTCTTCAGTTGCTGCTTTGGGACCCAATATTGGCCTGACCTCAAAACTGTAAGAATCAATTGAGTAGGAGATAAGGTACCAGGATGGGTTGAATAAGCGTTTTCAAGGACTGTGGTTGGATGAGAGATGGTGAGATCCTGGGGTAGCAGAAGGTGACTTGCTAGACAGGCATGTGCAAAGTTCATTTTGGGGGCCTAATCCAGCCCCTGTGGCAGTTTATTTTGGGGAGTCAAATCGTAAAAGCTCAACAAGTTCAATCGTAAAAAAGCTCAACAACTTCATTTGGCCCTCACACATGTTCACTTCATCAAATCTGGCCCTTGAAAAAAGTTCGGGCACCCCTGTGCTAGAGAATTAGCAGCTCATATGATGCATTTTTCCTACATAGCAGGTATGATAATGGGAGAGTTCTCACATACTCTTTTGGACTCCAAAATGCTGAATAAATTACTGAATAAAGTATGACTATTTGGGATTTTGTTGTGAATCTCTATTTTGAACCCCCTAAATAGGGTTGCCATATTTTGAAGAGCAAAAAAGAGGACACATTTGCCAACTTCTACTTTTAACTACGGATTGCTATGATGACTCTACCCGTGAAAAAGAGGGTGTGTCCTGGAAAAAGAGGACATATGACAACCCTATCCCAAAAGGAATCCTCCCCACACAAAAGTGTACTGAAACAGGAAGTCTAGGAGGCTCCAGTTGCCAACCTGGGTGGGCAGAGGCAGCTGAGGCCCTTTACAGTAAAGTTACTTTACTGAGGGGTTGTCACCTACAGTTCAATGGTTCACCAAACAGAGGAACTCCACACAGAGATCCAGCAGTTGCTGATAAAAAGTAATTTTAATACAAACAGGATTTATATTGCCAAACGGTATCTGATATAGCATATGGCTTGGTGTGCAGTTATGCAGTAGGTTTTGTGACCAGGGTTCTCTGCTCAACACACGGATAAAGGTTGTTGGCAATGAATAAATCTACTGAATATGCTTTGCAGCATATAGGCAGAAGCGGATGGGCTTTGGAAATCTACTCCCATCTCTGCAACATATTTCATATGGAGGAGTGTGCTGTATTACCGAAGATGAAGATTAAGGGAATGGTAATAGGGGAGACATTGACTCCTTCACCCTCTTGAGTGGAAAATTTAGGGATGAATTTTTGTAATTGTTTTTTTAATTACAATTTCCAAATTTCAGCATTAACATTTGAAAGGCAATTTTAGAAAAGTGTTCCTAAATAAGTCAACCATGCTAAACTAAAGCATGACAGATTCATTCTGACCAGCTTCCCTCCATAAACTTGCACCCCAGATGGACCTACAACAGCATGACAAGAGAGTAAATCTGAAACCCCTCCCAAGGAAATCCAAAGCAGGAAATTCCTCTTGAGAACTCCCGTCTCAAACCCAAATTGATCCCTGCTCCAGGGTAAACCTTTTAAGATGAGATGCTTAGCTGCCGTGGGAAAGATTTCCTCGCCAGGCACCCAATTTCCAGATCTCTAAATATCTCTCTCCATTCCCCCTTCGGAGACAGCCCGTTAACAGCATTCAGGACTATGTCACTTCAAAACTGAAATGAGCAATGACACATGGTTCAGCAGAAGGTAAATGGATTTTAACTGGATAACGTGTCAGTTAAAGGCTAAATTATTTCCCTCCCTGTCACTTTCCTTTACTTTGTAGGGTGGTATTATTGGCCGTTAGTGACAACCTCTGAGACGAGAGATGCCCTCAGCCCTCGGACGTGGCAATTACCTTTACAGCGATCTGAGTACGGCAAGGGAGCCTGAGCACAGGTGCTGAAAGCAACCCATTTGCAGGCTCTCTCCTCCACTGACTCTATCCCCAAACCTATTGGCTCTGAGTCTCTCAGAATGATGCATGCCAAAATGACGCAGTCTGGCATTGTGGAAGATGTGGAAGAAATATTGATGGAGGCTAAGAGAGGACAATGGTATGTCTATACAGAGGATATGAGCATTTGTGTGCCTCCATGACACTGATAGCCAGTATGTCGTCGTGGTTAGACCAGGGCAATTTGTATGCATGCAGAAAACATCATAGACCAAGCACCGCAGGTAGAACTTTCCCATCACCTTATAAGCAATTCTGTTCAATGGAGCCAGTTCACACATTCATCTAGGAGTCATCAACTGTTGACTCCTAGAAAGAGAGGCAAATGTGCATGTGTGAACCAGATTTCCTTCTCCTAAGGTATCCAATCTGAGTTCCAGTTCAGTGACTCCATGGCCTTCCCCAACCTGGTACCTTCTAGATGTTTTGTACTAAAACTCCCAAGATCCAGGGGCTGATGGGAGTTTGTAATCCAAAATATCTGGAGGGCCCTAGTTTGGGGGAAGCTGCTTTGAACTGATGTTCAAGGTTTGCTTGACATGCTGGTACAAGTCAAGGTGATAAAAGCAAGCACACACCTCTCTCTTTGGAGTGGTAAAGCTGTATGATCCACCTTAGTAACTGGAAGAATTCTACAAAGGACTAGCAAGACCAAGCTATAGGAACACAGGAAGCTGTCTTATACTGAGTCAGACCATTGGTCCATCAGCTTACTAATATCAAGGTCCATCAGCTTACTAATATCAACACTAACTGGAAGC
This sequence comes from Lacerta agilis, assembly GCF_009819535.1. NCBI lineage: Eukaryota > Metazoa > Chordata > Lepidosauria > Squamata > Lacertidae > Lacerta > Lacerta agilis. The sequence continues at coordinate 23,323,895 of NC_046326.1, read as the reverse complement.
AGCTCACCAGGATTTCAGGCAAGAGATTCTCCCAGCCTAATCAGGAGATAGCAGGGATTGAACCAGAGACCTTCTACATGAAGGCAGATGCTCTACCGTAGATGAGCTACAGGCTTTCTAAGAATTTTACTACCAGTTGAGATGTAGCTGATCCCTAGTAGAGTAAACCGCAAATGAATACAACAGCTTCTATCAACAGCCCCCCTTCTCTCGTTTCCGTTACAATAATTGTGTTTAATTTCTTAATTTTCATGCCAGCATTGTATGTGCCTCCTTGTTAATGAGATGTAAATTTGTGTTGCCAGTATGTGGATGTGTTTAATTGCAGGGTAGCTAATCTGTGATTGGCCGGAATGCAACCTTGTAATTGATTGATGTAGCTGTGTGATTCTTAGACGTTTTTTCTCTTGCGTCTCACTAATGGAATTTTGCCTTGGGCTTTGGCTCTGGGAGTGGAAAACAGTGGTATTGGTGATGACATAAGAACATAAGAAGAGCTTGCTGGATCAGGTCAAGCAGGATTTGGGCATGAGAGGCCTCTCCCCTCCTGTGGTTACCAGCAACTGGTATTCAGAAGCACAGAACTGTAGAGTTGGAAGGGACCATGAGGGTCATCTAGTCCAACCCCCTGCAATGCAGGAATCTTTCACCCAACATGGGTCTTGAACCCACGACCCTGAGATTAAGAGTCTTGTGCTTTGACTATTGAGCCATCCTGTTCAGCATTGCTGCTTCCAACCGTAGAGGCAGAGCATAGCTTTCATGGCTAATAGATATCAATAGCCCTCTCCTCCATGAATTTGTCTAATCCTCTTTAAAAGCCATTTAGGTTGGTGGCCATCACTGCCACTGGAACCAGAAACCCTAGCAGTTAGGCCGTGTCACCTGATCACCTGAACCAACAGCCTCTTTCTGTTGCGAGCCTGGTAGTTTGAGCTCCGTGTGTCAAAAGCACCCTCTAGTCTGCAGTTCCAGTCTGCCTGAGATCCAGTTAGCCAACCACTCAGGACCAATCCCAGCTCACCAGGCACTATAAAGCCCTAGCTTGCTCTTCAGTCTGAGCAACTGGTCCTATGCATGTGTTCTCCCTTATTCTTGCTACCTCCATAAATCTTGATCTCCGCCTCTTTTTCACTACATGGCAGTCTTTGCCTCCCATCTGATACTTCGTTGTATGCTTTGCATCTCAAGCTGCCTATTTTGGACTGTGGAGTTGCTTTTGGCCCAGTTGGGATGGCAGCTGAACAAAAGACCCAGACTTCCTGAAGCCTGGCTCCTGCGGGGGTCTGGCAGGCTGCGATATCTGAGCCAGGACACAGAGATGACCAAGAAGTCCTTTTGCAAAAGACTAGTTGGCATGAATGGGAATGGCACAAGACTTGGGTAGTGCACTAGGGTTGGCAGACCTCCAGGTCTGACCTGAAATCCCCAGGTTTGCCAGGTTCCCTCCAGGTGGCAGGTGGAGAGCTTGAATCTCCAGGTGGGTGAAAGTCCCTTTATTTATTATGAATAAATAAGAGGGATGGCGCCTGTCCTCCTCTGCACCCCTTTCCCAATTATCTCCGGACTCCAGGAGATAATCCCCATGACATCACCAGTGTCATCCCCAGGTCTCAGGTTTAGGACCCGAAATCTCAGGGTCTGGGATCTTCCTGACCCACTAAACCTTTTGTGGACAGAACTCATTATGCCTTTGCTAACCACTACCAACTGGCCTTTTGCAAACACACACACACACACACACACACACACAAATGTCACAATATTTTAAAAAGTTTTTATTTATCGTTTTCAAGTTTATACATTTCATTAGTTTTTGAATCAATTTAACATTTCAAAATTTGACTTCCTTCTCCCTCTTTCTGCGGTTCCTTAAATTTATTTTTTAAAATATCTTCTGCATATCCAAATTCATTTCACTTGCTCATTTAATTATCTACTGTAAATATACACACTTGTGAAATTGCAGGTTATTACAATAATCCTGCCAATGTTTTTATCTGTTTACAATTTTCAATAAACCATTCCCTTCCTTTCTTTTATATAAAAAAAGTTTGTTTGTTGATTTCTTATTCTTCTGGTAAGTTTCACCATTTCTGCATATTCCGTGAGTTTTTGTACCCATTCTTCCTTTATTGGGACTTCTGCTTCTTTCCACTTTTGGGCAAGTAGCAAAATGTAACTATCTAGAAAATATTTCAGACTCTGAAGCTGGAAAGCAAGCCTGGTTCTCAGGTGCACAAAAGCCCTGAATATACACAAGGAACAATGACTGAGGATCTGTATAAAGGCCTAGGGGGCAAGGACACCTTTGGAATAAGATGTGTCTGGACCTGGCATGATTTTTGTGCATGGAAGAAAAACAAAGCCGGTGAAACAGACAGCAACAGCATAGGCAATGATTCAGGGCCGCAGGAGATCTTAGCTATTTGGAAAGGTCACAATAACCCAAATCAGTCTGTTCATGAAGGATGTGCTTGAGAAAGGGGCTTTGTGGAGGTCGATGGCTGAAGGGAGAATAGACTTTCTGTTTTTAAGACAGAGAAATAACAAAACACCCCCCTTTCAATCTCTCTTGCTTTTCGGAACAGATCCATTCCCGCTGTTTGCATAACTGCCCACTTCAGAAAAATCCCAAAGGCGGAAAACCTCCTCTTCCCAAATTAAAGTGAAGCTGAGGGAGTCCACATTCACACCATGCATTAAAGCATTATGATAGCACTTCAAACACTCCCCCCAAATAATTCTGGGAGTTCTAGTTTTGGCTTCCCCCCCCCAAGAATGCTGGGAATTCTAGTTTGTCAAGGGTACTGAGAGTTGTTTGGAGACCCCTTTTCCTGTCACAGAGCTGCAGTTTCCAGAGTGGTTTAACAATCAATCCCTCTTCACAGGGAACTGAGGGAATTGCAGCTCTGAGAGGGGACTAGGGGTCTCCTAAGAACTCTCAGCACCCTTAAGTAGTAGTAATTTTATTATGACCATTGGTCCATATCAAAACAACAATAACAACAATACATCATGTAACATTTTAACCGATACAATTTAAAACAGTTTTACAAATTAAAACAACCTCTATATATATACAAAATTCCAATTGGATAAGACAGTTGTATTCAATAAAATTCATTCGTCCATCTAAAACTTAATTTAGACTCTATCAAGTAAAATATAATTTTACAGCTAAGTTCTCAGCACCCTTAAGAAACTGCAGTTCACATAATCTTTTGGTGGTGGAGGTGGAGCTGTGAATATTTAGAGTGGTATCCTAGTGCTTTAAATGCATGGTTTGAATGGCAGAAACTAGCAGCCAGTGGAAGATGGTCTATTCGGGTAAATGGAGCACTGCTTAACCACCCCTGGTGTGCACTCAGCCAGCCCCCACCTGCCTGTCTTCTTACATGTAACCAATCCAAGAATGGGCTCTGGCTGTCAGTTTCCTCCTCTTTAGTCTCAGGGTTGCCCCTTCTAGGACTAGAATTATTTCCCCAGCCTATCACTGGCTCTGGCGCCATCTGGTGCTCATCTCCTTGTCTTCCACCCTATCAGTCCTGATGAGCCCCAGCCAACACTGCTAACAAACAGGTGATGTGCCCCAAATTTGTAATTACTTGCTGGCCGGTGGTAACCCAATTTATCCTGCTCAGAATGATCAGCTGAATTATTAATCAAGCACTGTTTCTCTGATGAGGTTTTCTCAGGGCTCAGAATGTCCAATGGTATGTTATGCATGCATCCAGCTTGATTAAGAACTGTGGAGAACTCCAAAGCTTGCTCACTATTTTGTGACATTTTGCTTGGCTTAATAAAGGCATTGCCCAGCAGTTACCTTTGTTTTTGTATACATGCATGCATTGTCATAATTCAGCATAGAAACACAGGGACATAGGATGCTAACATCTGCTGAGTCAGACCACCAGGTCCCTCTAGCTCACTACTGTACTGTCAATATGACTGATCAGTGGCTCTTCAGGGCTTCCAATGTGAGTCTCTCCAAGCTTTACCAAGAGATCCTGGGCACTGAATCTGGGATGTTCTGCATGCAAAGCAGATGCTCTAGTCAGTGGAACCCAATCCAGATGCTTTGTGGTTCCATGAACAGAAATTCTGTAACTCAAGTCCTTAATGTTGATTAAACTCTTACTGATTTCTGGTTGAAAAGAATTATTGGCCCATTTGAAGGATCTTTACCTGCTATAATGTTCTCTGGAGAACCCTCAGAGTGTTCTCAGCTATCTCTTACATCAGAGGACTGGGCTTAGAGCCACTCTTGAACTCTGCCCTTGGATCTAAGGGTCTCACCACATTGACCATTTATCCATTCAACTTGGCCCTGCAGTATGTGCATTCAGTTAACTAAGCCATCTCCCAGACTTTCCTCAACCTTTCTGTGATGCTTCTGATCATTCCCAGTGTTTTCTGGTATACTGTCTGGCTGTTAACTTTATTACTAATACAAGTTCTAGACCAACTTGTTCAATTTTGTATTTTAAGTAACACAGAGCAACTGGTGTAGAATTTGGTGTAACTCTTGCAATCTGATGTATGATAGCATCGGTCCAAAAATGTTGTGTGAGTGGGCATGGTGCCACCCTATATGCTTATACAGGTGAAACTCGAAAAATTAGAATATCGTGGAAAGGTTCATTTCTTTCAGTAATTCAACTTAAAAGGTGAAACTAATATATGAGATAGACTCATGACACGCAAAGGGAGATATGTCAAGCCTTTATTGGTAATCATTGTGATGATTATGGTGTACAGCCGATGATAACCCCAAATTAACAATTTCAACTTTGGGGTTTTCAACAGCTGTACACCATAATTATCACAATTATAACAAACAAAGGCTTGACATATCTCGCTTTGCATGTCAGGAGTCTATCTCATATATTAAACTCCAGTAGCTAATGAAAACAATTGCTTACATAAATGGACTTTTCCACGATATTCTAATTTTTCGAGTTTCACCTGTAGTCTGCTTTTGACATCCTTCCTTAAATGGAGTCCAGTTCGACTCCCTTTACTCTCCGAACAATCATCCAGGGTTCAGTCTTTCCTTCTTCTCCCCCTCCCCACATCAGCATAATGTAAAAGCAGCCCCTCCCATGCACATCTACTTTTAAAATAATGACATTCCCCCCCCATTTCCTCCCATCCCATTCTAAAGCCTATTCTTGCTCCTGATTATTTTGTTTAAGGAGATGACGGAATTTATGGGAGGCTCCACACTATGTGGAATTGGAGCAGGGCAGGTGATCCCAAACTAGAAATTAATTTGCTAAATTTTGCCTGCATACCTTCAAAGTCAAATTCTAAGGTCTGCTCTCTCCTCCGTAGGTGTCTGGCTCACAGCTGCTATGCTCTTCCTTGACCTCACAGCAGCTAATCCAATCACAGTTAGACAAGACCTCTGGTGACCTCAGAGCAGTCAGCCACTCGTCACTGGAGGACATTCACAACAGCCTCACAAAGTTTGCCTCAATCCTTTTCAAAGTAGCTCGAGATGTTGCAAAGAACTTTTTTAAATAATAGGAATGAAGAGGGTTTCATTTGAAATGCGAGGCAGAGGAGAGAGAATATAGTTTCATTCAAAAAAAAAGTTTGAAATATACAAGAATGTAAGAATACCTAATGCTTGCTCATGTTAGTTCACCAAAAGCATAGCATATTTCAGAAAGACATCCGGAACTTTCAGATCATTATTCAGAAGCAATGAATCCTCAAACTTTGACCCAGAGTTTTCCTTTTTCCTTTTTTGCCCTATAGAAGCAAATCTACCTGACATTGCTTGTGCCTCGGAGCATACATTGTCATAAATCTTGTCTTGGAAGCCTTTTCCATCTCCTCACAGCCCTGGAGGAAGAATCCAGAGGTATTATCTAATATCTACCCAGGCCTGGATTGATCAAATCGTATGTCCGCCTTTGTCAGAAGTTCAGCCCTGAGGCAGGAGGTTCTTCAGAAGACTGGTAGCAGTGTGAATGATGAACATTGCTTGCCTGGTCCTTTCAGCTTTCCATTCCTAATAGGGTAGGTTTATATCTCTAGCAGACTCATGCTAAATATTTCATGGAGTGCACCGTTCTGTCCCAGTGCCTTAGTTTGGGGCCCATAGCAGAGAGGAGACTGAGAAGGGCCAGCTCTATTATTAGGCACAGGGAGGAGATTGCCTCAGGCAGCAGGTGGTGGGACAGCAGTGGCATCGGCCATCTCCATTGTCAGAGACATCGTGCCTCAGTATACCAGTTGCTGGAAATCACAGGTGGGCAGAATGCTGATGCACTCAGGTTCTGCTTGTGGTTCTCATAGTGGGCATCTAGGTGGCCACTGTGAGATGACGATGCTGGATGTGATGGGCCATTGGCCTGATCTAGTTGGCTCATCTTATGTTTTTATTCTGTTTCTCCTGAGCTCCCCAGAGGTACCCTTCTGTTGGAGGACAGAGTTATGTGTGCACCTTGAGGCCTGTTGTTAGGGAGGGACAGTTTTCAGTTTTCAGTCCTTTCAGTTTTTCAATTTTCTAATCTTAAATTCCGTTCTCCACATTTCTGCAGCAATTTGTGGATCCCCTCCCCTCCAAAAGAATCTTCATGAACATTATTGAGTGCAAATTTCTCCCAATAAACACATTTTTGGTATGCACCTTTGGCATGTTTTTGCATGTCATTCTTCCTAATATAATGAATTTTATATGCTATTTCCACCTATGTATTAATTTTATGTATTTTTCTCCCTTACATTTGCATCTTTTAAAACATTGTTTTGCTGGAGAATTTCATCACAAAATTCAGATAAGAGCAAAATTCAAAAGATGGCTTTGCTTTGATTCTCATGCTGTTTTGAAAACTGTGAATTTGATAGATTTGATAGTGAATTTACTTGAATGTCTCCCTCAGCCCTTTTTACCCCCCCCCCACATAACTAGCCTGCTGCCCTCAGGTATGACAGAGAGCATGATCCCATTGGCAGCCCTGAAATAAGATTCAGTGCCTTGTCCAATCAGCTTTTGTAGATGGAAAAGTGGAGGCATCACTCTATTCTTTGCATCAGGTGGCAAAATGGCTTGGGCTCCTAATGAAATCCTCAAATGACATCCCCAAGCTCCATCTCCTGGCTTCCCCCAGTTATAGTTAAATAATCCTTCCCCTCCTCTTCAGTAGTCTTCTAAGAACAGGCTAACCATCCCGAAAGATAAGTGGTAGACTCCCTTTTGCCCCCTTCTCTTGTAATTCAAGCACTGCTTTAGGCTGGCAATGGAGGCTTTCAGTTTGGTTGTCTCTCTCGAACAAAATTATTGGTGTCCACTCTGAAGTACTTGCTGTAGAAGTAATTTTGAAAATCGAGATAAGAACATACAAACGGTTCCTCAACTGCAAAATGTGATTATTAGCAATCTTTCTCATAAGCTTAGAACAGAAGAAAAGCCTCTGGACCAGGCCAATGGCCCATGCGGTCCAGCATCCTCTTCTCACATTGGCCAGCCAGATGCCTGTGGGAAACCCATAAGCAGGACCCCGAGTACAAGGGCATGCTCTCCCCCTGCAGTTTCCAGCAGCTGGTACTCAGAAGCATTGCTGGCTCCATTTGTGGAGGTAGAACATAGCCCTTAACATAGAATAGTTGCCACTAATAGTGTTATTCTCCATCAAGTTATATACGTCTCATTTAAAGTCATCTGAGTTGGTGGCCACCATTGCTTCTTGTGGGAGCTGTCCTGAATCGTCCAACATTCAGCTTCACTGGATGTCCATGACCTCTAGTGTTAGAGTTTTCCAGCTCTACAATATCCTTTTTGAGATGAGGCGACCAGAACTGCACACAGTATTCCAGCAATGCCGTAGATTTGTGTAGCATCACTGTGATATTGGATGCTTTATTTGCCATTCCTTTCCTAGAGATCCCTAGAATGGAATTTGCCTTTTTCACAGCTGCCGCACACTCGCTTGACATCTTCAACCCAATATAAGATTCCTGGGTGTCTACTCAGAAGACGAATACTTATTTTAGAAGTAAATATTTGAAAACCTAGGTATGAAAAGATCCTCAGTTCCTTAACTGCAAAATGTGATTATTAGAAAAAATTTCTCGCATGGCTATCCCTAGCATGAGAGGCAATGCTACAGATAATATTATAGATAACACAACTCTGCTGGAACCTCCACAGAAGTGACAAAAGGTCTTCCAGACAAGGCACTACAGACAATGAAATCTCAACAATGAAATCAACAATAGCTTTGTCCCAAGTTCCCTGTGGGTTCCGAGAACCCAGCTGCAGCTCATTTAACAAATTGTTGTCTTCTCGTCTTTCTTTTTCTTCCACCAAAGTGATGCTTATGATTATGATTATGCTTACTATCTGATACTTTGTTTAATATCTATTTGGTAATTAGTTCTCTTCTGTCTTTCATTCCAACATGCATTCATCTGCTTGTTACGTTGAGGTGCTGACCTACATTATCCGAGCTGCAGAAAAGTCAATTACGCTGTCTGTGATTTCTCAAGTAGTGTTTAGCAAATGGGTTTTGTGTGTGTGTGTGTGTATTCCTGGTTCTTGATAGAAGTGTGGCTTTGCTCTTGGAAGAGATTCTGAATACACATTTGACTTTCTGGCCTGGAGAAGCAAATTTGAAGCATATGATAGCAGTGCCATAGGTTATATCGTGGGGCAGACTTCATTAACTCAGCTAGGTCTCTGCATGCGGGGGCTGGATTAGCTATTGTGCAAAGTAAACCACAGAGCAGGCCCTAGACTGACACTTCCAGTCCCAGCACTCTTCCACAACACCACAGCATTATGGTGTCCCTATTTTCATTGGAGAAATGTTGGAGGGTATGGAGTTATCCGATCCCCGCGCCATCTGAAGGCTGGCCTGCATAGGGAAGTGTTTTAATGTTTAATGTTTTATTATGTTTTTATATGTGTGTTAGAAGCTGCCCAGAGTGGATGGGGCAGTCCAGTCAGATGGGTGAGGTATAAACAGTAAAAATATTATTATGGAATAGGACGTCCCTATTTTCATCGGAGGAATGTTGGAGGGTATCAGAGATTTCTTCTATTACCGCACTCGAAAGTGTGAAGAGTGATTCAGTTTGGAGGGAAAAGAAAGAAGAAAAGAAAAAAAGAAAGAAAGAAGAAAATAAAAGAAATTGATACAATGAAGATGCCCAGAAGGGAAACTTGTCAGGAACTGGCAAAGGGACAGCCACCTCCCTCAGTTTCCCCTGGATCAGACCATCAAAAATTTATCCATTCCAGATGAAGCTATGAATCTTCACCTTGGATATTCCTTCCTGTGTAGCCTATGGGGGTGAATCCAGGAAATCGTTCAAAGATACTGAAAGATGTCTAAATGCCTTTGAAAACAAGGGCCTCAGGAAACTTCTTTGGTTCAAATGGCAGAAATTTGTAACAAACACAGAGAGACGTCAGAGAGCTCCGCAGCCTTTTTCTTTTCAAAATCTTCCAGGAATGCGGAAGGAAAAGGGTGTCTGAGCTCACAGAATTGTTGGGCCAAAAGGAACCTAAAAGGCTCACCCCACACTACAGGGGTGACACCTGCCACACTTCCCCCAAACCTTTTCTCCCATATTTTTTCAGGATATTTGGGGTGGTGCTCAAGTAAGTCCTATGCAGAACAGACCCACTCAAATTAATGAGCCTAAGTTAGTAATGTCCACTCGATTCAATGGGTCTGGAGGGATGGAGAAAATGTCTAGGGGGCTAGCCGGTAGAAAAAAGAGGAGGAGGAGTAGAACGGTAGGTATCAGAGAGGGGGCTGGGGATCAGAAAGTGGGCAGGTGGGTGGGCAAGAGATGACCATCTGACTATTCCCTTCCCAAACATTGCAATCCTTCTTGGGAGGCTGTCCTACTAAAATCAGGGAGGTATCTGCCTTGGTATGAATGGAATTCCTACTTTTGGATGCATGCTGCAGCACCCCAGCTGGTGAGCAGAGGATTCTGTCCAGTAAGCTGCAGTGTGCTATTATTATTATTATTATTATTATTATTATTATTATTATTATTATTATTACTGCTACTACTACTTCTATACTGTTCTTCATCTGAGGGTTACAGGCCAGTTTACAAAATAAAAACACAAACATACATAACATAACAACAATAAAGAATACCACCACCCAGTTGAAAAGGCCATAGATTGTTTAATTAGCCAAAGGTCTGGGAGAAGAGGAATATTTTTTCATGAGCACTTCTTCTTCTTCTTCTTCTTCTTCTTCTTCTTCTTCTTCTTCTTCTTCTTCTTCTTCTTCTTCTTCTTCTTCTTCCCTTTTCAAACTGCTGTGGAAATATGGCAAACTAAAATTAAGACTGGAAAAATGAGAAACCAAAAACTGAGATTCATGCCTCCTGACCATCACTATTGCGTTGTTTGCACTCTCATTAAAGAAACCCATGTACTAAAAATAAGCATTTCAATTTTTCTTTCAGTTGCAGGGGGTTGGACTAGATGGTCCTTTGGGTTCCTTCCAACTCTATGCTTCCACGAAATCTCTGGAATGCCTTTCAGATGGTTTTGTGTTTCTAGCTGCAATACAGAGGCACCAATTGGGCACCACCCTTGAGCTCCGAGTCTGCATGTTAACCTATTGGTGCTGGACTGCCCATATTGAGGAAGGCGACTGCCCCGTGGCAAGTGAGGACATTTCGTCCCTGTGCTGCAAATGCAAGTTAGTGGATTGTCAGTGGGTTTTGGTGCATGGCTTTCAGTGAGGGTGAATACCTGAATTCATGCCTGCATGTCTTGGAATCCGTTTAGCAATCAGCAGTGTGCGATGCTATCTGTGAGCTTAGCCAGGGAATCAGAGCCACACAGGTGTTAATGTTGCAGAAAGAAAAAGGTCTTTATTGCAGGCAGCTTAGCAAATTTGATTCCTATCAGCCTGGCATTTATAGAGTGGTGGGAAGCCCCAGGAAAGCTTTCAGGGTTTCCTTGGAAGGAAATCAAATGGAAGACACATGCAGGGCTCACAACCCTGAGGGAATACCTGCTGCGTCTGTGAGGAGGGTGCTAGTTACAAGAGGATGGGAGAAGGGAGTGAAAGATTTGGCAGTGCTGAAATGCTAAAGGTGCTTTCAATATCTGGAGTATGGGTGGGGAATTGGATCTTCTTGGATGGCTGGATGTCCCCCGCCCCACCCTCTGTGGGCCAAATTTGACATTGTGGGTGGAGCTCTCAATATGTCAATCACCTAACATCACAATGAAGCCATGTGATCCATTTTTACTCATGCTTTTTAATATTAAAACCAGACAGGTGCAAGCAAACTGTATGTGGTGCTTTGAAGCCTCAACAATCAGCTGGTCATTGGGGCTTCAAAGCACCATACATGGGCCTTTCCAGGGTTTTGCAAGATGCCTGCAAACCCTATATTGGACCAGCTTTCCCATACCTAACAGTGCTGGAAGTGCAAATCAACTCATTTCACTTAAAAATGCAAACCAAATGAAATCCTCAAGCATCCTGTGTGTTTGTTTGTGTGTGTGTGCGCGTACAGTATAAGTTTAGGCATTGATATTTGCAGCAGTCTCTGGTTTGAGGTCATATAATTGAATATTCCCTCAACCAAAAAAGAAAGAAATCATTCTGCACAGAAAAACAGGTTCCAGGAAATGGGTTCTGGTTTAACATTCTCCCTGACACTTTAGATTTCTTTTCTTTTTTTTAACAAAAATTTATTGGTTTTTCACATCAAAAAAGAACAAATACAACCAAACAAAAAACAACATAAATAATAACAATCATTCAAAGAAAAAACAAATATTACAAACAACATCAACTAAATAAAAGAAAACAAATACATACCTTACATACAGGAACACACCAACTATTAGTTATAATCTTATTCCAAATCTTATTAGGGGGACTTCCCCCGTTCTCTCTTTACTTTACTTTACTAATTTACTTTAGTAACTTTTCTAGTTATTTTAATCATTCACTATCCTTTTTAACCTTTATCTCAAAATCTTATATCATATAACTTCTAAATAAAAATACAACCTCATATTACAAATCTTAACTTCTTATATCCTTTTCTTTCTCTTAGTTCCATAAAACTGCTGCTATTACTTCTTATTCATACCTTATAAAATATTAAATCAACACAATATCATAAAAATCCTTCCAAATCTATTTTTACTCTCCGGCATCGGGGTACCGTGATAGGCCTTCCTGGTTAATCATATAAATTCTTTCATCCTACCCCACTTCTTGCCCTTTTCTCTCCCATCACAGTCACCCACCAGACTTCCACCCAATCTTTTCCCAAACCAAAATCCAGAATGTCCTCTTTTCCTTGATATCCAAAAATCAAAATATTGTCCCAAAACATTTTTGCTGAGCTCTTCAGAGAAAATAATACATCACCACCATGCATCTCCACTTCAGTCTTCCAATCAGATTGCAATTGTAATTCCCAAAATTGTTGTTCCTGCATTTCTGGGCTCCCACCCCAGAAAGCAGTTATAACGTTGCAATAATCAGACCTGGACCTCTCACGTCGACAGGACTTTTCTTCTTTTGGGAGTTGTGTCTCCTTTACTTCAGATGGAATCCCTGAACAACGCTCAATAATTATTTCTTTAAGTTCTTTAAGTTCTTTAGCAAAGTTCCTATAAGCAGTTCCAATCTCAGAAAATCTTTCGATGACATTCTGTTGCGAAAGTTCCAGTTCCAGAAGAATTTTCCTTTGTCCTAAAATCATTGCTGAGTCTGTAGGTATCATAGAAACGAAACCGAAAAGGGCAGAGGTAGGCAGGAAATAACAAAGTTCAGTACTTTTCCATCTTCAGATCTCAAATTACAGCCACCATTTCCCCCTAATCAGAGTGCAAAAATTTTCCACCTTACAAACCACAGTCTCTCCGAGGAAATACCTCAAAAATCTCCATCCACCCCTAAAAGGGGTCTTCATAGATCAAAATCAAAGTCAAGAAAAAACTTGTATCAGCCAAAAGTAGCAACAGCCAGATACAATGTTACTGTTCTCCTGTCACAGGGGAGAGAAACGGACTTCCTCTTTTACTTTTCTCCCCTAAAGCCAATTCAGCAAATTTTGACATCCAATTAAACACCGTACTTACAGCTTACGGGTTTCTTCTTGTTTTATTCCAATTGAGAAAGAACGGGGCGCTCAAGTGTCGGTGGCGGCCGCCGCTTGGTTTTCCCCCGGTTGGGGACAGCCTCCACAGCCCCACGCCGTTACCCGTTCACTCGGGGCTCCCTCTTACGAGGGAATCCCGAGAACAGGACGTCACAATGGGACCCGCTGGAGAGCCCTGACCGCGGGACTCTCTTCCCGCAGCTTACCAGAGCCCGCTGCGCGGTTGCGGGACTCCTGGCCCCCGGGGAAACCGGAGCTGTCTCAGGACGGAGACAACTCTCAGCCGCTGACAATGGCGCCCTCGCCGGAAGTGTCGACACTTTAGATTTCTAAGTGCAAGGGTGTGTGTGCGCGCATGTGCACGCCCGCACGCACAGTCAGAGACATGAAACCCCATGTGGAGGCTCACTGGGTACAGTCAGATATGGGCTTACATGCTGTTTCTGAAAATGCTGGCTTTAGAGTTTTTGGAATATTGCAGTATCTTTCCTCAGAGAAAACAAATGGGTAAAACAGGCATACAATACAGCAAATCAGCCTCTCCGCCAGATATTTTGCAGATAACAAGGTAACCGAACAGAATAAGTTGTCGTCATCTGAACCTCTTTTTGGTATATACTTTGTGTAATCAATTCATTCCCCATACCTGTTCTGCTGATACTGTGAAATGAAGCAGAGCTGGAGACGCTAAGCTTTTCAGCCTATTATGATTTGCTTTTCAGCGGGCAAGCTGTTTGTGTCAACATAGCTAGAGTCAGGAGACTTTCGGAATGAAAGCCACTGAAATCGAACAAATGATGCAGGCTGAATTCTGGACTATATTGCTGCAAACTGAAGGTGGGACGGTGTCATGGAATTAATCATTAAACCATAAAGTCAGAAGGGACCTAGTAGGCAATATAGTTCAACAATTTTGCTCAGTGCAAGAAATGCGGAGATACAGCATTCTCAACAGATGGCTATAAAGCCCCTGCTTTAAAACCTCTAGCAAGGGACATACCCTCCAGTAACTGTCAAACTCTTGCCAGTAAATACTTTTATCATTTTTTTAAAAAATCTATCCTAATGTTTCACCCGAATCCACCCTCCTGTAATTAAACCCATTGTAGCTAGTCCTTCCCTTTTGAGGCACCAGAGAAAATGTATTTGCCTTTTCCTATGTGACAGTTCTTCATGAGTCTGAAAAGAGCTATCACAGACCTTTCAAGCGTCCCTATTTTCTAGAGACAGTCCTGGATTTACAGAAGCCATCCTGGTTTCTGATTTGATCCTGGAATGTCCCACTTTTCCTTAGGACATCTCTATTTTCATTGGAGAAATGTTGAAGGGAATGGAGTTACTTGACCCCCAAGCCAAGGAGATAAGTAACTATACAACTTTTAGAAGACATCTGAAGGCAGCCCTATATAGTGAAGGTTTTTTTTTTTTAAAAAGTTTAATGTTTCATTATGTTTTTATATATGTTGAAAGTCACTCAGAGTAGTTGGGGCAACCCAATCAGATGGGCGGGGTATAAAGAAGAAAATTATGATGATGTTGATTGAATAGAACATCCCTATTTTCATCAGAGAAATGTTGGAGAGTAAGGTGAAAAGGTTAAGGTAAGGGACCCCTGGGTGGTTAAGTCCAGGTGAATTTGACTTTGGGGTGCAGCGCTCATCTCTGCTTTCAGGCCAATGGAGTTTGTCAACAGACAGCTTTCTGGGTCATGCGGCTAGCATGACCAAGCTGCTTCTGGCGCAACAGAGCACTGTGATGGATACCAGAGCGCATGGAAACACCATTTACCTTCTCGCCATAGCGGTTCCTATTTATTTACTTGCGCTGGTATGCTTTCGAACTGCTAGGTTGTCAGGAGCTGGGACAAAGCAAATTCAAACGGCTGACCTTATGATCAGCAAGCTCAAGAGGCTGGGTGGTTTTAGACCACAGCGCCACCCACGTCCCTGTTGGAGGGTATGCTCTCATGTCTCCCCTCTGTCTTCTCTTCTCTAAATTAAACATATCAAGGTTCAACTGGTATATATCCCCTGCATTTTCCATACCCCTCACCCCAGGGGATTTTGGTATCTGAAGAAGTGTGCATGCACACGAAAGCTCATACCAAGAACAAACTCAGTTGGTCTCTAAGGCACTACTGGAAAGAATTTTTTATTTTGTTTCGCCCAGGGGATTTTGTTACTCTTCTCTGCATCTCTTCCAGTTGGTCTATATCCTTAAGAGCAGAAGAAGATCCTGCTGGATCAGGGGCCAATGACCCTTCTAGTCCAGCATCCTGTTGTCACAGTGCCCAGCCAGAAGCCTATGGAAACCCACAAGCAGGATTTGAGCACAGGGGTACTCTCTTCTCCTGTGGTTTCCAGCAACTAGTATTCAGAAGCATTACTTCCTCCAAACTGTAGAGGCAGAGCATAGCCAACATGTAGTAGCCATTGTTATTGATAGCTTTATCATTCTTAAAGTGTAGCATGCAGAACTAGACTGAGTCCTGTGAATAAGGTCTGATTAGTACAGAATGAAGCAATGTTATTACTTCCCATTTCTTGGAAACTATGAGTCCATGAATGTAGCATATTGATTCAGATGGTTAGTTACTGCAATGCAGTTAACCATCCAAACAACGTGCACAAAAATGCAAATGTTTGAAGAAAGTGTGCATAAAAATGTATATATTATATTAAAATAGCATATAGATATACATCACATTCATGAAAACTGCTTCTAAAAATGGGTACATGTGGAAAATTTGCATTTAAAATGTTGTATATTAAATGTGTATCATATTTCACAGAAAATAATAACATTAAGCAAAATTGCATTTTACAGTGTGTATAGTAGGAGGAAGGTACAACTCAAATTGAACTTGGGGGAGTTTCAAGTTCTCACCTCAGGAGTAGCAGAAAACAAGCCTTCCAGGTATTTGAAGATGGCTACCATATCTCCTCTCAGTCTTCTTATCGCCAAGCTAAACATACCCAATTCTCCAAAAGGCTTGGTCGCCCTTCTCTGTACATGTTCCAGCTTGTCAATAGCCTTCTTAAACTGTGATGCCAGAAATGGACACAGACTGAATAGAGTGGTGCTATTACTATTGCTTCAAATATTCATGTGCCAGGATTTGCCTTTTCTTACTCTTTTGCGTAGCTTTGCTTTCAAAGGACAGCCACCTAAAATAGCCGTGGACAAACTCCTCCAGGTTCAAATTGAGCTGAGAATTATAGGTAAAGGTGGAGAACACTCAGGAAGGGAAGAAGTTGTTTTTGCATGACACTCTCCCTTGGCAGATGTTGCTAAAAGGGATAAAATAGCCCAGGCAAAGACAAGGACGGTAAAAAAACGAATGCAATCCATTTTAACGCTTACAGTGCTGGAGGCTATTGCAAACTGAGCTCACTGCAAACATAGGAGTTTTCTGAGCAGGAGGAAATATATTCCTGAAACCAACTTACCAGAACTCTGTGTGTTTGGTTCCTTAATGACGGCAAATCAATGGTCTAGAAAATGCAATGCTTTTCCTATTAACCAGATGAGTGCACTAATTCTCCAGCACACACCTTGAAACTTTCAATTAACATTTTGCATCTTTCTGTCCTATAATTGGAAGTAATTGGGTTGGGATGCAATGCAGATATGTACGGTACCTATAAATACTTGAACTCTGCTGCCTCCTTTTCTTTTTGCTCTCTCTTTACACACACACACATGCCTCCCCATTGGGTAAACGCTTTAAATCAGCCAAGATATTCTCTGCTAACATCATAAAGGATGTGCTGACGCGGAACATTCAAATTGAATTACCACCTTTGTCCTGAGCCGCAGAGCGTGGTTGTGATTACAAGCACTTCCTGGAGTTCTCCTCCACACTTGGAAGAAAGCTTAACCCCTCAGTGTACATTGCCCAAGCCATTGCGTGGCAGAGGTGCAGCATGTTACCAATACACAGAGAGAATTAATACAATATAGCTGCATGGCCAAACTGCGGGAGGCAGTGAATGATAGGCGTGCCTGGCGTGCTCTGGTCCATGGGGTCACGAAGAGTCGGACACGACTGAACGACTGAACAACAACAACAACAACAAAGCTGCATGGCCCATGCTGGTGCCCTATGATACATTTACTCGACTTAATGTAGGGTACATTCAGATGTGGGGAATATTACATTATTTTTCCTGATTATGACGCTGGGTGTTTCTGTCCCATTTCCTAATGTTCCTTTCACAATGAGATGCCTTCTGCGCCACTGAGCTGTGACTTTCTGACCAATACATCAGCATGTCATGCTAAATTTCATTTGCACCAGTGGGCATGCTGTAGAATAACAACAAACATCGTTGGACAACACCATTACTTCCCATCCCTTTTTGCACATGATCTCCCATGATTTCCCCAGGAAAGAACTGTATGCCAGTATGCCACCCCAAATATTGCCACTTTACTCCTGTTATTTTCTGAGTTAAAAGGGCTGCAGATTGATTTTTCTGTGATCATATAACACAGAAAGAAGCGTTAAACATGCATTATATTCTGTGGGTTTTGCAGGTGTGGCTTTTACCTCATGCTCAAATATAGTGTGGAAATTAACAGGTAGGAAAACATGAAGGAAACAGAATAAATGGCCCTGTGAATACAGCCATTCTCTCTTCCTTTTTAAGGGGGGGGGGAGTACATACTTATCAGGGAAGGCTACCAATGGCTACTAGCTGTTCTTCTTCTTCTTCTTCCTCCTCCTCCTTCTCCTCCTCCTCTTCTTCTTTATATCATTATTAACATTTTGATTCTGCACTCCTCGCAAAGGAGCCCAGGGTGGCAAGCACACTAATGATAAAACAATTAAAACATTTTTTAAAATAATAATAATAATCTGAAAATAATTCCAAAACAGATGCAGAACAGGAAATAACTCTATTTACAAGACTTGTTGGAAGAGGAAGGTCTTCAGTAGGCACTGAGAAGACAACAGAAATAGCTCCTGTCCAATATTAAAGGGGAGAGCATTCCAAAGGGCAGATGCCACAACACTAAAGGCCTGGTTTGTACATCATACAAAATGGGCCTTCTGATAAGATGGTGCCTGCAGGAGGCCCTCACCTGCTGAGCACAGTGATCAATTGGGTCTTTAAGGAGGGAGGCCATCTTTGGGGTACCCTGGTCCCAAGCTTTACACACTACAACCAGCATCTTGAACTTAGCATGGTAGCTAATGGGAAGCCAGAGCAATTCTTTTCAGTAGTGGTATAGGGATGGCTGCCTTCTACTTCCACTGTCGGAGGGAGTATGTGCCTTTGGAATTCTGAAGTAGGGAGAGTGCTACTGCACTCAGGTCCTGCTTGTGGACTTCCCAAAGGCATCCAGTTTGCCATTGTGGAAGCAGGATGCTGGACTAGATAGACCATTGGCCAGATCCATAAGGGCTCTTGTTAGGTTCTTATGGGCATTGGTGGTGTTGCTAGCTCACGTCAACCTCAAGGATCGGGAGCATTTTTAGATTGTCCTCCATACAAACATGGTTGCTTTTAGACCAAAGACAACCCCAAGTGAGGTGTATCTTTAGCACACACCCTCTCTTTGCTGACTTTTCAATACCTTAATTTTTGTTGCGTTTGTAGTTCATTCCTCAACACTGATGCTTGATTTGCATGCATGAGTTATCCCTGGTAATATTCAGGGTCAAACCATGAGTTACATTAAATATGTAGTGTGAGCTCTCTGCCTTCTAACTCAAAGGTAAGTGTCGACTCTGATCCTGACCAAAGCACAGTGCATGTAGAATGCAGGCTTAGTCCTTTCCACAGCTGACACAGCTCCAGAACTCACCCATGTGGAAATTATAAATATTAAAAAGTGGTGCCAATGGGAGGTGTTTTTTTTTACTGTCACTATCTGTTGTGCAGACGGATGGAGGGGTGATATATATATATATATATAGCTGCAAAGTGAAGGATTAGACATCCCTGGTTTTGATCAAATCCCTCACACTTACGTTGCTGCATGCAACATATCTTCCCTAATGTGTATTAAGCATAATACGATCAATATGCAGGCATGTGTATTTATTTTCATTTTCATATATTTATATGCCACTTAATACCAAGACAGTGGTTTACCAAAAAATCATAATTAAGAAATTTTTAAAAATGATGTGGAGTAGCTTTTCTCTCAACACATTGAAGACAGACACGGCTGTAAACCTCAAACACATCTTTCATTTAATATCAACAGGCATTTCTGGATACAACAGAAGCAAACAAGAAAAGTGAAAGGGGAATTAAGACAGCTTAGGAAAGCCACTTAGCTTTCTGTTCCTAGGTACATTCAGTGGATGATATTCTCTCCATACAGTTGAGCTTTAATTAAAAGTTGTTGCTTCTTCCAACACTGAAGAGCCAGTGGGGTGTTGTGGTTAGAGTGTTAGACACCAACACTTTTTCAGTTCACAAATGCCTAGTAGCCTGTCGGAGATACTTAATTCATCACATGCAACCAGGCAAGTGGATATTTACAAACTTCGTCAATTGCCTAAGCCATTTATATGATGCCGATATAAGACTCCCAAGACCTCATCACTATTCCCAACTGTCTCGTTGCAGATCTTCACAATCCATTATGGGATCCTTTTTCATTTGAAGAGTTGGATGAAAAGAAAAGAAAAGCAGCAGTGCTAAACAAACAAACAAACAAACAAACAAACAAACAAACAAACAAACTCATTTCCAGTTCCTACTCAATGAACCAGGCCTTCTTTATTAGCACTACTGATGAAATATTATTTAATATGGGAGTAATGATATATTGACACGATTAAGCTTTATAGCAGGGATTTGAAACTAGTTGCCTCTGGGCTAAATCTCCCTCTTCCCAAGGTGGGAGAAAAGTGAGGATCAACTTCTGTTGGAACACAAATGGTTAGGCTGTTTTGAGAAAGTGGGTAGATGGCTGTGGTCCATGGTTGTAACTATGCACAATCTCCCCAAAGCAGCCTTCTAGCAATGTTCCTTGCTGACCAGGGCTTTGGATCCTAGCCTGCCTGTTTTGGCCAGCTGAGTTGACTGGCAAAGTCTAACTCTGCAGTGCAAAGTGCAGACCTATTTACTTTGAGGAGCTGAACTCAGGAAGGAGCACAAATCACTCTCAGCTAGAGCTTGAAATGTTTGCAAACAGCAGCTGTTTCAATTAGGCTCCCCTGTGCTAGAAAACCCCATGTGCACCCATTACTCCGCCGATATTCCATTGCAGTTACTGGTGCTGATGGCGCAATGCAGCTATTGACCTCGTCTCTGCTTTGCTCCAACTGTTTCCCCGATCCATACGTCTCTCCCTCCCTCCCTCCCTCTCTTTCTCTATTGAGGGGATGGTGGTCTTACTCCCAGTCTACGATACCAGTTTGTAACAGGGACAGGTTTGGGACTGGAGGCCTTTCCTCCAATTTGGAAATCCTCATTCCATTACAAGTCTATGCTCTGGTCTGGTAACTTTCTGACTGAATAGTTGCAATGCACTTTATGTGGGGCTGACCTTGAAGATGACCCCAAAAAAGTTTGTCCCAAATGCAGCAGCCAGATTACCGGCTGGGGTTCCATTTAGATCACACGTAACTTCTGTCTTAAAACAGCTGCACTGATTGCCATTTCATATTCAGGACCAATTCAATGTGACCTCATTGGTGTTTAAAGCCAATTTTCACTAGAAGGGACTGGCAAGGGGTTCTGGGAAGTGTAATCTCTCTTGTGTTCAGTCTTCCTATTCCCCCTATTTGCATATTCTTCTAGAAAAACTGAATGCATTCTGAGAAGTGCCGGTGGAGTCAGGGAGAACTTGACCCTTAGAAATTCCAGCTTGTGTCTTTGAATCCAGGACCTAACTTTAATTACACTGCCTACCTTTCCTGGGCTGCAGATCCTGAATGGTTTAACAGTCAGTGTCTCTTCCCAGGGATTCTGGGAACTGTAGTTCTGGGAGGGGAATGGGGGTCCCCTAGCACCTCTCAGCACCTTTAACAAACTACACTTCCCAGGATTTTTTGGTGGAAGCCTTGACTGTTTAAAGCGGCATGGTGGTGCTTTAAATATATATTGCAGATCATGGAGCCATGGGTAAGTTTGCGTTAAAATACCAGATGATCCAATTCCCCCCCCCATCTCTACCTGTGGCCCTCCAGATGTTACTGGACTCCAATTCCCATCAGCCCCAGCCAGCTTTGTCTAATAGTAAAGGATTGTGGGAGTTGTGGATCAGAAACATCTGGAAGGCCACAGTCTCCTCACCCCTGGGCGAAGAGATACCGCCATGCTGTGAAAGTCCCGTTTGTGAACCATGTCTTATGCACGGTTATGCTACACTGTGCTAAACAAACCCAGACGCTGCTCCAAGAGCTGACCCAAATTCTGAAGTAAGGAACATGAAATTGGTGACATGAAAAGTATTCACAATTTGCTGGGTTTGCATTATTCATAATTTCAGTCGCCATGGGGGAAGGAGAAGGAAATTACACGGAACCATGGTATTTCTTTCTTTTTCTTAACAAGGAGCTTCGCCTGAGTGAAAACTTGGCAGAGGGCAGAAACAGTGCTGACTTTGTAGTGTGCTAGTACATTACTACTGGTGTTCCCTGGCTCAGCCCTTGGGCATCTAAATGCAAAGGCTATGCCTGCAAACTGCTACCTATCTGCTCCAAATCTCCTTTATAGCTCTCCTTTTTATAATAAGGCAGTGGCAGGGAACCTCCTCTCTCTCACACACTCCCCCCTACTTTTCCATCAATAAAATTAACCTGGCTGCAGGTGACTCAACAATTCTGTTTTACAGATCAATCCACTCTCCTTCCGTTCCTCCATCTCTGCATCAAGCCAAACCTTTTGGAGGCGTTTGTGAATCCAAGGCATGTTCTTTAATTACCCACTCATTGCTGAGACACCACAAGGCACCAGGAAACGAACCTGTCACCCGCAGATTTGCCTGCCTATCTGCCCCCCAGTTTGCAGGGAAATTAAAGAAGCAGAAGAAGAGATGGAAGTCAGATTCTATATACGTGCTGCTCAAGCCCCAGGCTTCATAAATGGGTGGTTGCTATGGTTACTGTGTAATCCAAATGATCTAGTGCTAGGTGTCA
Organism: Lacerta agilis; assembly: GCF_009819535.1. Taxonomy (NCBI): domain Eukaryota; kingdom Metazoa; phylum Chordata; class Lepidosauria; order Squamata; family Lacertidae; genus Lacerta; species Lacerta agilis. The sequence goes on along the minus strand of NC_046326.1, from coordinate 23,301,667 downwards.
TTCTCACCCTGCACAACCTGTCTTCAGTCTGAATGGTGCCATTGATCAGCATTCAGATCTGAAAGGGAAATGACGAAAAAAAAATCCCCACTAACATAAGGGAGAGAGCTTACCCTGAGCTAGGATAATTATATATGGCCAGTTGTAGGGTGCAGTCTGGCTCTCTTTGCACATTCTAGCACCACAGTATGACTTGAAAAAGGCCCCTGGGTGAGGTCATATTTAAAGAAGTCCTTTCTTTTGTCTGTCCTGATTCTTCCAACATCCCAGCTTCATTGGATGTCCATGAGCTCCGGTGTTAAGAGAGAGGGAGGAAAAAATTTCCCCTATCCACTTCCTCCATGCCAGGCATCATTTCACAAACATGCGTCACATCATCTCTAACTTGCCTTTTCTCTGAAAGGTGCAACTGCTGCAACCTTTCCCCACAGTGGAGTTGCTCTCTGTCCCCTTGATCATTTTGTTTGTCCTTTTCTGAACCCTTTCCCAACTCCTTTTTGAGACAAGGCGACCGAAACTGTGCAAAGTATTCCAAAAGCAGTTGCACCGTAGATTTGTTTAATGGCATTACGGTGTCAGCAGTTTTATTCTCAGTTCCTTTCCTAATGGCCTCTAATATGGAATTTGCCTTTTCCACAGCTGCCACAGACTGGGTCTATGGCTTCATCGAGGTATCCATTACAAGGTCTTGTTCCTGGTCAGTCACGGCTAATTCAGACCCCATGAACATATCTTTACACTTGCCAATATTGAATTACATTTGCCATTTTACTGCCCATCCACTCAGTTTGGAGAGGTGCCTTAGAAAATTAACATAGAATCACAGAATCGATGAAACGTAGAGTTGGAAGGGACCCCAGGGTCATCTAGTTCAACCTCCTGCAATGCAGGAATCTCGGCTAAAGCATCCATGACAGATAGTCATCCAACCTTTGCTTAAAAACCTCCAAGGAAGGAGACTCCACAACCTCCTTAGGGAGACCATTCCAATGTCAAATAGCTTCTCCTGTCAGAAAGTTTTCCCTGATGTTTAGCTGGAATCTCCTTTCTCGTAACTTGAAGGCATTGGTTTGAGTCCTACCCTCCACAGCAGGATAAAACAAGCCTGTTCCCTCTTCCAAGTGACAGCCCTTTAGATATTTGAAGATGGCTATCATGCTAGGGGGAAATGGAGATAGATAAGATGGAAAGTGATATGCAAGAGAAATTCATGTTAACGTGGAATCAATCGATCATGCCTCTGCCTGCCTCCCTTTCACACACTCCCAGTTTAAAGTGGTACCGTCAGGGGTGGGGGAGAAACTCTCTACTGCTTCAGCTGGACGACCCTATAAACTGAGCCAAAGATCCCTCCTTTTGTGCTCTGAGGCTATCAGAAAAGGATTTGGTTAGCAGCCAAGCCGACAGGCTGGGAGGTCAGTCTAGCTGCCTGCCAGCCCTGTGGCACCACTGATCAGCTGTGAATGATGAAATGAAAAATGAACCTGCCAGCCTGGCCTAAAGAGAAGAACTAGGAAGGAGAGGACTTTGCTGACCTGTAATCGGAAAAGGCCAGGGTGGTGCGGAGCCACAAATTCCATGAATGATAAGAATCACAGGATTAGGACCACAGCATCAAAGGCAAGCAGAAGACAGTCATAGGTGCTGCTTCCTACACATTAATTCATGCCGTAGTTTGAGGTAGGGATGTAGGGGAGGGGGAATGGATTCAGTCTGTGTTCAAAGGCAATCCTGCCCAATTTGAACTCTCCAAAAGGATTCAAGAACTGAAATGAAGCTGTCCTTTGAAATTTGCAATTGTCCAAATTTTGCACTGTGGTTCTCTAGCCAAGTTATGTGCACAAAAATGGAGAGACTGGGGTAAATTGGACATAAAATGCATGCTATTACAAAAATGCAGTATATAAGGCCAAAATTGTTGTGCATAGTAACATACAAACTTGAGTATATTAAGAGGCATTTGTGATAAGATAATTATAAGCTTTTCACTGTGAACCCCCCCCCCAAAAAAAAACCTGCTCTAAGGTTTCTCCCCAACCTTTTGTACAGTATTGTTTGAAGTCGCCTTGAGATTTTGAGATGTTGGAGACAAAACTCAACAAATAAAGAAACCCAAAGCGGCTTAAAATTTAAAATCATAATCTGTAATCCCTGCTCAATTTCCAGGCTCAGAAAACTTCGGTGGCAGCGGGTCTTTGTAGCTGTGCCTGGAATAACTCTTGGTGTGGCTTCAACCTGATAGGGTGCTAACACACATTATGTGGGCATCTGTGGGATGGGGCTCAACAGTTAGCTATTTTAGCCCTCTTTGCCCCTCTTCTGACCTCTTTGTGAGATCTGTGGGAGAAGACATCAGAGGGAGCCTGTTGTACATGGCTGGAGACTAGTGGCAAGTTGAAGCAGCATGGGACCAGTTGCAGTGATGTGATTCCTGTTGCTGGGCCTTTGAGGAACCAGGGTGTGGCCTTGGCTGCTTCCTTCACAGCTTCCCCATCTTCTCTCTCCAAAACACCACTGCATGTGGTTCCACTGCATATCTGGCAAGTGGCCCTTTGCAAAGCTTTGCTAATATTCCAAGGATCATCAAGAGAAGCCAAAAGAGTTTAGATACGGTGCACAAAATTTCTCAGGAGGCTTTTGCACGCTCCTAAAACTTAATTGGACAATTAAGGACTTCCACAGCATTGATTTCAAAGCAGGCTTTTTAATGTGTAGACTTTTATTGATTTTACAGCAATTAAAGGACAAATTCAGATCCAGCCAATCAACACCTGCAATTTAAGCACTGCATTGCACTTGGCTATGGGCCAGCAGAGGAAGAGGTGAGACAGCAAGGTCCCCTCCATTGACTGAACTGGGACTAATTTCCATCTGGTCCCTCCCTTCCCAGAACTGCCTCCATTAGTAGTTGTTAGATGTGGTCATTCTGCAAGAGTTAGCTGCCATATTGTTATCTCTGCTGCCCCCACCCCTCTGGACCATGTTTGATAGGTGGGCAGGGACACCCACCTTTCACTCAACTGATATGCAAATGACATCAAGTCCATGTTTGGTCAAGGAGTTGAAGTCCAGTGATACCTGGAGGGCAGCAGGTTTTGAAAGGTTGCTCTAGAGTAACTAGACGTCTCTGACGAACGGCAAATCACAATTTCATTCGCACTGAACACCACCACCCACCAGCCAGTCTAGGTACGTCTAGTCCTACCTCTTGGGATGTTGGTTTAGTGGCAAAAGTTTTTTTTCAGACAGGAATATAGGAAGCTGCCTTATACCAAATCCGAACATTGGTTCATTTATCTCAGTATTATTGAAAGTGACTGGCAGTGGCTCTCCACAATTTCCCTCACCTTTCTTGGAGATGCCAGAGATTGAACCTGGGAACTTTTGCATGCAAAAGGACATAGAATCATAGAACTGTAGAGTTAGAAGGAACCCCAAGGGTCATCTAGTCATACCCCTGCATTGCAGGAATCTCAGCTAAAGCAACCATGGCAGATGGTCATCCAACCTCTGCTTAAAAGCCTTCTGAGGGAGACTGTTCCACTGTCAAACAGCTCTTACTATCAGAAAGTTTTTTTCCCCTGATGTTTAGTCGGAATCTCCTTTCTTGTAACATGAAGCCACTGGTTTGAGTCCTACCCTCTAGAGCAGGAGAAAACAAGCTTGCTCCATCTTCCATGTGACAGCCCTTGAGATATTTGATGATGGCTATCATATCTCCTCTCAGTCTCCTCTTTTCCAGGCTAAACATACCCAACTCTTTCAACCATCCTCACCATCAACCACCCTCCTTCAAACTTGTCCTCACAGTGGCTACCCAAATGCCTGTGGGGAACCCCCAAGCAGGACCCAAGCACAAGAAGACTCTCCCCATGGTTTCCAGAACTGGTATTCAGAGGCATTACTGCCGCCTTCAACCTTTCCTTGTAAGGCTTGGTTTCCAGACCTTTGATCATCTTGGTTGCCCTCCTCTACTCTGTGCCCTCTAACACCAAGCTTCTGGACCTGGGGGGCTTCTCGTTAACTAGAAACCTGTCTGAGATTCTTCCCCAGCAAACAGAAATCTTTGGGAAGCATTTGCAAGGTAGAAAAGGCACCAGTGAGATTGCTCCTTCTCCCTTTAGGAAGGCTGTGAATGCCAAGTTGCTCAATTCTGTTCCTGCCTTTGAAAACCGCCCGCTTCATCATTCCAACTTTTAAAACTGAGCTTAACCAACATCTCAGGAGGGGTGGAGGCCTACTATTTCCTTTAATGAGCTCTTTGAAAATGGACTCGTATTTCCTCCCCCCCCCCCCCGCCCTCCATTCCTTCATCTCCCCAGAGCAGTAGGGCAAAGACAGGTACTTCATCATTAATGCCTGGAAAGACGAGCAGTAAATCAGTCAGCAGCAGAAATGGGGCCAGAAGGTCCTGGCAGGTGTTTGTTTAATAGCGTAAGACACATCAGCAGACCTTAACGAACCTCATGGAAAATTTACAACCACAGGAGACCAGAGAGAAAAAGGAGAATCCTTAAGGATGGTCAGGTATTCTAGAAGACCTCCTTTTTCCAATGCATCTTATTAAGACAAATAATAATAATATTGGGAACACACATAAAGAAAGAAAGAAATGCAGACATGCACATACTTTAAATCAGGGCTGTGGGAATGTTTCTCAACCCAAGGGCTAAATTTCCTTCTAGAAAGCCTTCTAGGGCTGTCTATAAAAGGGAAATCTTTTATTTTGAAATCAGAAAGTGCCTGTAGGAAGTTGTACCTGCTCATAGGTGACTCCAGTAGAGCCCTGTGTGGTGTACAGGCTTCTTGCTTAGGTCCTGTTTGTGGGCTTCCCATGGGCATCTGGTTGGCCACTATGAGAACAGGATGCTGGACTAAATGTTCTAATTCAGCAAGTTCTGCTTATGTTCTTAGGCTAACCTACTTGAAGAGCCAGGAAGAAGATCCTGCCACACCCACACACCCACACTCTTTCTAGCATCTCAGCCTTTCATCTTTTCGTCTCCAGGGCAATTCTCCATTGTTTTTGTCCACAGAAGCAATTCATCCCTATCACTCTCAGCTGTTAACCTTTACTTTTGTGTTGATGCTCCTGGGGATGGGTTCCAGAGTATAACATAATGTGGAACACTGCAGATTTTGTATACTACAAGGCAAAAAAAAAAAGGAGGGAGGGAGAAAAATAGTTCAGCAATTTGCTGAAGCATGTGCAGCAATATGATTAGCCTTTTCCTTTGGAAAATTAGCGCTAATATAGATCTGCTGACTTGCACAGGCATTCTGTAATGCAAAAACAGAGCCATCAAAATTTAATGCATCCTTAGCGCCTCACACCCCTGACAGCACTCACCAATAGCATTTTGTAATCTCATTGTTAATGATTTATCATCACTGGTATGACACCATTGTGATATAACTAAGCGCAACTCAATTATGCTCTCCGCTATGGTGATTATTCTCCTTGCTAAAGTTGAGTTTTCTGTTGCAGATATTTAGTGGCATTTTCCTTAATGGTATTAAGTCAACTGCTCTGCATCTTTGCTTTGACCCAGTGGAGGAGATGCTTTCTTTTATGCACGCTACAATGAAATCTTCTCCTTGGCGACATCTTTTCTTGTTTTCTTGGCCTAGGACCAAAGGGTTTTCTGCTTCTCAGTCATCCTTGGTAAGAAAGCTTTAGTGCAGGGTGGGGAACCTGTGGCTCTCCAGAGGATTTTGTTCCCAGGAATCAATGCTATGCCATCATATAACATTGTTATATGGAAAATGGCCACTGTCTACCACTCAGGGAAGGAATGCCTCCAGTAGAGACAAGACCCTACATTAGGGTTGCCATATTTCAAACAACAAAACAAAACAAAACAAAACAAAAAACTCAGGACACCCTGAAAGCTGTCAAACCTTTGTCCAAAAATTGTTGACTTTTACCCTGCATGGATGGAGTGGCAATACTGGGCAGGCATTTCAGATCAGCCCTACTTGTTCTTTAGGCTCAAGAATATCGCCTTTCTAGCACAGGTTTTTTTTTTGGGTTGGATGGGACCGTCAGAATGACAAAACATAGCAGAAAGCAATTCATTCATTGGCCCATGTCTGTCTCGTGAGACAATGGAAGAGTGTGCCTTTGGGGATACAATCAAACTGCTGGAGAGTTACAGATGCTTTATTGCAGATGAAGGTGTCAGGTTTTGCTGCTACAGATGCAGCATGGCATTTCTTCTCTCTGTACTCATCCCAGTGGTCATTCCTCCTCTGGTCACTGCTGTGGATACACAAACTGTCTATCTGCTTCCAGGCACTGGAGTCATCTCCAATCCCATACGGTGGGATTAATGTTGCCAGTCTTCATTGTCACATTTGCAATGCAAAGTTGGTCGGGCAACAAGCCTAATACCTGAAACCAGCTCCCTATAAAGCATGTCCTTTGGGATCCTGCCATCTTCCATTCTGTGTACATAACCAAGCCAGCATAGATATTGCTGAGACAGGAGTTCAAACATGCTGGGAATGTGGGCTCGGGAGAACACATGTTTGATTGAGACTCTGTCCTGCCATGTGATGCCCAAAATCTTCCTGATGCAGTGCTTATGGAAGGCATTGAGGCAATGCTCCTGGCAGGTGTAAGTTGCCCATGACTCACTTCCATAAAGCTGTGTCCTCAGCACTCAAGTCTGGTAGACCTTCATCTTGGTATTGGTCATTAGCATCACATTCAGCTCAGTGTTGATAGAAAGGTTGCTGATTATAGAAATCAATGGAGGAGAACAATACATACTTTAATTCATTCTGATGAACATGCATATATATATGCTGGACAGAAATAGCAGAGCAGCATTTCTGAACTGTCAAGTGCCTATTCTGGATGGCCTCCAAACTGAAGGAGTCTATTATTCCTCATTAAATCAGACCTTCTGGATTTTGCAAAATGCAAAGTGTACTGTGAAGGCAAGCTGAGGCATCATAAACAGCAAGGTTTCTGGATAGAACTTTTGATTTTATGAGACAATGACAGCTTTGACATTTGGGAGCTTTGTGAAGTGATGGGGAAATAGGGAGCAGTTATGGTGGGCAGATAAAAAAGAAGCAAAGCGCCTAGAGGATAAGACTTGCAGTAGCTATGATAGTAGGGCAGAAGGAAGAAATGATCTTACTGGTGAAAGCTGCTATATAGACAGGACCATCAGTATGATTGAAAATTAGATATAATTTGGAAGAAAAGCTAGACTGTAGATTTAGAGTTTGGTTAAGTGTGTTGAAATTGTGAGGGAATGAGTTAAGATAATAGATAAGATTAATGATTTTTTATAGTAAAGTAAGATGTTTTAAGATGGTAAGAAATTACTAAAGATGATTTACAAGGAACGCAGGAAGGAGAGATAGGAGGAAGTCAGGATACAATGTAAAGCATAGATGCTAGGGATAGTATAAGTTTTTTTTTGTTTTTAATGTAATTTTGTTTTTCTTGTTTTTTATGGTTGTATTGTTTAGTATTGGTTTGTTTGTATTGTTGTTGTTTGTATAAAACTATATATGGAGAAGGGGACGGCAAAAGATGAGATGGTTGGACAGTGTTCTTGAAGCTACTAACATGAGTTTGGCCAAACTGCGAGAGGCAGTGAAGGATAGGGGTGCCTGGCGTGCTCTGGTCCATGGGGTCACGAAGAGTCGGACACGACTGAACGACTGAACAACAACAAATTATATATATATATATATATATATATATATATATATATATATAGGGGGACCATCTTGGTGGTGGTTTCCTGTCTGTGGATCACCCTCTATGGTGAGGTGTATCTGACTATATACTGTATCAGTAGGAAATAGTGATGCAACCTGAAGAGAAAGAAGAAGTATTTCTGTAGCTAGTTGCTAAGCAAGAAGGGATTTTTGGATAAAAGCTTGCTGTGGTGGAAAGGGGGCTGCATTTAAGGCTATCAAGAGCTAGTCTAGATGTCTGATTGCACCCTCCCCTCTCACTTCTTGCACATTCCCAAATTCATTCATTCATTTATTCACAAGATTTATAATGCACCTTCCAATATAATGATTCTCAAGGTGGAGTAGAGCAATTAAAACCACAGAATACAATCTCAAAACATCAGTAAAATTAACAGAGGAAACAGTAAATAAGAAACAATACAGCAGCCAATAAAACTCAATAAAATCAAAGGTGCGTAAAGTATCAAAGGGCCTTTCTAAGGAGGCTCATCTTTACAATCTGCTTGAAAGGGCCAAATGCCCAGATTTGATGGAAACAGATAGTTCAATGGAGGAGAAGCATAAACCTCCAGTATTTTTCCCCCTAGGAACTCTGGAAGTTGCCTTATACCAGGCTTCCTCCAACTTGGCCCTCCAGATGTTTTGAGACTACAATTCCTATCATCCCTGACCACTGGCCCTGCTAGCTAGGGATCATGGGAGTTGTAGGCCAAAAACATCTGGAGAGGTGAGTTTCAGAAAACCTGCCAAAACATTGGTCTATCTAGTTCAGTACTCCCCACACTGACTGGCAGAGGCTCTCTAGGGTATCAAGCAGGGAACATTTCTAGCCTTGTCTGGAGATTGTACCTGGGACCTTCTGCAGATGTACTACCATTAAGCTACACCCCTTCTTCAGAAGCAAATTAAAAAACAACAACAATAGAAACATCCAACCACAAGGAGTGGGGGTGAGGGGTTGTGGAGCATAAAACAACAGCCCAGACATAAAACAGTAGCCCAGCTCTGAGGGCCTCTTGGCGGTTCCCTCACTGTGCCAAGTGAAGTTAGAGAGGGCCTTTTGGTAGTGGTGCCCACCTTGTGGAATGCCCTCCCATCAGATGTCAAGAAGATAAATAATGATATGATCTTCTGTAGACATCTGAAGACAGCCCTGTATTGGGATGATTTAATGTGTGATGTTCTGTTGTTGTTGTTGTTGTTGTTGTTGTTGTTGTTGTTGTTGTTGTTGTTGTTTCTGTATATCCTGTTGGAAGCTGCCCAGAGTAGCTGGGGTTACAAAATGTTGTTGTTGTTGTTTGTTTGTTTGTTTGTTTGTTGTTGGTACAGGAACGTGATCGATGCTTCAGTGAGGCTGCCTTTTCCACCATTCCAATAATGTCTAGGTTAGCGCTGGGTAAAAATTACTTTTTCACCCATAACCTTGGTTTTGAGTCTTTCATGGTGTGATGGCAAAGTAGTGATGCATGATATCGTGACACACACCATTTTGCTATATTGTGCATTCCATATTTCTAGAACACACTTTTTTTCATGCACATGCACAATCCTATGAACTTATTGTAGTGCCCTGTGGGTTTAGAAAGGGTACTCACTGTGCAAGGAGACTTTGCCATGGGCTTACCCTGATACCAGGAAGCAGAAGATGTCAGCATAAATTCAAGGGTTGTATCCACTGGGAAACAAGAGATCAGCAGATCAGCAAATCAGCTAGGACTTGCTATACTGACTAAGGCCCAAACTAATTCCCCCTTAACTATGGAGGGAGCCACACCCAGGGAGGGGAGTCTCAACTGCAGATCATGCATGTCTCAAAAATAACACCTGAGCTTTAGCATAGGATTTGTAACTAGCTGCAGGTATGTGACAGTGCAAACTTTGCACATCACCAATCAAAGTTATCATAATCACATCATTCACCCACCCACTTAAATCTAGATTTGTAGCAAGCCTGTGTTTCTCATCAAATGTGTAATTCTGGCTATGTTCCCAACAGAAGGAAAAAAAATCTGTTGCAAGTACATTGGGGGGGCAGTGATCTAGTCCTCCCTGCAGCTGCACTATCAGCTAATGGTGAACATGAAAGCTATTTTTTAAAATGCGTTCTAACCCAAGAGAGGGTGGAGCAGAGAGAAGTGCTTGCTGGAGAGATTTTGCTTTTGAATATTTTATTGGCAAATACAATCACGCACAGCCCTTAATTAAGGGGGCTTCTGTGAAGAGGCATCTGGTCCACCCCATTCATGGTAAGAGAATTGAGGGGGAATTATTTTGTTTTTCAAGTGGTCTCCTTTACTGAATAAAAAACAATTGGCATGACGTTCCTGCTATGCTATCATTGTGGCAAAGAGCACATTGTCTCCCCCATATTCAGCAGGAGAGGGAAAGGTGAATTTTGAGGAGCACACCACTAATTAGTGCCGGTGTTAACAGCTTCTCGCTTTGAAGTTGGTGAGCGATGTAGTTCTAACAGGGGCACGCAATGGGAATGGTAAACAGGCCATCGGCTTAACCTTAACAATTGCACATTCCCATAACACCCAGCCTCTTGCAGAACGAGAACCTTCCAGTGGATATGGGTAATAAGAATATGAGAAGAGCCTGCTGGATCAGGCCAATGGCCCATCTATTCCAGCATCCTGTTCTCACAGCGGCCAACCAGATACCCCAAAGGGAAACTCACAAGCAGGAGCTGAGCACAAGTGCATTCTCCCCTCCTGCTGTTTCCAGCAACTAGTATTACTGCCTCCAATTGTGGAGTCAGAGCGTAGCATAATAAGTAGTCATTGATAACTTTCTCCTCCATGAATCTCCAATCTTGTTTTAAAGCCATCCAAGTTGGTGGCCATCACAGCCTCCTGTGGGAGGGAGCCAGGGGCGGAGGAAGCCTCCGGGGTACCAAACCCGAAGGCACCCCCCCAATCTTAAAAAGGGGGGAAAAGAGAAGCGGAGGAAGTCCACACCCCACCAATAATCCTTGGGGTAACAGGGTCTCTGCTGAGGGTGCAATTTACCCCACTCCAGAAGAGTGCCAGGGCAAGATGCTTCAAATGACAACCAAAGACTTGGAATAGGCAGGTCTCCAGTCAGCCAATGATGGTGAACATCAACCCTGCTTCTCATTTGCAGGCTCCATTTCAGCTCTCTTTTTACATCAGCTTGGGCTGTCATCCTCCAGGTGCTTCCTCAAATGAGTCAAAGGCCGGTCCCTCTCCTGCTGAGAATGTGCTTTGCTTGCTGTCTTCCTGGAGACTAACACTTCAGTGATCTACAACACACTACACCCAAGCATTTGGAAGTATAATAAATTGAATGGGTGGGCAGGGGAGATGAAATTTGTCTCGCTCATGAGATCAGACAGCCAGAATTTATTGATAGGGCCGCTTCACTCAGAGGAGAAGTGCTTTGTCTTGGCGGTAGATTCGCTGGCACTACCAGCTGTCTCCCAAACTCACCACCATCAGAGAGATGGGGTTACTTCCAAGGGATCTCTGCGTTAAGATACCCAGTTTCTTTAATGGATGCTGCAAACCCCCGGTGGATGTCAACACAGCTTGATGGATGCTGCTCACTTGACACCAGCCTGTTTCTAGCTTTCCCCCATCAATCACAAGAGTGGCAGCTTTTCCCAAACACGCCCAGCTGAGACCATAAAAGGCTTCCGATCTAACCTCAGCACTGCTATTTGGGTCTGGATTCCTCCCAAGAAAAGTACGCTGCACTTTCAAATATTATTCTTTGTGAAGTTACACCCATCAAAGACTAGTTGAGTTTGATAGCTAAAAGTAGGGCTTCTGCAACTCACTGTTTGACAGTTTTGTTGAGCTAAAGAGACACCCCTGATTAAATAGGCATCCAATTATAAATTCATATTTATTTATTTATTTAAAAAAAACTATGTATGGTGATAAAGATTTCCCCTCCATACTTTTGTGTTGTTTACACCATGAAAAATACTGTTGTAGTAACAGTGCTTCATGAAGAATGGGGAGTAATTATAGAGGAAACCCATGAAATTATTTGTATAAACATAAGAATATCCTTATTCTGTGACAGGTACATATTTGACAGACACCCCCAAAAAACATTCTGCAAATCTGAATCTAATTCACCCAGATTTCTCTGAAGATCCATTCAACACGCCTCTGTTCTCTACCCTTCCCATTCTGATTGAACTGGAAAGATGGCAAGTCTGAATGCATACCAAATGGCTATGTAAGGCAACAAGAACTGATTGGCTTCAAAGCAGCCATGATTCAGGCTTGCATCTGCCTGCCTGCTGTAAGTGCGCTTAGCCTACCAATAGCACTAAGAACCATTTGGCTTGACAAACCCATAGCAGGGAAAAGAAAGCCATCACACCATCGATTCCCAAAAGGTGTCATTTCATTTGCAAATGCAGTAAAAGGAATTGCTGCATCTATTTCATTAGCCCATCATTAGCCCAAATGTTAATTGGCCACATGCACACCCTAAACATTAACAGTTTCCAAACCATTTCAGGTACTTGTAGGGAAAGGCAAAGATTTTACAGACTTGCTGCTATAAACTATTTTTTCCTGGGTTCTCACTTTGCTTTTTGGTTGGAAGTGGTAGGGACAGGGCTATGACCCTTAGTGCAGCCTTCCCCAAGCTGGTGCCCTCCAGACCACAACTCCCATCAGCCCCAGCCTGCATGGCCATGATCAGGGATGATGGGAGTTTGAGTTCAACAACACGTGGAGGGAAACAGCTGGGGAGAGATTGCCTTGGTCAATTCCTCTGCTGGGAAAGGGTTCTGGAGAATTATGCCTGCAGCGGGTCATTTTTCTTTTATCTATTAACAAGCAGACACCAATCAGGGGAGGAATAGACAGAAACCAAGATAGTCTGAAAAGTAGCATCAATGCCACCGTCTTTTATTTTGCTAAACACTCTCCAGCTGCTCACCATGATGCTCTCTGCTTTGTACAAGCCCTGTAGATGTGGCTGTATTAAAGTTTCTGTAAAAAAAGAGACTCACCTAATAAGTGGTGTGTGTGACTCTAATAAAGGCAGGCAATGGCATCAATTCCACCTTTTTCCTATTGCAGGATGTCTCCAACCTAACTGCTGCTGCTATGCTTTCTAAGCAATCCCCACGGTTATGGTAACACAGGAAATGTTCTTAAAGAGTTCTGCTGAACACTACTGCCCCATCACCTGTAGTCCCAGCGTTTTGCTGTTGGCTGCTCCTTTGCTTAATAATAACAAACACAACTGTTTTGCTTCTAGAACAGATGCTTCTTCCTTTCCTGGACCATTTTTAAAAAAAGACTTGCCATTGTCTGCAGCAAGTGTTGAGCTGTGGGGGGTGTCAAGCCAACAGCTTGATCTCCCAGTTTTCTTCCAGTTTTCATAATTGTGTGGAATCCTCCATCCCTGGAGTTTCACTATTTTAAAAGAACTCCCCTGCTTTATGAGTTTTACCTATATAAGAGCCCAACATTATAACAATGAATTTTGGGAGCTGACGCAGTTAGTGGAAGAGAGCTATAAACCAGGATGCCCCCTGTCCATATCAACTCTGATTGAGTCAGCAAAGGGTCCATCTAGTTAGGCATCTTCTGGAAAGCTGGACCACAAGGCAGCAGCCCTCCCCAGCAAGTTGTATTCAGAGGCATATCCATAGGACCTACAACAACACACTGCATTATGAAATGTTCCTTTGCAGAATATTCCATCCTCACCCCCCTGGTTTTCCAGCCCAGCCAACAAGAGGTCCATGTTCCATGGCTGTTCAATCCTCATTGGTCTTTTTAAAAGAAGTTATTGCAAACAATTTTGAAGACCATCAGTTTCCTACATTTGCCACTATCTTCCTCTTGCTTGGGGGTAATGCTGCTTTGACTCCATCAGCAAGACAGTAGCTAATGCCTCCGAACCTAGACGTTCAATAGTATTGTTGGGAAACCCCCCTCCCCAGGGCAGGGAGCATCCCAGGAACGTTTGCAGTACAGGGAACCCACCCCGTTGTTCACCAGCTCGTCATCCCCCTCCTCAGAAGGAAGCGACCATTCCTCCAGTGCTGAGGGGGAGTTGGAAGCAGGAAGTCGGTGCAGGGGCTCTGAAGGGATTGCAGAGCCTGAGCATCAAGGGGGAAGCGGGGAACAGGGACATTTTCCCGCGCCCCGAGTTCGCAGACAGGAAAGATGTGGAAGGGGGAGGCGGGGGTTCAGGATCCCGCGCCTCTTTTGCTGGACAAAGAACCGGAAGGGTTCATTCCCGGACTCTGCAGAGGGATGAGATGGACGTTTGTACTTTTGCTCCACTGTAAATATCTGCACAATAAAGAACTTAGTTTTTAGAAGTTCTGCGTTTGGCTGATTTCTCATGAGCAACCACTGAACGTCCTTACAAGTATCATAGCTCACTGACCTTACAGGCATACACATTAAGCCTTCTATAACACTATAGAAGTGCTAAGGATTATAGCATCTATACACAATGCTGCAATGCAGGGTTGAAACTTGGTGGCATAATGTACATTGGGGTAGATGGTAGAGCGTGCTGGGAGGCTGTAGAACTGCAATCAGAGGAAGGAATGCTTCTGAATACCAGTTGCTGGAAATCTCAGGAGGTGAGAGAGCTCTTGTGCTCTAGTCCTGCTTGCGGGTTTCCCACAGAAATCTGGATAGTGAAAACCATATGCTGGACTAGATGGGCCATTTGGCCTGATCCAGCAGGATGTTCAGTAACACATGTAGAGGAGAGTTGCACACAATTGTCTTCTTAAAAGTTCCCATCTGTAATATGTAGCCCTGAGGTTGAGGGCATGCCTAGGAAGCCAGCTAGAACTTATTGACTCTAGAAAGGAAAAAGAAGAGCCTTAGCATAATTTTAGGAAGTGACTGTGATAGTAGAATAAGGTCATCCCCCAAATTTTCTTTTTTCCCCACATACTAGTACAAAAGGACGATTTAAATCCTCTGCAGGATATTGACTGTTCCAACACTTTCTGCTTCTTAACATTAGTATTGGGGCCCCAAGAATATCTAAGTTACTTAGGCTTATCTGTATTGAACTATTTCTTTGATTTTATTTTGCTTTCGAAATGCAGGTTATATACACCCACTGCAACTTCCCCCAATAATCCCCAGGCAAGGCCAAAGCTCTGAAGTATGAATTGTTTTTCCCTTTAATTTAACAGAGAGTAAAGCAGATCAATACAATGGTAGGTTGCAGTAATCATTTAAAAAGTTATTTATTGACAGGTACAAATGCTAGGCAGTCATCTTATCCATTCGCTTTTGCAGAATAGATTTGAACTGTTCAAAGGCCTTCTTTCAGCATTCGTGTGCAGCTTTAGAGTTGTGCAGGATTCAGTTGCATTAGGTATTGTACACACTACTAATACATTCATGCAGAGTTACAAGTCAACAAAAGGACGCAGCAATAACCTTGAAAAGTTCCAAATCAAACTTGTAACCAGGACAGATCTTTTAACCAATGCAATGTCTGTTAACCATATACAGGCAGTAGTATTACAATAATAAGTGACCAATGAGTTAGGATAAAGGTGTGGAGACTTTCACAGCTACATCAGTTCAAGCTTAGACTGTTGAACCAAATGCCAGTGTATGATCATGGATAGAATTCCGTCTGCAATAATTAGCTAAGCTACAAGTTAGCTTTCAGAGTGTCATCATACAAAAACTGTTGTGAGTTCTGAGATGGAGGTTTATTTCTTTGTATCCTCATCAGGACAGCAGTAGCCCAGGGTGTTGCCTTGCAGATGTTGTTGGAGTATAGATTCCACCATCCCTGGTTATGGGAATTCAAGTCCCAACATCTGAAGAGCACTGTGTTGGTGATTCATTAAGTTATTCAGTACTGTAGTTAAGGGTTTAAAACCAATCCCAATCAAGTCTTATATAGAAGTAGAATAAGCCCCAAATTTGTTTGATGGACTACACAAGCCTCTTGTGTGTTAGTTACCTACTCAATAAGCAGATTTAATGGTTTTGCATGGACTAATGCCTGCAGGTCTAGTTACCTAAATTCACATCTAAATGCAAAACTTTAATGCTCAGGGAGTGCCATACTTGCTTTTTAAGATGCATCTTCAGAGGTTGCTAGCAGAAGCTTAGGACCCTCAGGACCCCTGTTCAGTTCTGGGACTGTGGGCTCCTTGTATCCGAAATGGGAGATATCATTTCTCCTGGCTGCTCTGTTCTAGAATCAACACCAATTGGAGAGCTTTGACTTCACTGCTTTGCAAAACATCTTCATGCTCTGGCTTTCCATCCCCAGTCAGGACCTAGGAGCCATGGACATTGCCTTCCTCCTGCAGGATCTCTACACCAAGATTGCTTACACAGTGGCGGAGCTGCATGCTCCAGCACCGGGGGCGGGAAGCAGGCGGGGGCGGGGCTGATGCGCGTTCTGGGGGCATGGCGTGCATTCTGGGGGAGTGGGGCGCGTTCTGGAGGCGGGGAGCTCAGCGCAAGCGGGGGGGCATCCAAGATGGAACCCTACCGGGATTGCGCTGCCTGGGGCACCCCGCCCCCTACGTCCCGCCCTTCCTATACCAGTGTGCTTACACCATTTCCCCCCAGTGGTGTCTTTCATCTCTGTTCCTGTCCCTCCAACCTTCTGGCCTTTCAGTTTCCCATCAGAGGCATGCAACCTGCTCTTTCCAAGGATGCCTCCCACCTTGGCAGCCTGTAGGCAGGAATATAGACTTGGCATTTAACCAGTCAGCATTTCAGAATTTTACAGATTTTGCCCAGCTCTCTTCAGAAGATTTTTGCAGAGCATCATGCTTAACCAGACACTCCATTCCTCCATACATTACACAATCCCATTTGTGACCTGTGTCACTGGTGGTTACTTGCACAGATCATATTCTGCTGAAACGTAGGGTTAAAAGTGCACATACAACACGCAGCCTGGAAGTGGACCTAGACCACACTTGGAAACCTGAGGAAGGTGTGCATGTGCATATATACACACACACCCCTACAGAAGGGCACCTCCCCTCCCTGTACCTTGCTGCAGCATTGTACCACCCAAAAGCCAAGTTAGGGTACCATTTGCACGGGTATATCCTCAAAATGTGATTGGATCCCTTGGCCATGGTCAGTTGGTGTTTAAGTGACATAAACAAGCATCCTCATCCTAAAACAGACTGGACAAAGCATGCTTAAAAAAAAGAAGAGAACTACATTTTTAGTTGGACAACATATCAGGCTTGTTTAGGTTAACTAAGGGAACCCATTTCCTGAAATTATTAGTCAAGAAACTTCAAAGCACAGCCTTCCTTGTACCAAGCAATCCATTTTTAGAAGAAGCAGCAGAGGCCAATTCAATAGCATCAGGATGTGCTGGGTGAAGAATCAATTACCATTCCCTACTTCAAGCAGCACAAAAGAGATTCAGATGTCTGGTGCTCATATACACACAAAACACCACTCGTTTCCAACAACAGAACTTGAGCCAATACTTATACAAGCCTTTTTTATTTTGATGAGTGTCTGAATCAGCTCTAAGCTATTTCACCTGAATTGGCTTATGGAGAACAATTGTAGGCATAAGAACTACTTCTTTCCCGTATGAAGAGGTCAAGGACCTCCTGGATAGTTAGATCCACTAGCAGCAAGGACATGAACACATATTTCGCCACCCACAGATTTTTTTTTTGCCACTGACTTCATAGCAAGGTTTCGCCCATCTATTTGGCAAGCTAACTTTCATTTCTGCAGTTATCAAAATGGCTTTTCACCTGATGGTCGTGCCAGGTGTGACTCACCTTCAGGTGGCCCTGATGGAAAGTTTTTGTGAACAGCAAGAAAGAACTCAATTCTTCCAGCAACTGAAATGCCACAAGCCCTTCTAATGCTCAAGTTAGGGTGCAATCTTTTAATGGTTTTAAAAGAGGATTGGAGAACTTGATGGAGGAGAAGCCTATCAAAGGCTGGCAGCCACAATGGCTATGGTCTGCCTCCATGGTTTGAGGCAGTAATGCTTCTGAATAACAGTTGCTGGAAACCACAGGAGGGGAGAGTGCTCTTGTGATTGGGTCCTGCTTGTGGGTTTCCCACAGGTATCTGATTAACTACTGTGATGGCAGGATGCTGAATTAGATGGGCCATTGGCATCATCCAGCAGGCTCTTCTTGTGTTCTTAATCCAAATTCCCACTCCCTGCCAGCATGGGTTTGGGGCCATCAGCACTTTCATGGTCTGGTTGCTCAGAGCTGTGGAAGATGGCAGGGAGAGGACAACTAACCTGATCCCTGCACCAGCTCCAGACTTGCCCAGAAGTTGGATCTAATTCCATTATATGATGGCAGTGATACCTGCTAAGGATACACAGATCCTGGGCTGGATCAGCCCCATCCTCAATGTTTTCGGCATTTCCACCCACCCCTGCTGGTGGGGTTACCATCA
Source organism: Lacerta agilis (assembly GCF_009819535.1). Lineage (NCBI taxonomy): Eukaryota > Metazoa > Chordata > Lepidosauria > Squamata > Lacertidae > Lacerta > Lacerta agilis. The sequence goes on along the minus strand of NC_046326.1, from coordinate 23,283,533 downwards.
GCAAGACCCCCACCAACCTGCACATTTGATGGACAGCAGGAGCTCAGCCAGCAGAGTCAGATTGTCTTTAATTATTGTATACTAGTTGGAGAACACAGTGTTCATTGTATTTATGTCTAGCTGTTTAAGGCTTAGGGATATTTGCAGCCCTGGTTTAAGAGTTCCTACCCATTATCTATAGATTCACTTCAGTTGCATTATCAGGGGATCCCCTCTACCCAAATACAGTGCAGCTTTTAGTCTGTAGAACAGAAAGCTATTATCATAGCAAGCAAAGCATATAATGAAACCCTCCTCACCAGCATAATAGAGACACAAAGGCAACAGTAGGAAAACTTCTGTTTGACAGTATCACCTAATCCCACACATATTACTGAGAAGAAAGAACTATTTAGGTCAGTGGGACTTCCTCCCCACCAAATGTACATGGGAACATAACCTTCAAAAGACCTAGCAACAATAAACCAATATTCAGACAAGTGAACCAGTCTGAAACAACTCCAAGCTTCTACAACCCCCCCCCCCCCACTATTATTAACAGCACCTACTGCAGTCTCTTTTTAAACACAGCTAGGTGGTCACACTCCAGATCTTTCCCAACTTCCAACACATTAGTTCCACCTGATGAGTGTTCCTTCCTGATATTATATACTGAGATTCCCAGGTAGAGTGTGGCTCATTGGGCCCCAATTGCTTGACACAGCCATTTGATTTATGCAGCAGCACTGTGATGAATTACATACTGAGGTTAATTGGTTTTGAAGCTCTCTGGCATATTGGAATAATTCTAAAAATGTGCCAATAATGGGGAACAAGAGGTCAATAATTGAATGGAGCAGTACAATTGAGTGCGAGTGGAAACCTCTTATGTTCTGCCTGTGGGACTGGAGGGTGATAGGCTCTTCCAAGCTGGATAGCTTGAATAAATTCAGTACTGTGGAAGGCTGGAATATCAGTTCATTAACTCAAAGTTCAGTTGTGCTGAATATAATCATAAAGGTGTAGGTTTGCTCTTTCTGGACCAAAAAAGGGTGCCTATTTCTTTAAGAGCTGCTGAAAGTTGCTTAAAACCATTAGAGTAATGCAGGGGATTAGGGTCCCTTGCAGTTTGGTTTTTTTAAAAAAAAAACTAGATAGGCGCCCCCAGAGGCCACTTTGAAGATTGGGAAATATCCTCCAAGAGATATTGTCCAATATTACCACCCTAAGATTTATCCCCAAATTAAATCTCCCCCAATGCTGCTATTAGGCCCATGGGTGGAACAAACAGATAACACTTTCCACCTCTGGTGCAAATAGCAGCTTTGTGTGGTGCACATATCAATCAGGAAAAATACAAGGGAGAAAAAGAGTTAACAACCCTGTTCCAGAGACTTCCCCAATCTTCAAAGCAGTCTTCCAGGGCTGCTAAGTGGTGGTGGTGGGGAAATCTGTGGGGAATGCTGATCACTGATCATCTGTATCATGTCAGGACCCCTCCAGGCATCCATTTTATTGTGCATCCATGATGATTTGTGCTCATGATGGTGTTGGGTTGGTTTTATGTGATTCTACCTGCAATACTGCTTGCACCTGCAAAGGTTTCAGAATGGACATACAGCTTGGGTTCTAGTCAGCACATGTCCTGTAGCTTCCCGCTGAATGCCTGCAACTTTCCACATCACAAATGTTCCTGTCTGTTTCTCATCCTGCCTTTGTTGCACCTTAGTGCCGGATGGCGATGTTTTGGTAATATTAGGGACGCATCACAGAGCAAGTAATAAAGGGGAATGAGATGTGGATGGTTCAGTATGAATCCACCACTAATGCACTATCCTTATTTAAATGACACATTGCAGAATACACCTGCAAAGCAAAGCAAAAACAAAACAAACAAATGCAGTCTGGGATCACTTAGACTAGAAACATCAGGCTTTTGCCATTTCAGAATGAAATGGAGCCCTGCCTAGTTAGCATTGCCATAATCAAATGAGCACTTTCTCAAACTCATCCGTTGGACCTTGCCTTTGCCCGTTGCTATGTGTCATGCAAGTCTGCAAAATGTGCGAGTAATATTCAGGATTGCCTGATCTCCTGCCAAGTGTTTATTTGTCTACACAAACAATCTATTGGGCCAGCCTTCTCTCCATTGGTCAAGACAATGCAGATTTTGGCAAGGCAGCCTGGGAAGCTGGAACAGTCGACCATATTCATTACTATCAGGGGAAATCTCTAGATGCTGATGCTGCTCATTATTTCCAGCAGTGCTTCATTTTCCTGACAATGCTCCTAGGGAGCTAGTCAACTGCTTTTTAAAGGGTGAGCTAGACAACATTGTTGTTGTTGTTGTTGTTGTTACTGAATTCCCTTTCACGTAAGTTCTTAGGGCGATTTGCAATCCTACAATAAAGGAAGCCAAAAAGGGTTAAAAACAATACAAATAAATACCTAAGACAAACACACACACACACACACACACACACACACACACACACACTGCTGGGTAGCAAGAAAAGCCTGTCAAAAACAAAAAATGCCTTCAGTTGTTTCCAGAAAGTACAAATAGCGAGTGCCTGTCAAATCTCAGCAGGGCAGCTTTTCCCACAGATCAAGCACAGCCAAATTGAAAGCCTTGCTCTGAATTGTTTCTGATATCGTAGGGACCTGAATGAGAGATTCTATAGCATGTGCATTGCTGCTAAAATACTAGCATGACCCAAACTGATGCAAAGCAATGGACATTGTAGCCTGGTCCTTTGCTTTAACAGACATTCTGAGTTCCATGGAACCGCCTAGGAAGCACTGTCAGAGAAGTTCTAGGTTTCCAAAATAGTGCTGGGACTTGAACTTTTCTCATTGAATAAACCTTGACCTGATCTGCTGGATTTAAGGGTGCCAGACTGGATAATCTGGAAGTTTCAGGTGTATCTTTTAAGTCAGGGATAGGGAACCTGTCATCTTGCAGATGTTGTTTGAGAACAACTCACACCATTCATGACCATTGACCTTATTGGCTGGGGCTGATGGGGGTTGGGAGTCTAACAACCTATGGACTGCTCCAGATTCTTCACTGCTGTTTTAAAGCCTCCCACTAAGAAGAAAGGCAATACCAGCATAATAATAACTTTTATAGGACCAGACACACAAGATCACTTGGACCATCTTCTGATGTCTCAGCCAAAAAATGCTCTGGGACTAGAGTATGTTCCCCATCAAGATGCCTTTCCAAGCCCAACACCTCAAATGCAGCCATTAAGTCCATGTCATTGGAAGCCAATGTACAGTAGCTGAGTAGTAGAATGAGAGGGGATGCAACTCTCCACTTGAGAGCAATAGAATTTCACTTTTAACTGAAGGAAACTATTGATCCTGTTTCTAAGCACTGTGGATATGATGTTGTCTAGATTACTTTGACAGGTGACTAGCTTAAACAAAAAGGACAGATTCATTAGGATGAACTCCTTTGGAAGAAGACAGAATACATGGACATTTTAACTCCCGCTGCCTATCACATCAGCCTGATAGATCTAGTTGCATGTCAGTTTTATAAGTCTCTGAAGCAGTTACCCTACATCAGGAACAGGGAACCTGTGCTTCTCCAGATGTTGCTGCCATCACCCCCAACCATTTGGGGCTATCAGAGCTGCAGCTGATGGAACTGGAGTCCCGTAACATCTGGATGGGAACAGATTCCGCATCCCTGTCCTACATCAAAGAGGTGGCTAGCTTTTACTGACGGTGCCCCTGTGTTCAAAGGTACATAAAAACAACCATTTTTGGAAATCAGTATTTAAATGTAACCAAAATGTACCCGGCTATCAGTGCTTTTCTTTTAGAAAAATATTTGCCTGTAGAAAAAAAAAACCAGGAAGGTTTTTTTTTTTTTAAATAGTGTTTATTGAGAGATATTTTAAAAGATAAAGTTCAAGGTTACACCACTAAACTAGATGTTCAACACCCAGCCTAGTGAGATTATATTTTTCGTGCCAACTCATTTAAGAAGTGTGTTCCCAAGTAATAAGCAGAGGTGATTTTTTTGCATAAAAATGAAACCAAGTATATGATCAATCAGTGTACTTAAAAAAGCACCTCATCTGTGTAAAAATAGAATAAAGAAGCCTGACTTTATAGGCTAACTAGATCAACATATGCAGATATCTATAGAGTCTGCTATAGTCAAATAGTTAACCTGCTATTACGCCAACCCCTCCTTAGTTCACTGACAGCATTTCCCCTTCAACCTTCTCCAATAATTCTGGATAATGAATTTCCAGAGGAGATGCACACTCTTCTTGCATGGCAAAGGGGTGGTTGTTATGGCAGACTGAAGTTGATTAGCATTTCTGCACTGTTTCAGATCTGTGGCTCCTTCATCTCTGCAGCAGCCTAGAAATACTAGGGAATTATATGGGCTTCATTTAGGCTCCTTCCATGATTAATTTAGTGAGGATTCCTCTATGATTCCAGCCCAGTGTCCTTCAGTGGTTTCCTTCTTAAGGTGGTCCCCTTGTTCCTCACCGTGCCCACTTTGTAACATGTAAGTAGGAGGTAAACAGTCTACTGCTGTCAGCAGCAGCGTCTTCATCTTCATCGTTTTCTTCATTATCTTCTTCTTCATGGTGTTTTCCTTGTGCACAGCAGTGGGGACGCTCCTCCAGCTCTGTTGTGGTTTAAACTTCTGCATCCTCATGATCTACAGTCCAGATAGTTTTCATGGCCGTTGTCACCTTTTTGACATTTTCACAAGGACCTTCTGATATTTGCTCCATAGACTGTCTACTTGGTGTCAAGACCAATGTCTCTTGGTCTTCCAGGGCCCTTCCTTTAGATGGCATCTTCTCTGTCACAAGAAAATAAGTTCCCAGATGTGGTGGCCTCTGCTTAGCAAGCTCTGCCTCATGCACTCCTGTTATGGTAGGCTGAAATGCCCCAATTCCCTTCTCCAATGTTACAGTAAGCTGGGACTGTTTCAGGTTCAAGAACTTTTGAGGGCTCTCAGAAACTGGTTGGGCTTTAGCCTCATGCTGAACAGATAACACCTCTTCTTGAGTTGCCTGTGCAACCATATTGGCACCCATCAGTTGCCTTGTCTCTTCTGTACTTGCCATGGAGGAATCACTGTCACGGATACACATGAAAGTATCATGTGATCTTGGTGCATCAAATGAACTAGGAATTGTTGTTGCTGTGTACTTCTCTTTTGGAATGGGAGACTCTCTCTCTTTTGAATGGACTGACCACTTGCTGTTCCTGTGACCCATGATGGCGTGAAGATGTCACTCTGCTGCGTTCTGGAACAGCTTCTCATATCCTTTTGACTGACTCTACAGGGAAGATGATAGGAACAACAAGGTCTTCTGCCTCAAAGGAAAAAAGAAAATAAAAAAGAGTAAGTGGCCTTGTAGCAGCAGGACAGAAAAAAAAACTTAATTTACTCTGCAGACATCACAATAGACTTAAGTGCGGGGCATATAAAGGAGATGCAATACTAGTATTTTGCAATGAGTTGCATACTAATGCAGTGGCAGAGAGAAGCAGCAAGTATCAGAAGCTTATGAAACAACCCTGATAAAGTGCCCTTTTAATGCATGGTCTATGCCAACTGATCTACAGACTTAAAGCAGAACCACTCAAAAGGTCTCACAATGAAGTATCATCCCCACTCATAATAATATTGATAATACACAAGTGTACAGATGAATTACACCCAAAATGGCTGTTTGGTGCATTCAGGGTTATTTACATGCTTCATCCTGGCTCATTCACTGAAATGCAAAATTCATCTGCCACCAAGATATTAAGCAAGACCTGCAGTTACCCTCTCCATCCAAAGACACCAAGTGAGCATTCACATCCCAGACTTGCTGTCTCCCAAGTGCCACAGTTTGCAGGGTAAAAACAAAAACAAATGGGCAGCCAGACATAAAATAGAAATGTGCATGCACACGAAAGCTCATACCAAGAACAAACTTAGCTGGTCTCTAAGGTGCTACTGGAAGGATTTTATTTATTTATTTATTTTATTTTGTTTTGAATAAAATAGAAAAATACATAGGGGAAATGGAAAGTCCAGAAAGTACATTTGGGCAGTTCAAATATTCAAGTCATGCAAAATGGTATGTTCAGTGATTACTGTACAAAAGTGGCTGATAATTATGTGAGAATAAAATTAAGGAGTCCAGGCTCCCCTTGAACCCTAGACTAGTGATGTGTGAATCTGTCAATATCAGTTTCTCTCATTTTCTCTGCTCCCTGTCCAATCTTAAATTCAGATCCCAACATTTCCACACCATTCTGTGATTGCTTTTTTTTTTAAGAAAAACCTAATTAAAATTCAGCAGCATCTTAGTGCAAAGTTCTCCTAGGATGTAAATTTGAACTTCTGCACCTGGTAGTTTCAGCAACTGTGCACAATTACCCCTAATATATGTATTTATATGCAGACTTCAGCATGTGACTTTTGAGTAAACGTTACTTGGATGGAGAACTGCATTGCAAAATTTGGAGGTATGTGAATTTTGAAGAATGGCTGGATTTCACTTTGCATTATGTTTTGGAAAGTATGGATTAGGCAAGTTCACTTCTGAATGCAAACTGAATTGAATTTCTCCCCCAGCTCTGCCCCATACACATTCATTTCTCTTCCAGTTTCCCTGTAAACTGCATGGCTGCTCTCCAAAGGGTGTTCACCAATGATTCTACTAAGAAGAGAATAATTCTAGAACATGGAGACCCCTTTGCTGAGAAATCCTGTAGCATTGTCAGTGTTATGATAAGGGCAGTTATGCTCTTAATGGGGACTTTAGGTCTATTATTTATTTATTTATTTATTTATTTATTTATTTATTTATTATTTCCCTTTGTTGTTCATCGTGCATCTTGTGTGAAACTTGACTATAACTGTCTTCTGAATCAACGCTATCAAATTTCAAATATTCCCAATTCTAATGACCCCCCCTTCTATATAAACTTCAAAATGTCATGCAATGTGACTTTGAGTAAGAAAGCTTCTATACACATAGGAGGAAAATGCACAGGTGTATTTTAGTTGGGTTGTGCTTTGCACCTGAATAATAATCATGTACCACTGAGCTGCTCTAAGTGTTGTTTTTAAAAGGTCCCTGACTGTTAGTAGTTCACACTTGGTATAGCAGTTCTGGCCAGCCTCTGTAGCTGCTCCTTTAAGAACAGATTGATGGGCAGAAAGCAGCACAACAGGTATAATGTTCATCATTACACTGCATAAAAACTTACAGCTGCAAATTTCTACACATAATATTGCTGTTAAGGGCACAGGAGGAGGCAAGGCTGACTTGCTTTATTTTCTTATCCTTCTAGCTGGCAGCCCTAAGTTAGCAGTCATTGTGGAGGGTTTAGTTTTCCCTCTCTACCAATTCCAGCATATCCATGGTTGAGAATTAGAACAAGTGCAACTTGCAACAAAATGTTGCAGTGTGGAGTGCTCCTCTGTGCAAGGTTTCAGCCAGCCAAACCTGTTTTGGGAGATACTACTTTCCCTCTCCCCCATACTTCCATTTCCTCTCATTTCAACAGTTGGCTATCATTTCATAGACACCAAGCATGTTAAGTCCATGTTGGGCTGGGTATTTTTTTCCTTTTTGGGGAGGCAATTCCCCTTTTAAGACTTTATCCCCCTAAAGATTTTTCTTCTCTTTCTGCAAACTTATCAATCCTTCTTATGTATGGTTGGTGACGTTTCATTAGACAAAGGATTGATACTCTGAAAATGGGGTTCACCGGTTGGAGTGGTCTTCCTCCTTTTTCTATATTGCACTACAGTGGTACCTCGGGTTAAGTACGTTTCAGGTTAAGTACGCTTCAGGTTAAGAACTCCGCTTAACAACAGAAATTGTGCTCTAGCGGCACAGCAGCAGCAGAAGGTCCCATTAGCTAAAGTGGTGCTTCAGTTTAAGTATGCTTCAGGTTAAGAACGGACCTCCGGAACGAATTAAGTACTTAACCCGAGGTACCACTGTGTATTGTATCTGAAAAAAAACAGTGATGCTTTTCCGGAGTGCTGAGAGTCACACCGTAAGCAGAGTCCATGTCCCTTGGAACAAAATTATGGATTAAGACTGCCTTTAGGACTGAATGAAACAGTCCTGCTTTCTTTGCCAAGCCAAGGGGGAATGGTGACCCAAGTTCTTTCCCCAAGCACTGGATATCTTTCAGGAGAAAGATGACTACCTCCCCCCCTTGAACCTGCTCTTCCACTTCACCACAGCAACAGCCTGCATGTTCACCTGCCTCCTGCTCTGTCCCAGAAGGCACAAGCAAGCTTGGTGTGAGCCAAGGCTGCCATTATGCAACAGTAAAGATGGGTAAATACCAGTATGTCTATTTCAGTTTCCCTCCATTTCTCATTTGGGGAAAAAATGAGTTCAGTCCTGTATGGTGCCACATCATTTTGTGATTTTCTATTTTTAAGTCCTCATGAAAATTCAGCAGCATCGTGTGAATTTCTACTATACACATTTTTATTTGCAATTACTCCCAATATACAGTGTGTATGTGATTGCTCCTAATATAACACATTTTGCATGTTGTTTCACAGCTAAATGCATATTTCACTCTAGCATGTACATATTTTGTGCAAATTACTTGAATAGAGAACTCCATTGCAAAATTTGGATGTGTGAAAATTCTGAAGGATGGCTGTATTTCATCTCACATATTGTGTTGGAAACAGCTAAAGTTGTTCCGTAAGGACAAACTGAATCAGATATTTTTTCCAGCCCTAGGTAACAATGGTGAAACACAGGAGCAGCAATAGTTACCAAGAATGTGGTGGATTCACTGGGACAGGGGTCCTTTGAGAGAGAGTTATTCCCAAGGATCCCAGACACCAGAACCATCCCTGCCTTTTACAGCCAAAGCTCCCTAAACTAGCAAATTAAAAAATTGTCCAGTAGCATCTTAGAGACCCACTAAGTTTGTTCCGGGTATGCATGCACAGTGCACAGCTACCTACCTGAATCTAAACTAGGAAATGTCTGGCAAATGTCCAACTCCTGAGTTTGCATCAAAAAGGGAAGAGTGAGAGAGTTGTCCCAGGACTAGCTCCCCACCATCATACTGGAGTTCATATTGTCCTTCTTATGTGAAATCTATACAAGGGTTTGCAATCAATTTAGGTGTGAGCTTTCCTCTTTGCAATGATGCTAAGATATACTTAATTTCTAACTCCTTATTCCAGTCTCCCTCTTTGGTAAAAAGAAGATTAAAATAAAGTTCTGCTAATAATCTCACTGATTTAAGAGAAGGAAATGGAGCACATACCAAACTGCAAGTAAGAGAACACAACTGCATGGACAACTCTATCCTTCAAACCCCACAGACTTCCTTTAAATACGGAAGTGGAGTTACACAAAATGACTTCCCCACTATCCCGTGATAATCAGTTCCATATCATTACTCTGTTTCCTGGTGACTTTTTATTTTATTTTAGTAAACACTCAAAATCTCCTTTGAAAAACTGTGTGTGCTTTCCGACAAATCCTGCAGCCAAGAATGTTTCAGCACCATATAGAGCCATAGCTGTCAACTTTTCCCATTTTTTAAGGGAAATTCCCTTATTCCGAATAGGATTCCTCGCAAGAAAAGGGGAAAGTTGACAGCTATGTATAGAGCTCATCCAGACTTCCTTTTGTGCTGCGCTTTCCAGGCACAGGTCTGGAATGGATTTTTGTTTGTTTTTGTCCCGGCACTTTCCCTGGGAAAACCTGCATTTTGCCACTGAGTTGGAGCATATGGCTACCATGGAAAATCTGATTGCTGTTTGCAAATGATTCAGCAGTAAAATGTGGGTTTTCGCTGGGGAAGCGCTGGGTCTCACACACACACACACACACACGCACACAACCTTGCTTAGATGTAGAGCTGTAAAGTCCAAACCTGTGCCTAGAAACACAGCACAAAAGGCGATCTGGATGAGCCCTTAGTTTAAATTCTCCCACTCCAACATACCTACTCATTTGCTTCTCTGGGACATAAGGTGCAGGCAGGAATATTTAGCAATTCTGTAGTATCTCTATCAAGATAGCAGACTGACAGCACTATCTTCCAAGTGTCTATTGAGAAGTCCAACTGAGTTCAACATCCTGGCTGAACATAGGTGGAAGGTGGTGCCCTGTCACCCGTGTTGAAATAAGATTCAACTGTCAATCTAGTCAGCTTTGGTAGATGGATGGAGGGCGGGCTGCCATCAAGCAGCAAAGTGCTATGGGCCAATGCTGCTGGCCACCCCTGACTTGCATGGGAGGGGAGATTAAAAGTAATACAGCAGCATGGAGTCAGAATGGCCATTTGGCAAGAGGTTTTTTGCCTCGGATTCATTATATGAAAAAGCTGGTAATGGCTCAGAGCATTGCTCCTTTTAGCGATTCCCAAACACCCCTCCCTGCTGAAGAACTTTTGGAAGCTATGCTCACAGTGGTATTACTTGCTGCTGATGCTGTAGGGGGGGGGGGAATGTCCACAAAGCAAAATGATTGTAAAATTGATTTTATTGAGAGATTTTTCAAAAACAAGACATCAGTTTCCAACCTGTCAGTGATTACATACACCTGGCATTTAAAAAGAACAATACAAGCACACACTGTAAAAAACATCCAGCTAAGCAAGATTACAATTGTTGATATAAACCTATCTAGAGATGCTAGGTATTATCCATCATAAATTCCACCCTCTCTCTCTATATATATAGCAAGAAACCTGTTCTGCCTTTGCTTTTGAGGACACGTCAGTTAGGAGTCATGGGATCAATTTGTTCCACCCCATGTTGTCTGAGGTGCTACACCTTCCAAATGGTTAGGATTAAAAAAAAAACAAAGATGGTCCAGTTTCGTCTACCAAGTCAGAACAACAAAGTTCAATTCAGTAGTGTCTAAGTCATTTCCCAGGAACTGTATTAAATCACCAACTCCACAAGATTTCTGTAGGTGTCCCTCCTCCCCACACACCAAACTGCAAACTCATAACGCAGGTAACTCACCTGGGCATAGCTCTTGCATGACTTTTGATCTGGCACTGCAGCAGAGATGGGGGACCTTTGATCCTCCAGATATCTGACCTCAACTCCCATCAGCCCCAGCCAGTGTGGGCAATGTCAGGGGTGATGGGAGTTGTAGTCCAACATTCAGAGGGTCACAGGTTCCCCATGCCTGCTCTACAGTGTTGAAGTGATTATAGCATAGGTCAGTGTTCTCAAACGTGGTGTCTTCCAGATGTTTGTGCTACAACTCCCATCAGTCCCAGGCAGAATAGCCAATGGTGAGGGATGATGGGATTTGTGGTCCAGTATATTTGGAGGGCTCCAGGTTAGAGAAAGCTGTAATACATCAAAGGCCAAGTCTAGTTAAGAAACTTGGGTTGTAGTTAACTATCAGAAGCAACAGATTTGTCTGCTGAACTTTGGGGCTCCGTGCATACACTGGTAGCATTATCCCCTCTGAGGCTGCAGTTTTTCGGGACTGAAATGAAAGACCTGCCATAGTTAGTCTCCAAGAAGAAGCATATTTCACACATGATCCTTGTGCTGCAGAAGTCTCCTGTTCCCTCTTCAATGAGCATCAGGAAGACAAGTAATCCAGTTCTGCTGAAGGAAGAGAGGTTACAACAAGAATGTGAAAACCTGAAAGAAGGGTCAGAAATGTGCTCAGTTAGGAGCTGCAAGCAAAATGAGTTATGGACTATATCAAAATGAAAGTCTCTGGTGCTTAGCAGTAGTCCTGGGTGCCTGAAAGCATGCACACACATGCGCTGTGTTTTAGAACTGAAGATCTAGCATTAGATGAGAAAGTGAATGAGCTCTGATACAGTCAAGCAGAATGAAAAGAAGATGTTGTACTTCATCAAAATCAGCAAGTTGCCTCCAGAATAAATGCAGACTGACTGGCAGAAAGAATTGCAGTCCTGCTTGTAAGAAGACATTTGGCATCTCTTTTGGAAAGTCCTTTTTCTGCATCCTGGTTTTCTACTGCCTTTGAAACATGGGAGGCCTTTAGTCATTCTTCTTAGTCTGGCAAAAGTTGTTTTCAGTAGTCTGCACATCAAGCAGGTCCTCAGAGTGCTGCGTATTCTGCTGCATGGATTGTTGCCCCTACGTGGAATTTCAGCTCTCCCAGCTACCTCAGGTTTAAGTAGGTTTTCTGGTATAGGTTGCATTCTGCAAGAGTTAGCAGTTGACTCATCTGGAAGCTTGACTTCCGATACTTTGCATTCTAGGTTGGGCCAGAGGGTCTGCAGGTAGATTGACTTGATCACTTTCAGATCCTGGTGTCAACAATCATAGTGTCAGGAAAGGAAAAGGAGACCATCCATGGGCCAGCAAGTTTAAAATTCACATAAAGCAAGCAGTACAAGGTGTCAAATATAGCGAGGATAAGGCAATCCCAGTAAGTGTGTCACCTACTCACCCTTAAATAAGTCCATTAGAGCCATCAGATATGTCCAGATTTCTTATTCAATATGTTTCCCGTATTCTCTCCCCCCCCCACAACGGCTCACACACTTGTGCAAGAGCCCAGATCTCATTCACTCTATATAGTTGTCCTATCACTAGCCCCCATCTTGGCCATCATTATCCAGCAATCAGTCTTTCTGAAGGTTTCTTTAAATGTTTGGAACCATTGTGTGTATTGTCTGCCATAGCATATAAGTCCATCTTTTATGTGCTTGTTACAGTAGGCTGGAGTTCATTGACTGTTGCCTTGAGTACGTAGAGCATCCATGTCTTCATGAGGGGTATCCAGGACAGGTGGAGCATCATTCACGAATGGTTGGCTCTTCGGAGTTTCCATTTTCTTCTGATTGTCTCCATTTCTCTTCACTTCAGACAGTGAGCCTTCCTCCATTATTGGTGAGAGGCGGTATCTCCCAGTGATGCGGAAGACACCTCGTCTCTTTGACCACCTTGACCACCTTCTCCTTTCTTTAGCAGCCCTTACCTTCTTCCTGTGGTTGCGCAGCCCTCTCAGCACCTGGATTTGCAGCATGGCTTGGATTTCTAGCTCCAGGTCATCTAAACTCAAGGTATCTGCCATAGTCATTGTGGCCTGATGGTTAGCACCAGCTGTTTGCACAGCAGACTCTTCGGCTGGTTTCTGAGTTCCAACGTCTTGCAGACCAGATGAAGCCAATGCGGTATCTTGGGTAATGTTTGAATTAGGTGGGCGACTTTCAACTTGCACAGTCACTTCTATAGACTTCTTGGGAGAACAGTTTTTTCCAGTTGGCATGGAAGCATCCTGCACCCCTGGTGTAAACTTTGAACTAGGTGGGTCTCTTGCAATGTCCTCAGTCCCTTCTATAGACCCCTTGGAAGTACAGATCTCTTTGGTCCCCATGGAAGCATCCTGTGGTCTTGGTGTAAACCTTGAACAAGTTTGGTGGTCTGTATCCTGCCCAATCTCTTCCATAGTCCTTTGGGGACAATAGCTCATTCTACTCCCCATGGAAGCATGCATTAGTCTTTGTATAAACTTTGGTGCACCTGGGGCACCTGCAGATCGCATAGTCCTTTCTTGCTTAGTCCTGTTGGGATAAAAGCTCTTTCTAGTGCCCATGGAAGCATGCCAGGGTCTTCGTGCACAAGCACCGAATGAAGGAGATGTGAGTGTATACCTTGGAATAATGGGGGTCACTTCTCGGGACCGCTTGCTGTTCCTGTTGCCCATGCTTGAGATCTTTCTGCAACAAGTTATGGAGCAACTTACAACCCTTCAGGGTCTTCTGACAAGAAAGAAAAAGAAATCAGATTAGGAAAACGTCTGTAATTTTTCAGCAACCCTACATAGTGCTCTCCAGATATTTTGGACTATGATTCCCATCATCCTCACCCAGCAATGGTAAATGGTCACAGGTGATGGGAGATGTAAAGCAAAACAAGTGGGGAGGGCATCACATTGGAAAAAGGCTGAACTAGCAGATAGCACTTCACATGTAACAACAGGAAAGCGTTGGCTTGATGATCACGCAGTTATCAAAAAATAAAGTTGGACAAAGTTATGAAAAGCTATAGCTAGTTTGCAATGATTGATACCAGGCTATGGGTGATCTTATTTTCTGCTGCTCCAGAGGGTAGGACCCAAGCAATGGATTCAAATTGACAGAAAGATGATTCTGACTAAGCATTAGTAATGACATTTTGATGGTAAAAGCTCTTCAACAGTGGAACAGAATCCCTTGGATGGTGGTTGAATCTCCTTCATTAGAGGTTTAGGGGTCTGAATCAGAAACCTAATTTGGGAAAAAATGAAGTTTTTTACCTTTGCCCATTCACCTCCAGGGGAGAATCAAAAGATGGTTACAACTTTTTGGCAGAATTGGATGAATTTGCAAGCACGATAGCCTCTTCCGAAGGGTTTAGTCCTGCCAAATTCGAGAACAATAGCTACAGTGGCTTGTTTCTTTTGTTCCTGCAAGGGCAGCCTTTACAATTTAATTTTTTTTGGGGGGGGGGGGGTAAAAAGACCTTACTTAATATTCCCTAACCAGTTGTCTTATGGGCAACTTGTCTGCAAACAACATACATGAAAGAGGTACCCCCTAGGTAAAAAGGTTGCAAAATTGCAAACCAATTGATCTAGGGCTTTCTTCTAGATAAATTTAAAGTTAATGGGAGAGCAGGAGAACAAAAACAAAATTGCTTCCCTCCCTGTGGTTTTATGGAAGTGCCCCAGGAAAGTAACCTGCCAACTTCCAGAATGATGGGGGCAGGAACTAGGGAGTTACAAGGAATTAACAAAAACAAAAACAAAACAAAACAAAAAACACCCCACAACCCAACAGTTTCAGGTTTATATTCTGCTCAATTAGCACCAAAAGTCACATAAACTAAGTGCAAAGACAATTTGAGTGAGCACATGGCACAGAGGCAGAAGGGGTTGAATAACTAACATTTTTTGAGAAAGCACCACAAGCAGAACTAACAAAGCTCAAATAACAGACAAGAAGAAGGCAATTTGAAACACTTTGGAAATCTCATTTTCAGTTCCGGGCTCTTCTGAGAGACACAACACTGAATCAGAAAAATCCCAGGTGGCCTTGTTTCAGTTCTTGATTTGGGCTCTGTCCAAAATCTCTTGCATACCCCACACTCATTTGGAATTCAGCAGGACTTTCTCCCAATAATGACAGAACTTCACACAGAAAAGAGCAATCCAAACTACAGGAAACCAGTAGTAGATAAGGCCAGTGAAATTTACCCCATTCCAAACTCTGTTCAAGAGCAGAGCTACTGCTGGCTAACCGAGCCTGATCATGGCAGAGGGGGAACAAGCCTTCAATCAGGGTTTTGACTTACACCACTCTTTTTACCAGTTTAACATCCACTGGGTTGCTAGTCATGTGACTAAGCACAAACAGGGAGTGGAATAGGGGCAAGTCTCCCCCTGCCCTGCCCTGCCCTGCCCTTCTATACTACCAGAGCAGACCCTTTTCAGGACTTACCCTGGTCTTGGCTCAGTTGCCTTTGGCTGAGCCAAATCTCTTTGCATGAGATTTCAGCCACATCCAAACCCCACTTACAGCTTGATTAGGATCTGAATTTGCTAAAACAGTATCTTCCATTCTGTTTTGTTTATGTTTAACACCTATTCTCTTTAGTACGCTGTGTTATATAAATAGCGTTGTAATATCACAAATATATACACTGCCCCATATGTTCCATTATTTAGTTCAGGTATGTGCTAGGGATGCATATTGGATCTGCGTGTAAGCTGAATTATGAGGTGATTCAAGAATGAGTCTCATGCATCTGAACTGGATCACACCATCAACAACCTTCCAGTGTGAGACTGTGAAACTGTACTTTCAATTTTACGTCGTTCTGTTTTGTTCTTGGAGCTGATGAGAACGGATGCCATTATGCATTTGTCTGTAAATATTATGTAAATAAATAGTAGTTGGGGGGGGGAACAAGGCATCTCGAGCCAGACCCCCTAATCTTCCAAGTGGCTCTGTGGCCATGGCTGCCCAAAAATATGGCTGTATGTGTGTTTTCCTGCTGAGAAATAAAACCATTCTGACTAGAGTTCAAGGAGAGAGGAGATCTTTCATTTTGATGGGCGGGTCCAGCTATTAACCATAGTGACTTATGTTCCCAAGAAACTCCAATTAGTCATTGGGAAGCAAGATTAAAAGCTGTGGTTGTTTTTCACAGGACTAAATCATCAGCTTCTAGGGTGACCCAAATGCCCTGCTTTATGAAGGAAAGTCCAATTTTAAGATAAAGAATCATAAGAAGGGAGAGGAGCAGGAGGAGGGGCTGTGAAGTTGCCCCTTAATGGTTAAGCACCCAGATCACCTGGTCACAGTCCTTCCCTCTATGTAAAAAGGTAAAGGGACCCCTAACCGTTAGGTCTAGTCGTGGACGACTGTGGGGTTGCAGTGCTCATTTTGCTTTACTGGCCAAGGGAGCCGGCGTACAGCTCATGTGGCCAACATGACTAAGCCATTTCTGGCAAACCAGAGCAGCACACAGAAACGCCATTTACCTTCCTGCCAGAGTGGTACCTATTTATCTACTTGCACTTTGTGCTTTCGAACTGCTAGGTTGGCAGGAACTGGGACCGAATAACGGGAACTCATCCCGTCGCGGGGATTTGAACCACCGACCTTCTGATCAGCAAGCCCTAGGCTCTGTGGTTTAACCCACAGTGCCACCCGTGTCCCTGTATTTCTGTTTAAATTATAATAATTGCATCCAACCATGTTCGGGTCAGATGAAACCCAATATACCAATGGACATGAATTGGGTTCATCCAATAGAAGTTAGTTGGATACAGCCCTGCCATTTCTATATTTGCAGATCTGCAACTGTATCCTCTCTTTTGGTGGATACAATGCCTAAGTGACCACCCCACTAGCTTCTAAAGTTCAGATAATAATGGAATATGCCCTCCATGCACCACACCTCACATTTAAGATAAGGCCCTGGTGCAAATTGCATCTTTTAATGAAAACCATGTTTCTTTATTTGCTATAGCTTTATTTGCTATAGCTCCAACACTTTCAAAGGTTTTCCAGTGAGAGGCATGTGAAGTCCCCTCTCCACTGCTCTTCCAAAGATACATTCCAAAGATACATTCACAATGCAAACTTTTCCATGTCTACTCAGACGTAAGCTCCATCAAATTCAAAGGGATTTACTCCCAGGTAGACACATGAGATGAGCCACTACTTATTAAAACAAACAAACCCTCAAACTTTCAAATGTTCATTATTTTTTACCTCTGAAGTTTGATTTTATTTTATTTTTGCTCTTATTATTGTATTTTTTTAACAGGGCACGCTGCTTTGAAATTTCATTGAAAAGCAGTATAGAATTCTAAAAATGATGACAATACCTAAGCATTATCTAAACCCAAGTATTTTTGCAGTATAGAAATGTAATAAGAATATTAATAATACCCCCAAGCAGCTCGATGCAAGTATTCAAATCACTTACCCCATTGCTGGACCACACCTACCCTCAATTAAACCCATACAGGCAGGCTTAAATAGGGCTTTGTGTTACACACAAAAACTTCCTCCCTGAACTTTGGTATTCTGAACATATAGTCCCACTTAGTAATTGTTCCTTTCTATTTAATTAGCCAGCTTGCTGGTTCCTTTTATGATTATGCCAATGTTGCACATGTAACTTGTGGCCACTTTTGATTCTTGCTTGGGAAAGATCAATACCAACAATAAGAGACATGGTGGCAGTTAGTATAATATGGGTTGCAAGTGAGGTGAAAAGGTAAAGCTAATACATCCCCCCCACACACACACATATGCAGACTGTCTAACCAGCTGGACGTCAAATGCAGTGTTGAAAAGATGATTCATTTCTATAATGATAGAGGGGCAGAGTTACATTACTCAGTTTTTAAAATTAAAAACAACAACACAGAGAATAGAGAGGGAATTTCATTATAGATTAAACTGAAATCTGATGTACATTTACTTGAAAGTCCAAATGAATACAGAACATTTCCTTCCGAGTAAATGTAGAGAGCCTCAGGCTACATGCAAGCCAGTATTTGGACTTTAGGACAGGAGTGGAGAACTTCATGCCCAGGAACTGAATGTGGCCCCATACCTCTTTATTTGGCCCTCAGGACGCTCCCCAAGCAATGCCCCTTACCAGTCCTGCTCGGTACATTTCTTGAGTGCTTTTGCCTGACTGGAATAGGCCCTTGTTTTGTGATAATGCCTCTCGCTTGCCTTGACACAGAGGGGTGTGAGTAGAAACCTCTGGCTTTCTGCATGTTTGGAATGTAGCCTTCTGTACAGAAGTAAGACTCCTCTCTTCTACTCCAGTCACATTTTCCTCTTGCCCTGCCCACCACTGGCAGCCTAAGGTGGAAGGGAGCCATTGGCTGGAAAAGTTTCCTCAATCCTGCTTAACATGCGGGAACTACAACAAAGCGTTGCATCGCAGGGTGGCCCGGTTGAAGGTGTGGCTGGCCATGTTCTCTTCAAGGATATTCCATTCCATTCATCCCTGTGTTTTTCTACTCGCACCCACAAAGACGTACTCAGCATTCTGTGGTGAATGCACCCATTCCTCATTAATTCGTTGTGGTTTTACTTCGTTCCAGGGGATCCTGCCCCCCGCCATATTTGTTGCTTGTTATTTTATTAACACTTATTTATAAAGCACCATCAATGCGTATGGCACCGTGCAAATCAAAATAAGAATTCTATCCCAAAGGACGTACAATCCAAAACAACAGAAATAAACAATGCAATAAAAATCAATAGTTAAAAACGCACAATTACATCAGGTAAACAAAACACACACACACACCTGCAAAGGTTGGGTTTGCTGAGCCTGCCGACATATCCCACTTTCTTCACAGTGATCCAATTTTGGCTACAGTCGTCTCATCCATCATCAGCTGACTCTGCTATTAGAGGAAGTGATCACTATTCAAACTCCTGGTACAAGCAAACACCATATTTACCGTTAAGAATTTATAGTGTATTGGACAGGTAAGACCTTCCCCCTGCCTCCTTGGTTAACATATTGTTCAGCCATTGCATTTAAAAGGTAGAATACCTGTTTGGGTCACTTCCGACATATGTTCATGCTGTGTATGCAATATTGGGGCATGTACATGAACTGTGACAATTTGACAGGTAGAATCCCAGTTTCTTCCCTTTTTTTTAAACCCGATCCTCCATATTTGTTAATTCGGTTTCACCTTTGAAATGATGGCATTGCATTTGGGAGCTAGATTTGGAGGAGCAGTGGGGAGCAGGGAAATGACACCCCTAAGGCCGCTTGCAGTCTGGACCTAACGTCATGCAGCTGCCATGGAGGAAAAGATTGGGAAAGAGGTAGCAGAAGGAGACAGAGAAAAGGGCAAAGCTCATTTTCATACCACTAGAACTTGGGGACATCCACTGACGCTAAACGTTGGAAGATTTGGGAGAGATAAAAGAAAGTCTTTCTTCACAAAGCATACAGTTAAACTATGGCACTTTTTCTTACAGGAGGCAGTGATGGCCACCAACTTGGATGATTTTAAAACAGGATAGACGAGTGATTGAGACAGACAGAGACCCTGTTTTGTAGTGATTGATTGTGGATTTCTGCTAGTGAATCCCCCCCCTTCCCCTTCCTTCAAAACCTGTTTCTGACAAGCTCCCAAGCTGGGTCTTTGTTAATTTATTTGCTGTACATCATGTAGCAAATGGGACGCGGTTGGCGCTGTGGTCTAAACCACTGAGCCTAGGGCTTGCCAATCAGAAGGTCTGCAGTTCGAATCCCTGCGGTGGGGTGAGCTCCTGATGCTCGGTCCCAGCTCCTGCCAACTTAGCAGTTCGAAAGTACGTCAAAGTGCAAGTAGATAAATAGGTACTGCTCCAGCGGGAAGGTACGTTAAACGGTGTTTCCGTGCGCTGCTCTGGTTTCGCCAGAAGCGGCTTAGTCATGCTGGCCACATGACCCGGAAAAACTGTCTGCCGACAAACGTCGGCTCCCTCAGCCAATAAAACAAGATGAGCGCCGCAAACCCAGAGTCGTTCACGACTGGACTTAACTGTCGGGGTCCTTTACCTATACCTTTATCTTTATGTAGCAAAGTGAAGTGTGTACTGTTCTTTTAAGGAGAAATATTGTGAATGACTGCAAGCACAGGTGAAAGTATTTAATGCTTGGAAGTCCTGTTCTTATAGTGTAGGGTCGAGATGGAGGAGCCCTTTGATTCAGCTCAGATTTAAAGGTAAACCTCCCTCATTTGTGATACACGCAAACCAAAACAAAGCCATCTTTCAACATCTGCTCATCTGAGTTTTGTGATGCACCTCTCTGGCAAATTAATGTACATATAAATGCATATGTTGGGGTCACACCATACATAAAGATATCTAATGTTACATCCCACCTCAATCTCTGAGTAGTGAGAGACTCAAGGGGTTCCAAACACTTACCCAGGGTTGATTTTGCTTGGAATGAAGGTCAAAAGAGATTGTGGGATATAAAGTTTTATTTACACATATATTTAACATGAGCATAAGATGGAGGGGCTCACAGCATAGGCACCCCTATAGATCTTGTTTTCCCATTAGGATTCCAAGAAAGCCCCAAAGTTCAGCATAGAGCAAGACATGTCCATATGTCTCCAGCTTCCAGCCTATTTTATCTACCCCCAACTCATCCACAACTCTGGCTACTGTTCTTCAGCCAGTCAAAGTCATTTCCTAAATAAAGGAACTAGTTTAGCTGATTTCTCTCCTATAGAGTCTAACCCTCACCCATCCAGGATCATAGGTTTGGGTACCATCCAGGCTGACCGTGCCAACCCCCCCCCCCCCAGGTCATAACACAGAGATTTTCAACCTTTTTGAGTCCATAGCTCCCTTAACCATCTACATTCTTTCTGCAGCACCCCTGTGGGGCCCAGTAGCCCAGTTATGTCACCCCTTGCCCGCAGAGCTAGCAACCTCCCACCCTTTGTCGAACACCCTCCCTTGTGGGGTGTTCCTTCAGCCTCCTCTCCTCACCCCTCTCTTTGGGAGTCCCTGGTATTTGAGCTGCCCCCCACCCCAAAGAGAGGTGCCTCTCAGAGGCACCATTTGCCTGTGGAGCTTATAGCCAGGACTGTGGCAATAAACAGCTGTGGAAGCCTTGGGGAGGCAGAAACATGAGAGGGTGTCAGAGGAGGGAGGGAAGGAAAGAGGGACAGAGGCCAGTGTTGCCTGTGGCACCCCTGACCATCATTCAAGGCACCCCAGGGTGCCAAGGCATACTGGTTGAAAACCACTGTCATAAGAATATATTAGTGAAAATAAATACTTTATTTTAGGGGGAACTGTTTTGCAAATACTGTATGAGTATGTAAAGTGTAGGCAGAATGTGTGCTTTTCTGCCACTGAATCTTTCAGTAATATGTAGGAGGAAGGGAAGATTCAGACAGCAGCCACCAGTTGTAAAGGGGCTGGAGATGTGTGGGTTACGTAAAGCTTTGGGCAGGAGCAGTCTACCTGAGCAGCCAGATCTGGGGATTTCAGCACCAGTGCCCTTACATGGCCATCGTAATTCTTAACTTAACCCAGTGCTTATTTATGGGGGGAGAGGTATAAAATTGAGAGCTAGGTTTTGGCACTGTGGCTTCAAACAAAGGGACTCAAACATTCTTAATTCTGTGCAGGATTGCAGCCTTCTGTTCCTGTTCAGACAGAGGCCAGGGAGGGCAGCTTGCTGCTCCTTTTAAGAGGGTAGCAGAGATGCTCTGACAAGTTTTTATTACAAGCTCCACAATTTTAGCATTCACAAAGCTCCTAAGATCAAGGCCTTGCAATAAAAACCAATCATTGCAGCTACCCCAGAATACAGTTCTTCAGTTACAGAGTATGTTTGGTCTGTTATTTCACCAGTCAAGATAACAGAGTTTTAGGGCAGAGCTGAAGTTTGGAGATGGGAGCAGAAGTTAGTTCAAGATGAGATTATGACCTCACATAATTTATCTCCTGCCAGCACCAGTCAGACATCTTTTATTAAAGAGATCATAACTTTACATATCTAGAGCCTTATCTGCTTCATTCAGAAGGGAGCAAGATTGCTTTCAACTTTTTTAGACACCTTGAGTCAATAAAGGTGAAAAAAAAGTTCCTCCTTTCAGAAAGAACAGAGGCTCCTGGGGAAGATCCGAAACCTCATGAAAATCACTGCAAAGAATGTCATGAATGTTTAGGTCAGATCCCTGGTTTCCTCACTGGAGAACCAGCTCTTGTCTCTTAGTTCTTTCTGGGACAGTCAATTCACAAGAGTTACAAAGTCATATTCTAGATCAGCGTA
The DNA here is from genome assembly GCF_009819535.1 of Lacerta agilis. Classification (NCBI taxonomy): domain Eukaryota; kingdom Metazoa; phylum Chordata; class Lepidosauria; order Squamata; family Lacertidae; genus Lacerta; species Lacerta agilis. Next base: position 23,261,242 of record NC_046326.1, on the reverse strand, counting down.
CCTTCAAAAAATCCACAGATGTAAATACACAGGATTACGTTTGTGATCAAGGTTAAAAGAAGAAGACTGGCCCACTTACATGCCGTAAACAGTCTCTTAATCAGCAGAAAACTGGTGAAACTTTTAATGGTATGGGATGTGTATTAGCTAGGCTTTTATTGACAAAACAAAAACTGAAAATCACTAGGTTTGGATGACATCCTACTGAGGGATATCAAAGGCCTCAGCTGTGAAATTGCTGATATTGTAACAAATGTATGTACTTGTTCCTAAGATCAGCCTCTGTAATTGATGGAAAGTATTGTTAAAGGTAAAATAGCCAAGCATTTAGAAGAACAAGGCTTGCTGAAGTAGAATCAGCATGGCTTCTGGAAAGGTAAGATCTGTCTCAAAAACCTATTAGAGCCCCTTGACCACAAGGATCTTGATGCAGGTGATCCAGATGACATAACAGACTTATGGATGAGGAATTGGTTAAGTAACAGTAAGTGGAGAACAGAAATAAATGGACAGTTCTTCCGAAAGAAGGGTATAGAAAGTAGAGTCCCCCAAGGACTGATACTGTTGTACATCAGAACCAGCACCTCAATTAAAAATGATGCCAGCTATGTAAACTTCATTTAAACAGGTTTCTTTTTCATGCCTAGGATGACATTTGCAGCATTTAAAATGTAGTGAGTCACTCTGCAAAAATATTGGGCTAGGGTGGATCAATTGTGTGACTAATATGCTCCTAACAAGATAACTTTGACATACTGAAAGTTGCACAGCCTATCCAAATGGGCAAACAGTACCAGCTTTTTCTCTTTAGTTTTTAAAATGGAGCTACCAACTCCTGTTACTTCCTGGGATGGGGAGAGAGGTGGACAGAGAGTCAACATCTTGTCAGGCTTCCAGACATGAACATATTTCTCAACGAGTCCCAGAAGATTTGCCCTTTGGTATATTAAAGATTAAACTGGGGAAAGGCTGCATATTTTACAAACGTTTCTTGGTTATATTTTTATACTTCGTAGCAATTTTATCACAGGCAAAACAGCTACTTAGTTTTAAGCACAGGGATTGTATATCCCTTTGCCACAGGAGCACAAGCAATCTGTCCTTATAGATATTTCCTCAGAAATAAGTACCTTGAAGTTCTGTGCATTCTGGGCATAAGCCCCAGGAGGCTGCAGCCATATTGGTTTAAAGTAGTGCTGTTCCAAAACCTCTCATCCACTTTCTTAAAACTTTCTTCCCTTTTAAAAAAAGGCATCTGGCTTTTTTAAAATTATAGATTATGTTGAGTTGGCTTTTCTATCAGAAAAAATAAAAGAAAACCCGAGAGGTAAATTTGTTGAAGAGTGGAACAGTTTTTTATGTTACCTGAAAAAGACGTGCAACCTCAACATGGTTCACGCATTGGATTAACTCTTCTAGAACAACTTTGAAATAACAGCTTTAAGATAAATTTGTGAGACTAAAGATGTTATATGACTAGCTTTACAATCAGTGTTTTTTGAATCAATGGAGAGTTGGACAAGGGAAGTCAATGTTCGAATATAATCAAGTTCTTCTTTATGTGAGTATTGAAACTGTTAAAATGAATTGGATTTATGTGTAATCTGTGTTTTCTTTCTAATGCTATTGCAATGTAATTGAACTTAAGCTTACCTGAAGAAGTGTACAATTGATGTAAAGAATCTTTTTTTGTATTATTATTTCTACTTTCTTTTCCTTTTCCTTTTTTGTTATGTACTAAAAACAAATAATATTTTTTTTAAAAAAGTCATCTGTTTTTCTTCTACATTCACAGTGTGCTTTAGAGCTACTTTATAATTTGGAGAGTGTAAGGCAAGGATGGGGCGCAAGCTTCATTCTGTTAGCATTTAATTGGCACTTTTTATTGAGAATATTTCAATTGAACAAAATAAAATAGAAGGAAAACAAACAAGAAATAAGTAAACTGAAATACAGTCAGCGTTCAAAATCCGCACACCCGAATTTTGCAAGCCAAGTCATGTGTTCAAAAATGCATATGATTCACAGTAAGTCTGGCGTGGGCTACACTTGACCCAAACCAAACCTCATTTGCCACTGGTGCGGTTTCACAGTTTATAGAAACCTGATCCTGGACAGACTTATAAACATGATACGGCAACACACACACACACACACACACACACACACACCATAGCGCAACAATAATATCTGTTTTAGAGTCTGTTTCCCCTATTCCATTTTTTGAAGCAATTCTGCAAAATTTAACATTAAGGGCAGGGGGGGGTATTTAGGGGCACCTTGTAACCTGAGGTCCTAGAACAGGGGTCAGCAACCTAAGGCCCATGGGCCACAAGTGGCCCACAGGGGTCGTTTAACCAGCCCATGAGCCGCTCCCTTGGTGAGCCCCCATGCACTGTGCTAAACCGGTGCAGCGCAGTGCAGCGACTCACTTCCACGGCTCTGAAAAATCGCAGATGCAGACACCAAAAATCGCGGGTGCGTGCGCTCACTCTGCTGGAGTGAACCGGATCCGGCAAGGTAAACCTTGCCAACCCCTATCCTAGAATGTAGCCCACTTAGCTTGTGCATAAATAAATAAATCCACTGTGAAGAATGTTTACAGTGAAGCTGTTAAAGACACACAAATCTTCCCAGAAAAATACTGCTAGTTCTGGATTCAAGAAATGCTTCCCTTCCCCAGACATTGGCTGTGTATATGCTATACCTTTAAAGAACACACACACACACACACACACACACACACCCCACACCACAAAGATTTCTGGGCACCATAGTTTATTAAGGGTTGCTGGGAATTGTAAATCTGTGACGAGTAAATGACAGTGCCCAAAATTCTTTGAGGGAAAGAATATGCTTCAGCCATATAGTGTGTACACAACTTATGTTCATGACCATCCATTATCTCCTTTCATCCAATGAAACTGGCTGAAATTATTTAGGTCAGATTATTTAGGGCAGATAAAACAAATTCTTCCTTTACACAGCACATAGTTAAACTATGGAACTTGCTCCTGTGTTCGTGTTATATTCTTAAAATAAGATGTCAAATGGTGCATAGGTTAACTGTATAAAGGTCTAGGCGCTTAAACAGAAACATGTCCCCACAATAGGTCCAGGACAGCAATTCCACTGAAAGAACATTTCATCGCTGGGCAAATCAGTTCTTCAGCTTAATGGAGAAGCATTGCCTCCTTCACATTTTGTTTTAGAAACACTTCACTGACACCATTGCTATTAAATAGTCACTGCTGCGTTCATGCTATGAGGAAATGTAAATAAATGATCAAGTTTCCATCTGTCACTATGTATTTACTGCTTTTTATATAGTCCAATGTCACACTGTGTTGTTTGCTGATTTGCCTTTTCAATGTATGGAACATATGCAGCGAGATGCTGTGCAGGCTTCATCAAACATGTTCTCTTTTGTTAAAAACAATATCCCTTAAGAATTGTACCATGCTTGGGCACACCAGATGGCAGGATGTGACCCAGTTAGTTTGGCATGCTTCCATTTTTCACACCTATTTTGTGAGGTAGCCAACCGACAGCCCAACAGAGGTGAGTGAAGCATTTCATGGGATTAACGTCTAAGTAAGGAATGAATTGTGTGTTTTGAAAAACTTAATAAACTCTATATATATAAAAAAAGAATTACACTTTATACGAGATGTGCAGGAGCAGCTCTACATCTTTTAAATATTTTGTTCCAGGGTTGCCAACTTTTCTTCACGTGAGGCTCCTGCACCTTTAGCTGCTCATTGGCAAGCCGAAGCAGGAACAGGAGGAAGGCAGGGCCACTTCATTGAGAGATGGGCTCAGTGCCAGCAATTGGCCAGGTTAGGCACCGGCTGAGGGTCCAATTTACAGCCCTCCCTGCTGAGCCATCAAATGCTTTTCAGTGGTGAGTGACAGCCAGTGGTTCTTTTGAATGGCCAAACTCATCTTCCACCCACGGTGGCTGGTTGCCATTTTACGTTACCTAAACTGCAATGCCCCAGATTGTAGAATCGTGAAATGAACTGATGGCAAATATCCATAGTCCAGGTAGGACTATACCTGCCACAGTTGGTTGTGTGCTTGGGTATGGGGGGCATCAACAGCACCGGACCAAGGGCCCCCCTCAAATCTGGTGCAAATCCTGCTGAGTGACCAGCAACCTTTGGCTGCTTCTCTCCTTGTACCTATAAATCTCCACCCAACCTGCTTATTAAAAAGAACTCTTACCCAAGTTTGCTCCCCCAGTCCCTTTCAATCCCTTTTCCTTTTGTGCTGGGTCTGTTTAGCCTGTAGGCTTGGGACAGGGATTGACTTGTTTGTAGTTATCTGGGAGCCTTTTAAGGCTAAAAGGTAGATTTCTCTCTCTCTCTCTCTCATGAATAAATGAATGAACACAGGGCTTTTTTTTTCCTAGCTGGAACTCGCTGGAGAATGAGGGAGTCATTCATGGTAAGTTCTGGCACCTCTTTTTCTAGAAGAATAGGAATGAGGAAACACAGGCACTGTAGCTTTTCCCATCCTCCTGCTGGAAAGCCAGTTTAGTACAACGCTCTTTATCCATCTTCTTTTTTTTCAAATGCAGTGCGTATAGCTGAATACATTTCTTCCCCTGTTTCAGTTTGCCTTCATCTTCCACTTATCCCCTCTCTCTAATGTCTCTTAGGGCTTATCCATGCTTACCTTTCGTTCCACTCTTTCCAGGCACTGGTCTATGCTTTAAAGCTCTGTGTCAGAGCACCCATTTTTTTTTAACTCCAAACCTTTCCCAATGAAAACCCGCTCTTTAGCACTCAATAGGAACAAACATCAGTTCGGGCTAGAAAACTGGACTGAAGCACTAGCATTAGAATAAGCAATTAACTAACACAATATTCCCCCCGTTTGAATACACACCTAGGCCTACTCTCTCCAAAACATAAAATTCATTTTAATAGAAATCATGGTTCAAAAGTTGGAAAAGAATTAAGAAGTGGGGGTGGGGGGTGGGGAGAGAAACATAGCCGATCAGCTGATGATTGATCTCACCATTCTATTGATCTGCTTCCCCATCTCTGTTTGATAAAAAGTGGCAGCAGACCTTCCCAGAGGTCTGTTTTTCATGTACTTTGCTAATGGCAGAAACGGGTCCCATGCACAGATCTGTCAAGCATTTGTCTATTTGCAGCAACCATAAAAATATATTTATTGGCAGGTTCCCGCCATTAAAGCCTAGCACACTTAAATCCAAATTGCAGTACACAGACTTTGATAACCCCAGAGCCCCATTAGCCTGGGCGGGTCCATTGGTCTTGCCGGAGACACCCTGCTGGCTTGTATGGTGCTTATCTTTACCGTTAAATTAATGCCCTTGCAAATCTATCCTCAATTAACCAGGGAACTAGCTGGTGCCTTAGATAGGGGCGGGGGGAAGAGGACCTAGAATTAATAGCAGAGGGAGGCCTTGAACAACAGATCAAAAGCAAAGTATAGCTATGCATTAAACCACGCAAGTGAGGAGCAGCAGGTAATTTACATGACTCTTCAGATAGCAAAAAAAACAGGGATACAATTTGGTGTAACTGTCACCTCCTTGCTACGCATCGATCTCTCATTTTTAAATTATTACCTACTTTTTTGCAAGGCTCACTCAAAAGTGCCTAGAAAGGCCACACATACTGCAATTGGATATATCTTACTGGAAATTCAGGTGCTATAAGTGGGCCACCAGAGAACCAATATGGATATGGGGATAGATAGATATAGATAGATGATAGATAGATAGATAGATAGATAGATAGATAGATAGATAGAGAGTTTGCAAGCCTCTGGCACCAATGGCATTTTCTCAAAATTGCAAATGTGTCCACTGGCTTCAAAAGGTTGCTGACACTTGTTCTACTGTAACTAAGATGTGGAACCCACATTGGGGATGATGAAGAGTTGGATTTGTGTTGATGAAGGCTGGCAAAAAGTGAGTTAGCTACAGTCTCGGAAATGCTGAAGGTCCCCAAGCTTACCACACCCCATCCTCAATGCTGAGGTCACCAGGACAAGATAATCTGAAGCCCACCAATGGGCATGACGCAGCCAGAAAAAACTGGAATATAATTTATAGGGATCCAAATAGAGTCCAAATAATACAGATCATATCCAACTGATGTCTACTCAGAGTAGACCCATTGAAATTAATGGATGGTAACAGCTGTTTGACAGTAGAATGGACTACCTCAGATGGTGGTGGACTCAACTTCACTGGAAGTTTTTAAACAGAGGTTGGACAGCCACTTGTCAGGGATTCTTTAGCTGTGATTCCTGCATTGCCGGAGGTTAAATTAGATGGCACTTGAGGTCCCTTCCAACCCTAAAATTTTATGAATCTAAGTAAACCATGTCTATTAATTTTAATGAGTCTACTTTGAGCAGGACTAGCACTGGATACAACCTGAAAGATACTCGGAGTCGAGTGTGAATTTCATGCTCTTTATTCAGCTCATAGTAGTGAGGACTGTAGTTCCCCCAAAACGTTTGCTTTATATACACTATTTACACAATGGGCCCTACGTGATTGGCTAATTCCGGGATACTCCTGTATGCCAATCAGAGTGCAGATTCACTTCCACCTGGAGCTGGATTGGGTGGCTCCTGCGGACCAATCAGACTGCTGCAATCTCAATCCTATTGTTCTGGGACCAATCAGACTGCTGCAATCTCAATCCTATTGTTCTGGGACCAGTCAGACTGCTGCAATCTCAATCCTATTGTTCTGGGACCAGTCAGACTGCTGCAATCTCAATCCTATTGTTCTAGGACCAATCAGCCTGCTGCAGTTTGGATCCTATTCAACTCAGTACATAACACAACCCATACAGTTCTCATGTTTTAGGGCTGAGTCAGCCCCATCTCCAATTAAACCCATTTTAGAGGAATGCTGGACATGGGCTAGCAGCGCTGCATGAATTTGCACACCCAGTTAACTGTGTCCATTTCAATATGTTTACGTGTTCAAGAAGATTCATCTGAGGTTGAAGAAAACTGAACGGGCTCTTGACTTGCTTCAGTTGCAAGTCAATGGCCCTGACTCAACCGCTGTCGTTATTTTAGAAGCAAGACCAGAATTCAGCACTAAACACTTTTAATTCAAGTGAATAAACCGGTCTTCCCTTAGGACTCACTACTTGTCTAAATTATGGGTTACTGATTTACAAAAGTAACCAACAGCAAGAGAGAAATCTGGTACCAACCGCTCTGTAGCAACAGCCAGAATTCAGTGTTTGGTTTGTTACTGCCCAGATTTATGCTTAAAGTTTCTAGTCCTGTGCAGCAAAACACAACTCATCCATTCCGTTGCTCAAAATGTAGCCCAGCTATTAAGACCAATGTACTAAAACCCGCTCTTATAGCCTCTTTACACCCAATGCTAAAGCAGGACAAATTCCCCAAAGGTAAACAGATTTAAACACCAAATAAACTGCTACTACAATAAAAAACAGCAACCTCCACCCCTCACCTAGTAAAAGCTACCAGACCACACTAGCTGGTCACACCTTGGAATAATGTTATATACACCCAGGTGGTTACAGACTTCCTCAGAGATTTCTGAATATTAGCGCCTCTGCATAAGTTTTCTGTTATAACAGCCCTCTCTAACCAGGTGCACTCCAGGTGCTATGGACTACAACTCCCAGAATTCCTGACCATGCCATACACTGCAACATTTATCTGATGAAAATAGTGACATCTTTAATAATGATAATAATAATAATAATAATAATAATAATAATAATACCCCACCCATCTGATTGAGTTACCCCAGCCACTCTGGGCAGCTTACCACATATAAAAACATAATAAAACATTAAAAAACTTCCCTATACAGGGCTACCTTCAGATGGTTCAGGGGTCAGATAACTCCATACCCTCCCACATTTCTTTGATGAAAAGAGGTACACCCTAGGGAAAAGTGGGACATCCTGGGATCAAATCAGAAACTGGGACAGCTTCTGTAAATTTGGGGCCATCCATGGAAAATAGGGACCCTGGGAGAGTCTGCCATGCTGGCTAGGACTGCTGGGAGTTGTAGTATAAAACATCTGGTAGGCATGAGGTTGGGGGAATCTGATTTACAGCTTTGTTTCCTCTTGTACTGACTGAAAGGCATCCACTGTTGCATCCGGTTCCCTTTGGGGGTAAGCTTGAACTTGGCTTTCCTCTAGCAGTCAGGCTGCAGGGAGTCTTAGGAATGATTTGAGGCGTGTGATGCAGTTGTACTGCTAGAGCTTAGCAGATCCAGGCCTCTGAAGCTGCCTGGCTAGAAAAACACCAGGGAACCATATTTAAGCTGCTCTGAGCATCTCAGAGGAGAATGAGGACTCCTAACTGCTAAAGAATGGTTCAGTGAAATGTGGAGATATATCTCCATGGCAGGGAACAGATAAGTTTGTGGAAAGGTGGGTAGGTGAATAGCAGAGAACGCTTTCCCTGGAGGAAGTCCCACGCACAATGCTGGCATCTTCAGCACTGGTGGAGGAAGGGGGGTGCGATGGGTGCAGCCGCCACGGTTGCCATCCATGAGAGGGGGTGACAAAATGCAACCAACTCGACACTGCCTGTGTACTCAAGCAGGGTTGAGCTGCATCCTGACGCATCCCCTACCCAGAGATCCGCCAGGCTCTCCATGCCCGTCCTTTCCATGTCCCGTCCTTGGGGAGAACCCTGCCTTGCCTTGTGAGCAGCAACACAGCTTTGAGCATGGCCACACATACACACACACTGAGGGGCGGGTGACATTCGGTGTGCCGCCCACCCGCAACTCCCAAGCCTACCCCGAACTGTAGGGGGAAGGTGGGGAGTTGTGTCATTTTGCTGGCGGCCTTCCCCCCTTCCCCTTTCATTTTGACAGCTAGGGGGAGGCTTGGGAATTGCGGGCGGGCAGCGCGCCGTTGCCCCCCCCGTGCTCCCGGGCTGCTGGAGGAGGGCAGGGCAGGGCTTTCTTTGACAAGGGGAGGGAGGAAGGGGGAGAAGGCGGGATCTACATCAGATAGCTGCCTGCGCGGCTTTCTTTGACAGGGGGGTGGAGGGAGGGAAGGGGAATTTCAATGTGGGGGGGGGCGACAAAAAAAATCCACACTGGGTACCACCTGACCTTGCTACACCACTGATCTTCAGGTCAAGACTCCTGTTTGTAACCCTGGAGAACCACTGCCCTTGTGCATTTCCTGAATCCCAGAATGACAGTCCCACCAGATTAGTATAGGAGTGTGTTTGCCACACCTGAGTTCCATACCCTCCAACATTTCTCCAGTGGAAATAGGGACATCCTAAGGAAAAGCGGGACATTCCAGGATCAAATCAGAAACTGGGGTGGCTTCTGTAAATCCGGGACTGTCCCTGGAAGATAGGGACACTTGGAGGGTCTCGTGTTTCCCCAAGAAAAAGACTTCCTTGGTTTGTCCTGGGGTGGTGGTTTTTTCATCAGGTGGCTTCAGCTGACAATCAAAGAGAGGAGGGAAGCTTGCCTTTTAAGCTGATACTACCCCCTAAACATTGGCAGTTTTCTCTGCTGGACCCTCCTTCCCTATGCAGTATGGGCACCACTAGTTGCCTGTTCCAAGGAGTTAAATAGGGATTTGGGGGAGGACACTTTCAATTGGCGCTAGATTCTTCTTTTTCGCCGACTTCATTCTGCAGCAGCACCTGGTCAAGGGTCATTGAAACCATCTGTGATCGCTACTCCCTTCCAGATTTCGCCGCCCTATCCTCATGGGACAAAGACAAAATTCACAACTGGATTCTTGCTAGGGACGCTGCCCTTGATCAAGAACTATCTAATGCGGCCAGACTCTCCATGTGGTTCCCCCGTGTGAAGGTAGTTAGATCTCTGGCCCACTATTTGAGTGATCTGATAAATCCTACGCTAAGAAGTGCCTTTACACTAACTCAATTTCATGCCATCCCCACAGCATTCTTACAGGGTGTATTTTCCAATACTCCTCTGGATCTTTGACTCTGCCCATGAAACAAAGGAAAGATAGAGGACTTTATTCACTTTTTCCTCTACTGCCCGCTATATGTCTCAATAAGACATAGGCTTTTCCCTCTAATCCCGCCAACTATTGCCAGGGACGTTGACCGCATGGAATACTTACTGGCGGATGCCAACCCCTTGATTTCACGTGGAGTGGCCATCTATACATTGTAGGCCCTGAAACTCAAGACCACCTTTTTGGCTAACTTGCCTTAGCCTTGGTCCTATGTATCTTCCTGACATGGACACTGTCGTCATGCCCTGCTATTGTTCTCTATTTTATCTGTATTATCCAGCACGATTTTACATCCAGTGTTTTAACTGTATCTGTAGTATTCTTTCTATAATCGCCCCAGGCCACTGCCTGGTCTTTTACTATGTGATATGGCCATATGGCTAATGCAATAAATAAATTGATTGATCATTCTGCTGGGAGGTTTGTTTAGAGTGGCGTTGTTTATTTGGTTCACTTGGTGGTTAGTCCAGGCAGGAATGAGGCAGAGTTGGGTGAAGGACACTCTTTGTCAAGCTTTGGTCTGCAGCAGTCTTTGGAGGTGCCCTTATTCTTAACATGCACCCTGGGGTGAAGACTGAAGTGGCAGTGCCACAGTATACATGTCAAGACTAAGTTTTGTTATATTTTGATAAATATACTGTAACCTTTCTCCAGGAAGAACTTTCGGACAGTAAGGCTGTTCCACAGTGGAATGGACTCCCTTGGGAGGTTATGCAGAGACTGGATGAACATCTGTCATGGATGCTTTTGTTGAGATTCCTGCATTGGAGGGGCTTGGACTAGATGACCATCAGGGTCTCTATGATCCTCCAAATTGCTGGTGTATGAGTCTTTTTCTAGTTGTGTTGGCAAAGAGGGAGACGGTTTTCATCATTTGTGGTGGGAATGTTCATTAGCTTGAAATTACCAGAGGAAGGATTGCAATTGAAATTATTTTTACGATACAGCATACACTTGGATCCATTACTATTTCTTTTGACATATATTGATAATAAAATACATGATTGAGATAAGGCATTTTTCTTCTATATGGTCACCACTGTAATAATCTCATGCACTAAATATTGGAGACAAATGAAAATATCAATGGGTAATGAATGATTAGATAAAACATGGGAAGGTGCCTTAATGATGAAGATAACTAATTATGTTCATATTAAAGGGGGGAGAGAGAAATTGAATGGATTTATTAAGAATGGAATGCCTTTTATTAATTTCTGCAGTGCCAAACATCTACAGAAAGTTCTACAGGCTTGTTTCAAAATGTTGTGATTTAATATGTATCAACCTCAATATGTCATGCTATAAATATTAATTAAAAAGAAAGAAGAACAAGGTACAAGTGAAATAAACAGTTTTGTTGAGTGCTGCTTTAACTTGTTTTGCATTTCTCCTATTGGGCTGTCGTGCTCAGGTTCTGCTTTTGGGGTTCCCACATAGTATGGCCACTACAGTATGAGAATAGAATGGCAGACTAGCTGGGCTTCTGGCCTGATTGAGCTGGGCTCTTCTTAATGTTCTCAGATCTCCTTCCACTCACCCATCCAGTTTATTTACAAGACAAAAGCACGGGGCAAGTTGGCATGCCATTGTTTGAGGATAGTGATGCATATGTGTCAAAAAGTAATCCCTGATCAAACACCATGGGCAGAACATTGACATCACACAGCAATGTTATCTCAAACACAATGCTTTGCAGCAGTGGGGGCAAGTTTCACTAGGAATGGGGAACCTATGGTCCTCCAGATTTTTGTTGGACTCCAAATTCCATCAGTCCCAGCCAGCATGGTTATTGGTCAAGGAAGATAGGAGTTGAAGTCTAACAGCTGGAGGACCACATGTTTGTTTGTTTGATTCTATTTTATGCTGCTTTTTATTCAAATAAATCCCATAGCAGCTTGCAAACAAAAGAAAAAAAATAACATAATGGAACATCACGAATGCAGCATAGATCGTATAGAATAATTAACAAATAATCAGTAAAACAATCACAAATCAGAAATAAAACAATTACCACCTATGTAACACTGTTAACAAAACAACTAAAAATAAGCTAAACATCTCCATATGTCGCTGGACCATTGGCTAGGAATTGTAGTCCAAAGCATATGGAGGGCACCAGCAGGTTAGCAAAGGCTGGTTTACACACTAATCACAATTCTAGGCATGTCTACTCGGAAGCAAATCCTACTGAGTTCTACTGGAATTACTCTCAGGTAAGTGTGTATAGCAGCCTTTCTCAACCTTGGGTCCCCAGATGTTTTTGGCCTACAACTCCCATCACCCCTAAGTAGCAGGACCAGTGGTCAAAGATGATGCGAGTTGTAGGCCAAAAACATCTGGGGACCCAAGGTTGAGAAAGGCTGGTGTATAGGATGCACTCCTATGCACACTTACCTGGGATAAGTCCCATTTAAGATATGGGACTCACTTTTGAGTAACAATACATAAGACTATACTGTCGGGTGCCAAGTATGTTGCTTAATGGGCTATTAATGTATTGATTACTGAAATCAATGGAATTGTACTTGGCATAGGGATTGGATTTCAGATTCCCTGCATTTCTCATTTTTCTGATCTTCACTTCCTCAAATTTCCACATCAGTCTACATTTTTATTTTAAAGAAAGTCATCTAGAAAATTTGTCAGAAGTTGTTACAGTAAGTGCCACAACAACAAAAAGAGGTGCCAGTACTGCGTACCCTTGGATAGAGGGTTGTCCTATCCTGACAGCTAAATAGAACTTCTGGGTGCAGAGGCAATATAACTTTAAAGACCAGGCACTATGGAATAAACAGTGGGAGAAGACTGTGGCTATCACGTCCTGATTGTAGTCTTTCCAGGGGCATCTGAGCAGCCAAAGGGGCCTGCAGTTGCAGAATTATTATTGGGTGGTATCTGACTAAGTCGTAATCTGAATAGGGTCATTGAATTCCATGTTATTTATGGCTAGGAATGGGGAATAAATTTGATTCTGAAGGCAGGATTCTGAACTAGATGTACCTTTGGGCTGACCCAACAGGGCATTTCTTACATTCACCTTCCTACCTATCAAGGGCCCTCAACATAATATTTCCAATAAGTCTGATAACACATTTGGTCTAGTAATTCTTCTCCTTGGACCTGTGCAAATCCCCAGGCTTCGACCTGAAAGTAAAATGAAAGGTCAGTCTTGAGAACACAGGGTAGAAGCTTTCTTTCTCTGTCAGATGTTTTTGACATTCCAGGCACCACCAACCTTGTCCAGTGACAAAGCTGGTTGATTTCAAGGGTGTTCCTTTCCTGTCTGCCTGGCTGCTTGCTTGCTATTTACAACATAATTGCAGGCTGAGCACTTCTCCTGTGTAACCCATCCTGAAGAATTAATTTTAGTTCATCTGAGAAATGTAAATGAGCAATTGGAAATGGTAAACGGAGATAGGCCCTGAGATATTTTGTTGGCTGTTTCCCCCTGTGCTCCCAATGATACTTAATTTGCTTCTTGATTCGATTATGTGTGGAATACTCCATGGATTTGGGAGTGTGGAGAATTCAGCGGAGAGGAAGTGACATCATCCCCCCAAAAAACATCGCTTACATCTCTTAACCGGAGAAGTGCTTGAGGGAGACTTTGTGGCCTCCCTCAAAATAACTGTAGCGTCAAGTAATTGGCAATTGAAGAATTGACAAGTCTTTAGCTGGTCTGTGTCATATGCGGCCGCATTCTGAAATAACTAGAGATGGTCTTGTAATTGCTTGGGAAACGGTGCTCTAGAGAGCAATTGCAAACGTTTTTCACGATATTCCTAACATGTTTGCAGTGATATGAACCATTACTTACTTGCACAGGTTTTAATCTGATAGGGGAATATAACTCTTCCTGCTGCACTGATTATAAATGAGCCCCTTTTGACTAATTAAGAACAGTTTATTTCTTGCGCGCCCCTCCCCCATCCACCACAAATTATGGCATTATTTGAGAAGGGATGTATCTCAGTGGAAGAGCACATGATTTGATATGTTTGCAGAAGAGCCATGGTTCAGTCCCTAGATAGGACTGGGGAAGACCCCTGAGGATCACAGGTTTCATATTCCTGGTGTAAGCAATGACATTTAGACAGATCCAGTGCTTTATTTCTAAAAAAAAAATAAAAATGTTTAGGTGTACTCTCATTTTCCTACTCATATTGAAATACTGCCCCTCAATGAAGTCAAACTTAGATTCACAAATTGTTTAGGGGTATGCGTCCCCCTGCATCCCCCCAGAAAAAAGCACTGGATAGATCCATGTTCTAACTGGGTATAAAACAGTTTCCCATGTTGGCAGACCATGCAAGTGTCCCTATTTTCCAGGGACAGTCCCAGATTTACAGAAGCCATCCCTGTTTCTGATTTAATCCTAGAATGTTCTGCTTTTCCTTAGGACGTCCCTCTTTTCATTGTTAGAAATGTTGGAAGGTAATGTGCTTGATGTTCCATCCAGTCCTATACATCTTTACTCACAAGAAAGTCACATCAAGTTCTATGGCACAAACACTCAACGTGGGCCAATCATACTATTGTAGCCTTAATTTCACAGGAATCGGTCTTGTAGCTCACAACAGAACGACTCCCTGTTACAGCCAATATCTCAAGTCCTTTCTTAAGATACATATTAGCCTTCAAGGCACTCACAAAACCACGGTCTAGAAATATTACAGGGAACATACTGCCGATTCTCCTGACAATATTTAGAAAAAAAGAAATGTTGTTATTTAAACAATTTATATACCGCTTAAGATAACAATACTGAACAATATTCTGTGAACTGCCCTGAGATCATATGATGAATGGTGGTATATAAATCTAATAAATAAAATAAGTCAAACTTCAATTAAATTGCCTGCTGGACTAAAATTTTTTTTGTTCAATAGACATTGGAAGTTCAGTAGAGGGGAGGGGGCAAAGAAATTGGTCAGCAGCAGCTCTTCACTGTAGCGTTTGATGGGAGGTTTCAGATACATAGCCTGGACTTCTGCTGCTGACCCTGAAGGGAGCAGAGCAGGAAAAACTTCCCTGTCTCTTTTCCTTTAGGTAAAGTGAGGCAGTTGACTCAATGCTGAGAAGTATGGGAGCTCCTCCTGTCTTTCTCATTTCTCCTGAGTCTCCCCAACATGGATAGATCAAGCTCCACAAATAATTCCTCACAGGTAAATGCAGCAAAAAGCGAGAGATAAATCATGCAGAAATCCATTGGGCATGCTCTGCCTTAAAGCAAGAATTGAGCTCTGGTCCTGCCTTTGGAGGATTGTATCTTTGGCCATGTAAGAAGAAGCAGCAGCATGGCAGCATAGCTTAAGTCTCGCCTACCTACGGATCTGAAGGGACTGCTTATTTCAAGTCAATTCTGTGCATGCAGGCCCAGGAGTACTAAACACCTTGACTGTGGATGGACATTTTTGCTTCACTTCAGGCAGCAAATTGTCTTGTGCTGGCAAGATAAACAACTCAGAAATACAAAATTGCTATTCTGCTGCAGTTAAGGAGGTTCAAGCATATTATACTTCTTAGAAACAAACATACAGTATGCAAGTTGCTTTGTGCCATTGGGCATCACTGAAATGTGCAAGTACACATGGCACCTGTAACAAAACGTTGCAGTATAAAGTGCTCTTGTTTTGGCTTTGTCACCCCATTCTATATTTTCTCCACTCCAATAGTGAGCAAGGCCACATTGTTCATTGACCAGGAGCAGCATTCACTTATTTTCAAATAAATAAAATATTGTTCACAGTCCACACAACGTGCCAGCCTAAGGCTTACAGGGGGGAAAAAGGATACTGGTGGGTTGCAATTATAAAATGACATTTTATTGACAGTAAGTGTTAAAAATTTTGCCAGACAAAAACGAAATCATTCTGCCACACATTAGAAAGAAAGATCTTAATGGGGATCATTTTCCGTAGAAACAATATCCACTATCATACATTTTTATTGGATATTTATAATAAGACAGCTATGGATCAACTAAGCTTAAGAGCCCTATTATTATGCCAATCGTACATAGTCTCATTATTTAATAAAATAGGACCATCATAAATTTAAGAGGCTTCTTATGAATGGTAGGTTTTCTGGAAAGCTCCAACACCACTAGCTTAGCAGGCCAAGCTTAGATGATATTTCACTACAGTCCTAGAATATCAGTTGTGTGCAACTGGCTAAGTCATCAGTCCCTTTGAATTATGGAGATATTTAGAGGAATTCCCCATCAGTATGTCACCCTTTATTGTGCATGGAGGTCGCTTCAAGTTTCTCTTTAACAGATGACATGCCCCATACCTCAACACCTACAGAAGTGTAGCTAAGGAATTTTCTTCTGTAGATCCTACTTCAGCCTGTTCAGGAACTTCACCAGTGACAGGTGAAAGGAGAAGTTGGTTTTCTTCTTCAGGGCTCACTTCTTGTTCTTCTGGTTCAGGTTCAGAAGGTGCTTCCATATGAAATTCAAGCTGTCCTGCTCTTTCACCTCTTTCTGGCGCAACAAATATCTGAGGGTCTGGATCTGAGTTTTCACCTGGAAGCTCTGTAGTAGGCTTCAGCTTTTCGTTGGTCTTGGGACCCTCTGCCCTGGCTTCAGGAAGTTCTTTAGCTTTCTGTAGAAGTGGTTTGCCCAAAGTCACAGTGTATTTTTGCTTGCTTCCCTTGCTTCCCATCTTGGCGTTGTTACAGCAGGAACTCAACAGGACAAGGAAAAAGTTCAGTCCAAGGAACTGGTTTGAAAGAAGTAGTCTGTAAGAGAATGCTACAGTGAAATACTAAACCTTTGAGATCATCCCAAGCAAAGGTATGCTAAAAGAAGTTTCTACTAAGTTGAATTCTCAACATTTCCAAGTGAGGACCAAAGTTTAAACAAAACACATGAGACAAGATGGTGTGAACATGCTCAGTTAGAACTAATTGGAGTTAACTGCAGTAGAAGGGTGATAGCTCAGTAGTATAGCCTCTGCTTTGCATGCAGAAGGTCCTGGGTTCAACCCCCAGCATCTCCAGGTAGGTCTGGAAGACAATCCTACCTGGAACCCTGGAGAGCCACTGCCAGTCATTGTAGACAATAAAGAACTAGATGGACCAATAGCCTGACTCAGTATAAGGCGACTTCCTTTGAACCACCATGCTCAAGCTAGATGCTAGAAGTTGTTGAACCTTTTGCGACCCCCTAACTTTCATGTAGTTACAGTGTTAACATCAGCAAGTTGTTCACAAGGTATAAAAAGAAAAGCCATAGAGCATATGTATGCATTGAAAGCTCGAGGTCAATCTTAACACAATCCATACATTGAATGTTAAGATTCTTTGTTTCATAAATTTGACTGCCTAGGTAGCCACCCAACAGAGTTTTGCCTTCCCCTGGGTTTCCATGCCTCACTTGCCTCACTCAGAGTATCTTCCAATGCCCATACTGCTAGTAGACCACACAGTTCCTTCTACCATGCTTTAGGAAGAGAACAAGGGAAGATGGAGATCTTCTACTTAAATGCCCTCCCCATTCTACAAGGAAGGAAAGATCAAGGTTCACATCCAACAGAGGTCCTACTGCCTTTGTCCTCTAACCTCAGCTGTGCCTGGGCTAGTTGGCCAAGAGCAAGAGCAAACCCCTACTTTAAAGGTTCCAGAGTTGAGCTTTGGTCTAGTGAATCATGTTGAAACCCTGGTTAAGTCAACATCAGTTGGCAGCAAATGACTGCACTAGAACTTGCATTACAGGACAGTCTAAACCCCCAATCCACTGTGATAAGGGGGGAATGTTTAGATGGTGTCCCTCCACCCTTCCTGCCTGCCTGCTTCTGCCAGTCTCCACTGGCAGGGAAGCTCTGCCTGTAGCCGGCATAAGCCCCTCAAATGGGGCATGACAACAGGCCTGTTCCAGGCCTTTTTGCTGTGTCAGTCTACCTGATGGTTCAGCAAAGGCACCCTATTTTCTTGCTCCCCTCCCACTTTTCTCCCTGTACAGGGCTTTGAATCTGGTATTAGCTGTGTCATGGAATCTTAATCTTGTTGCCAGCAACACCGTTTCAGATTTGGTGTGAAGGCAGTTTTCCAGCGATCCTTAGAGCTTTGCTTTTGCATCTGCTTTAGACTATGTTGCAAATGGATTCATTCTAAGAGTTGAAATGACTTCCTAAACTTTCCAGCAATGCAGGTGACGCTGTTGCTTCTTTTAAGCAAAAAATGCTTTGTGGCAAGGATGAATACCTGAAAACACTAGAGTCTGTAGAGATAAGAACCTCTAAGATCACAATCCTATGCAAGTCCCATAGAATTCCATTGGACTTACTTCCAAGTAGAAAAGCTTAGACTTGCACTGCCAGCAAGTGGGACAAAAATATGGATGCTCTCAAGGAACATCTACTGAAATGCTGCAGAGGGAGGAAATGTTGATTCCACCCTCTCTTGACAGTGTGGCAGCTTGGGGTGTATCATCAGTGTTAATTGCACCCTATTAACAGCAACAGCCTCATAGGCCAAGCCCAAACACAACAGCACCGAGTCAGGTAACAGCTACTTTGGGGTGTCTACAAGTAGTATTATAAAACACTTGCCACTGATTGCACAAGTTAACAATATAATGTACATACCATAAAGCTATGAAGAGTCAAGTCTATTGATAGCTCTACACCAGCTGAAATCAATATATATTGAGAAGGTGATATAATCACCATCCCATCATATTAGGCTGCTTATCAGGTGTGCTGGCTCTCTCCTTAATGCCAGAACAGTAACAGTGCCTTTCCCACCCAATACAGCTCTTTAACAGACACTCAACCAGCACAAAAATTGCACCACATACTAATAGTGTCCCTCAAGAAGCAGCATTTCATTTCCCACCACTAGCTGGATCCTTATATAGTGTTGGAGGTTGAACTAGATGACCCTCAAGGTCCTTCCAGCTCTACAATTATATGTATTAAGAAGTGAGTGTGGTGTTTCACCCCTAAAGGTTCTCCAAGGGTTAACTTGGCAGGGGGGAGATTCACCAATGGGAGCTCTCCAGGCAATTAGAGGGTGGGAGGATGGCAGTTAGAGAGGATAGAAAAGACAGTTAGAGGTTGGAAGTTAGGCAGTTGAGTCAGAGTTAGAGGGGGATAGAGCTAATGAGCAGAGCTAGAGCAGGTTAAATAATTAACAGGAGGCATTAGGGATAGTTATTGGAATACTAGGTAGAGAGTTGAAATATACTTATCTGAATAACCATACAGTTATAGTAAACGTTTTACCAAGTCATTTGAAACCATTACGCGTTCTACAAACAATAAAGAAACTTATGTTTTATTTTTACCACAATCCGAATCTGAAGTGAGTTATTCATTGCCAGAGTGAATACTGGCTGGTGGCAGTGGATATACCATATGTCGTTGGGGCAGTTACCAATAGACCGTTAAACGTCCGGGGGTGCTGCTCAGGTCTGAGAGAGTGACCGCGACAGTGGGTCCCAAGCTGAATGTTTGGGTTCCATGTGGGTTTGGGTTCTGAACAAATTAATAGTGATCTTGAATCATAAGGCAGTTCCAATCCCTTGCTTACATTGCACACCCTATAAAGGCATAAGCACATGAAGAGCCTAACCCAGTGTATGCTTCCTTGGAGGCAAGTCCCTTTGTATTAAATAGGCCTTACTCACATGTAAGAGTACAGATGTCTGCAACCTGACTAGGGAGTAAGAATAATGTGTGTGGGTGTGAATTTTGGATTGTACCACTTCAACCTGCAGGTGGGGGACAACATCCAATAAAGTAGTTGTTATGTATTGAGCTTGGGTCACAGAACAATAGGCAGGTAGGATCCTAGAATGCAACAACCTGATTGGCCTGCAGGAGCAGCCCAATCAGGCCCCAGGAGGAAGTTAATCAGCCTATTAGGCCAGTAGGATCCTAGAATGCAACAACCGATTGGCCTGCAGGAGCAGCCCAATCAGGCTCCAGGAGGAAAGCAGAATCAGCCAATCACACAGGAGCTATTGTGTAAATAATGTATATAAAGCTAGTGGGTTGGGGGAAAATTCATTCACTGTTTTGACAAGCTGCAATAAAGAGCATGAAATCACTAAGTGACTCTGAGTATATTTCAGTAGTTCTGGTAGTGTAAGGATTTCTGCTTCTGTGATAGAACTTTCCCTCTCTTCTCCCTGTTGGTTCAAGGAACAAATAGGTATAAAATGAGAATTCCAAGTTTGGGTGGGGCAAGTACTCTTTGGTGAGAGAATCCCATAAGAGATTTTAAATCACAAAATGTGCAGCAAAGTAAAGCATGGAAATATAGACTGTTAGAGTTTTAACACATGCTCTTGTGAATTCCAATATGTCCTTGTGAGATCCAAAGTTTCCCTCTTCCCCAGTACAGAAAAAGACCACACGTGTGTGTGTTGAAACCTAAACAACAAAGACTCACTGAAATGTAGTAAAAGGATAGAACTAGCACTTTAAGGCAATACCTGTAGCTATGCTGAACTTTCTTCCTAGTTTACCACATGGATAAGTTTAAACACACCCACACCCACACACCCACACCCACACAAAAGGATTTTAAAATGCTATTCCTCCATTTGCCGTTTCAAGTGGTATAGTCGGTAAGTCTCCCATTTCACTGTAAAACTGGCTCCTCTGATCAAATCAAAGTGATTTACTGGTGAGTTAATTTCATGGAAGTTCCTTCCAACTGAGGTCAGACCCCCCCCCCCCCGCTGAACTCTAGGACTTACCAAACCTCCCTCCCTCTCTCTCTCTCTCTCTCTCTCTCTCTCTCTCTCTCTCTGTGTGTGTGTGGTCTGGCAGGCATTTTAATTGATGATTGATTTCATAGTGTCAACAAATGTTTATTCTTTGCATTGTTTCTTGTCAACGGGTTTAGAGACTACAGCAGTTAAGCAGTATATAAATCATTCATATAAATAAAGCATGCACAGTATATATTTGAAATGTTGTTCTATGCACCACACACTGAATAGCAGATTTAGGCTCTGTGGTGTGAATATATTTCAGTTTTATTCCACCTGGGCTCATGCACCAAGGCTAGGGATGTGTTAAATGCCGAAAAAAATTCCCTGTAGAGAAATGCTTCAAATATGTACAAAACTGCCTTGGTATATCCGACTCAATTTTAGCATGTTATTCAATCTCAGCCAGCAGCAACCAATGAGCAGAGCAGACGCAGGGCGATTGTTTTTGCTGGAAGCAATTATTTGCACTGAGCATCAAACCGGGTTTGCTCTTTTCAAGGAGGAATCAGGGAACAAGTCAACATGAAGGAGCCAGCTGAATACCTTGAACTTCATGTGGGATGTAGACACAGAGCAGCCAAACACAACACTCCTAGAGAGGACATGAAGGTAACTCAGTCCTCCAGGCTTAACTTCCTGTTTACCTGGACTGAGTTACAGGAACCAGAAGTAGGTGTGGTCTTACCTGGGAGGAAGATCCCAAAGAACACTCTCCATTTTGCCTCATCCTTTGAAGAAGCAGCATGCTATCTCTCAGCCTGCAGCTGAGAGAAGCAGGGGTGAAGGCTGTTCCCTTATGGAAGCAGCTTCACTGCATGTAAATACATTTATCTAAGTTTGTCTGCCTCCTTGAAGCATGTACTGTAACTCATGGATGTCTGTAAGTAAACTCCTTTTATATCTTATAATCAGTATTGTGTCTTTCTACTTTTAAGAGGGAACAAGGGGAATATACCAGGAATATAGCTGGCTTAAGCAAGCCTATGCAAACGTTTTTCTGCTGTGTTTTAAAAGGGAATGTAAACTCTGCTAAGTTTGGAGCTTGCTCACACAAGCTGGGATTGAGATATATAAATAATATATACTCATCCACACTCCTAAACATTCCCACACTTCAGACTACCTTAAATTGGCTACTGGTCCCAGCCAGAGAATAGATATCACTGAGCAGTCAGCACCACAGCTAGTCTTTTTCCTACCTCCCAACAGACCCTTTTCAGTTGCTGACTGTTTCTCTGGGATTTTTGGTGGACTCAGATAAGGAGCAGCCTATGCAAATATGCTTCTAACAATGCATGGTTACCTCAGTGACAGCAATAGGGTTTGCTTGCTGACTTTTTCATGCTTTTGTTCCAAATTCCCCCTCCTCCACCTATTTGCACACAAGGTTAAGTGCATTGGTAATTATACAAAGCACACTCTCATTGTACATGATGTTTTCGGCAGGAGAGATGAGTGGCAGGAGGGATTGCAGAACTTAAAAAATATTTTAAGGTGGGGTTGTTGTTGTTTTACAACTGCTGGGCACCTGGGAAAGCAGCTACCTTATACTGACATTGACATTGTTATTCCATCCACCCAGCCCTCCTATCATCACACTGCCCCCTGGAATTAAGGCCATGGAAAAGTGGCAACAGCACCACTCCAGTAACACAAGTTGGTAGGTGATAGGAGCAGGATACTGAAAGGACCATCTCCTCCTGTGCAAACTGCCCATCTGCAAATACCTCCTTCTATGTTCCTATTTCCATCAAACACATTTTGTTGGAACACAGGACAGGACCTGCTTGGTACTGTCATGGCTTGTATTTCTGAGTACAGTAAGTATTGGTTTAAAGTGTAGAAATATTCTCTATTCTATTTGATTCAAGAAGGTTCTGGAACTTTCTCTGTGTGGTACAAGCAGGTGTGAGCTGGAAGTTTCTAGCTGACAAGTAAATTTCTATTTTGCCTGGAAACAAGCAGAAGGTTCCTGATGTTTGGGTTATTCCTTCAGAGAAGCTGAGTTGAGCTGGTACATACTGGTCCTGTTATCTCTTTCTTTCAAGGTCACGCTGACTATAAGGACAGGCCAGAAGGAGCCTGGCTTTCACTTTCTGTCTCTCTTTTCTTCTCGTTTCTCTCTACTTAGTTCCTGTGCGGTGATCTGTACATGGTATGTTTAAGTGCTAAGGTTTTACTGCAACTGGGTTTTTCCTAAGAGACTATGCCAAACCTGAAGACTTGGATTTGTCACTGTTGTGCTCATTTGCCTTCAGTAAATAATTACTGGTTAAAGTTGATTGTTTCTGAGTTAATATTTGGAACCCTTCATTGTGTTTGTTCTGCTATGTGTTTTGAATTGCTTTGGATCATTATGGTGCTAAATCACAACATGTAAAGACACACAGGATGTGGAGCTAGAAGATCCACTTAGCCCTATTTTCTGCTGGTCTCCTCCTATAGGCTGGAGAAGTCCTTCAAGTTTCAATTTGACCTCAAAGTGGCTATTTTTGCACTGTACTGTGTACAGTTTTGTCGACTCCTGCTGTTTTATTCTTTTGAGCTTTTCTATTATTGTTTTGACCTGATGAGAGCTGCCTTGAATGCTCCATGCCCAGAGTTAAGAGCTGAGATATAAATACTTCAGAATCAACCTTCAGCTCCATGCAAAGGACTGGAGCTGCCCATTGAGGTCACGGTTAATCCAGATGTGCAACTGTTTTCTCGGAGTGTAAACCATTGCTGAATGTGTGACCTGCAAGTTGACTCAAGTGCAGGTTTGCTAGTGGGTGTGGGAGTTGAATGGATATTGAGTGTGTGGAATCCTGTTTAATGAATTTTGAAGTTTTTAAACTTTTATATGCTGCATTTCTTTTTGTTTGATTTCCTTGCAAACTTTTTTTGTGTGTTTGTGTTTAGAGCATAGCTGTCAACCTTTTTCCTTTTTTGTGGGAAATTCCATTGGGAAACAGCAGGGAGGGTTGACAGCAATGTATATAGCAGTGGGGAACAGCAGGGAGGGTTGACAGCTATGGAGAGGGCAGGGTGGGTGAAGGAAGGAAGGAAGGAAGGAAGGAAGGAAGGAAGGAAGGAAAGGTTGTTTTTTTTTAAGAGAGATATTTGAATAACTGCAACTCCCCCCCCCCCGAATGATTGCCACTTTCTTTCTTTCCCTTTAACAGCAGGCAGTGAGACTGAAATTCGGTAGCTTTACCTGGAGAATGCCTGCCTCTGTGTCAGGCTTCAGTTCAAGCAACAGGGTGAGTAAAAATGTTGTAGCACACAACTGTCTCTAGGAGCAGAACTCCTATGTTCAGTAGGCTGAACAGGGATTGAGCTCCCTGCACTCGAGCTCATATTTCATCCATATATTCATTTCCTTTTGCCCTCGAGGCAACTTTCAGCAGTGAAAATATCCATGAAAACAATGCCACCGTCAAAAACAGATGGAATAGCTGACCTGGTTTCAAATTTCCAAGGATGGTGATAACGCTGCTTGGCTTGTGCTGTACCTGCTTACCTGGAAGGAACTTATTCCTGAATAGATGTGCATAGGTCCAGGCTAAATATTTCTAAACATCTTAATTTTCAAGCAGCAAAGTTCTGAATAGTTTCTGTGGGAACTTTTCTCATATAGTTTATTAATTCCAGGCAAATGTCTGGCTAGTGTTGCAGCAACCCTTTTGTTTGTTGGATAAAAGCTGAGCCTGTTTGTCTGAATTGGTCCAAGTTCATGCCCAATGGACTGATGAACATTTTGGAACAGGGCAGAGATCCAAGCTCTGTGTTCAAGGGCCAGGATCTCTCAGTTTGCATGTGATAACCTGGTCCAGGACTGTCAGTGGCTGTAGAGAGGTCTTGTCATAGCACTCCACAATGGATGCAGTTGTGAAGACTGGCCATGGATACAGACGCTGCCCCCCCCATCACACTCTTGTAACCAAATGGCCTGAATAAATGGCTCTCTTTGTGAGCATAGGTGAACCAATAATAGCATCACAGAACTGAACAGTTGGAAAGGACGTCAAGGGTCATTTAGTCCAACCTCATGCAATGCAGGAATCTCAACTAAAGCATCCATGACACGTGGCCATCAACATTTCCAGGCAGCTCCTTTCACTCTCAAACTGCTCTTATTGTCAGAAAGTTCTTCCTAATGTTTAGTTGGAATCTCCTGTCTTGTAATTTGAATCCATTGGTTTGGGTCCTACGCTCTGGAGCAGCAGAAAACAAACTTCCTCCATCTTCCATATGACAGACCTTCAGGTAGTTGAAGATAGCTATCATATCACCTGTCAGTCTTATTTTCCCCAGAATAAACATACCCAGCTCCCTCAGCCATTGCTCATAAGGCTTGGCTTCCAGACTGTTTATCATCTTCGTTGTCCTCCTCTGCACCAGCTTGTCAATATCCTTCCTGAACTATCGTGCCCAGAACTGGACACAATACTTCAGGTATGGTCTGACCAAGGCAGAATAGAGTGGTACTATTACAGTCATACCTCCGTTTACGTAACCCTCTGGTTATGTAAACTTCGGGATGTGTATGCAGCAAACCCGGAAGTTTTTTTAGTGGGTTTTGCCACGCATGCATGTGCAGAAGCAGTCCTCTGGGTTGCGAAAACCTTGGGATCCGGCCGGACCTCTGGAATGGATCCCGTCTGCAACTGGAGGTACCACTGTAATTCCATTAATCGGAACACTATACTTCTGTTGATGCAGTCTAGAATTGCTTTTTTCTGCTGCATCACAGCAGCCATATTAAACTGAGTCAGACAATGGTAAGTTTACTCCACATACAACAACCATACTTCTCTTGGGTGGAGTCATGGGGAAGCTGATGCTACTTCAGTAACATAAGGAAAGTGGAGGGGGAAATGACTTGGAAAGTGTTGTGTAACACTTGCGCCATCATTTACCCTCCCTGCAAAGAAATCGGACTGAATGTTCATGAAAACCATCAATATTGTTTAATCTCCCTGCAAACAAATATGGATGGAGGCTCAATAAACAGGCTGTTTGGAAGTATCCTGGGAAGGAAGCCGGTGTTTTATGTGACAAAATCTAAACCTATGGTGGGTGGCAAAATAAAACCAAGCACATGATGCAGTGCCCTTACTGGAAATAAGCAGCTGTGGTCAATGCTTGGAGGGAAGACCAGCTGGGAATCCCATGCATGTCCCCTTGTGCACCATAATGGGCAAGCAGGACACACAAGCTATATGAATATGGAATAGGTTGACTTCCGGTTTGGTGCCGAGTCAATGGCGGACGGGAGTCCGACGGCTCCGTCCTCCGCAAGGCTTTAGGGACTGCCGTGCCTGCGCCACGGGTCCCTTAAAGCCACGGGAAGAGCGTCCCGTGGACCGTCTGCTTCGTGGGTCCCAGACGTGTCGTCTCCGCTCCCGATTGACCCTCGTAAGGGGGGAAATCGGGCGAGCGAAGCTCCGGCACGGGACTGAAGAAGCGTCTGCCTTCGGAGGATCAAAGCAGCGATCCCGCCAGACCCGAGCACCCGGCACTTCCGACATAGAAACTTCAAAAGAAACTCTGTAAGTAAAAGTTTTTGAACTGTCTGAAAAGTTTGGAGCACACTGCTTGCAGAGGAAACTTTAAAAGGAAGCCTGTTCCCTTTGAACTGTTTGCGCGAGCTTGGTAGCGCTAAAAGATTAAAGCCGCGAGTAACGGAAAAGTTTTGCGAACTCTGCCAAACTTTTTAAAAGTTGATTAAAAGTTGTTTTATGGATGTTTTGAGACTCAGAAATAGTTGATATGGCAAAAGAAGACACCGCTCGCCCTCAGGACTAGGATTCCGTGTCAGTAGCGGGCTGCAAAATATTGTTGCCATTTCTTTTTCCTTGATACTGTTTCAGTGACTGTTTACCAGTGGAGACTCTTTGACTTTTGTAGCCAGATACAAGTTACTTTATGGACCTGGTGGTAACACTGCAAGTGAGAAACAGTTATTGACTTGGGCTACTTAAAATAGACTCTTCTTGGCTTTAAGGAATTTATAATTTTGGGAAAATTTGAACTCTTTGCCTAAAAGTTGGATTATTGGACTGGTGTGGGCTCCTGGCTCAGCAGCCTCTTTGTTCTCAGAAGCTAGCTGCAGGCCACCTGGTGTTTACTTTTGGGACTGTTGGTCTTCTGCTGTGAATGTCTGAGACAGTTACCACAGCAACTGGAGTGACCTTGAGATTACAGCTACAGAGCCCACAGGGAATGGAAACTAGATCTAAAGGAACTGGCTCTGAAAAAAGAAAAGGAAAAGATGGGAGTTGGAGAAAAATTCTTAAATGGCATCAAGGCCATCTATACGGAACAAAGAGCAAAAATAATAGTAAACAGTGTGATATCGGAGGAGATAGAAGTTGAGAAAGGAACAAGACAAGGGTGCCCTATCTCCCCTTTACTTTTTATTACGGTCCTGGAAGTCCTCCTAAATATGATTCGAAAAGATAAACAGACAAAAGGAATTAGAGTGGGAGAGAAAGAATACAAACTACGCGCCTTCGCAGACGATCTGATGCTATCCCTGCAGGAACCGGAAAGCAGTGTCCCCAGAGCTTTGGAATTAATTGAACAATTTGGACTTGTAGCTGGCTTCAAATTAAATAAGCAGAAAACCAAAGTTTTAGGTAAAAATTTGAGTGCAGAACAGATTCAAAGAATACAAGAAGCCACAGGCCTCAATTTTGTTAAATCTGTAAAATATCTAGGTATCAATCTCACAACCAAGAATTTGAACCTGTACAAGGATAACTACGAAAAACTGTGGATGGAGATAAAAAAAGATATGGAAATCTGGACAAGACTTAAACTGTCGTTAATGGGAAGAATAGCAGTGGTCAAAATGAATGTCCTACCAAGGATGCTGTTTTTATTCCAAGCCATACCAATTTTGGACAAACTAGATTGCTTTAAGAAATGGCAAAAGGACCTATCGAAATTTATATGGCAGGGCAAAAAGCCTAGAATTAAATTTAAGATTTTAACAGACTCTAAAGAGAGAGGAGGCTTTGCCCTGCCGGATTTAAGACTATATTTTGAAGCTGCGGCCTTTTGCTGGTTAAAGGATTGGTTTAAATTAGAGAACGTTGACGTGTTGGACTTGGAAGGACACGACAATATGTTTGGCTGGCATGCATACCTTTGGTATGACAAGGTTAAAATTCACAGAACTTTTAAGTCTCATATAGTTAGAAAATCCTTATATCAGGTTTGGACTAGATACAAAGATCTGTTGGAGAGAAAGACTCCTAGATGGATTTCTCCAGTAGAGGCCAAGGCCTATAAGAGACCGAATATGTCTGCAAATTGGTTAAGATATATGGACATATTGCAGCAGGAAGGGGACTCATTCAAATTAAAAAGCTATGATCAAGTGAAAAGTCAGGTCCCTGACTGGCTGCATTATTATCAGGTGTATGAAACATTTAAAATGGATAAAAAAGTTGGTTTTCAAGTCGAAAAATCAAAACTGGAAACAGAACTGATAGAATCGAATTTCAAAAACCTTTCCAAAATGTATAATCTTCTGCTAGAGTGGCATACTAAAGATGAACTGGTTAAATCGTCAATGATAGATTGGGCGAAAGATGTAGGACACAATATTATGATGGATGACTGGGAGAGACTGTGGCAGAAAGGTATTAAATTTACTGCTTGTCATAGTTTAAGAGAAAACATAATGAAAATGGTTTACAGATGGTATTTGACACCAGTTAAGATAGCTAAGATGAATACCAAAATGTCAGATGTATGTTGGAAATGTAAACATGCGAAAGGTACCTTTTATCATATGTGGTGGCTGTGCCCAGCGGTAAATGCTTTCTGGGATAAGATTTATAATGAGCTCAAGAAGGTAATGAAAGTTACCTTTTGTAAGAAACCAGAGGCATTTCTTCTGAGCATAACCAATGAAGAGATACCCAGTCAGGATAGAGTGTTTTTTATGTATGCCACAACAGCAGCTAGAATCCTATTGGCAAGAACATGGAAAGGGGAAGAGATACCAACGGTGGAAGAATGGCAGATGAAGATGATGGAATACATGGAACTCGCAGAACTGACCGCCAGAATCCGGGACCAGAGGGAGGAGACGGTGTCACGAGATTGGAAAAAATTTAAAGACTATTTAGTTAAATCAGCAAAATTGAATATTTGAGCAGAGATAAATAGAGGCTTTAATAGGTTTATGTTAG
Organism: Lacerta agilis; assembly: GCF_009819535.1. Lineage (NCBI taxonomy): Eukaryota > Metazoa > Chordata > Lepidosauria > Squamata > Lacertidae > Lacerta > Lacerta agilis. The sequence continues at coordinate 23,232,302 of NC_046326.1, read as the reverse complement.
ATAAAACTGGCAAGAGAAAATTTCTGTATGAATGATTTCTTTGTTAAACAGGAGTTAAGATTTGATATTAAGATAAGATTTATAGTTGATTAAGTATATGACCGAGTAAAGTTAAGCATATTGAAAATTTGAGCAAATGTTAATTGAACAAGATATAAAGCTACCTTAAAGATGTATTTGATTTTGAAGACAGTGGAGGGAATGGGGGAAGTCCCCAAATAGAGAAGTTAGAAACAAGGAAAGTACAAAGATAGGTATTGGTCAAGGTATGTATATGTTCTTTTTTCTTTTTATGTTTATTGTTATTGTTATTGTTTTTGCATGTCGAGGTTACCGTCCCAGCTCCCCCCAGTAATTCAGACAAGACACGTTATTTTTGGTTTGGGTTTTTGGCATAATTTTGGCCACAACTTTATTTAAATACAGCCAATGTGAGTGGTTGCTTAGGCATTGGAACCGACTACTGTCCCCCCAGCCATGGGACAGCTGACATTCGCTTTTGAGGGCGAAGTCAGAAAAGGGTGAACACCTAAGGCAGAAGCGGAGTCGGGCAACGACCCAGGCTTCTCCCCCAAATGCTCCCTAGGACTCCGCTTGGCCCAAGCCTCCCACCATTGGGTATGGACAAAAAGCAGAAAGAGTCCCTGGATTCTTTTAACAGAATACCCTTATTTTCAGGGGTAGGCCCAACCAATTTCCTACCCCTGCCCCGCGCATTCAGAGGTAGGCCCAGCCTATCCATACCTCTGAAGCAGCGTTACTAGGGGCAGGCCCAGCCTATCCTGACCCCTAGTGCAAGCAAATTTATACCAATGCCTAACCGCCAACCTTACAAGTTGTGACGATTTGCTACGCAGTAGGCAAAACCAGTGACAAAAGCCAATCAGCCACCGGATAAATTCCTACCAGGCTCCCGCTTCAAAGCAGACAACCCCATGACAGGCATAGCAAGGTCAAGCAGCAAAAGCGCCGTTCCCAAATTAGGGAGGGCGGGCGGGAGATCCGTTGCACACCGCAAAAGTGAAACCAAAGTTTCACAAACTTAGGTTATAAAGGCAAGAGCTGTCAATCAACCAACTAGCAACATGCTAAGCTCCCCAGCAACTTGCCTTAACCAATCCTAGCTGTGGCCAGCCCAAAACCCCCTCCCATCAACTTGGAGCTGCTCCTTTAACCCTTCTGCAACCCGTGCTCTCTTCGATGGGAGAACACGCTTTGCATGTCGAGGTTACCGTCCCAGCTCCCCCCAGTAATTCAGACATGACACGTTATTTTTGGTTTGGGTTTTTGGCATAATTTTGGCCACAACTTTATTTAAATACAGCCAATGTGAGTGGTTGCTTAGGCATTGGAACCGACTACTGTCCCCCCAGCCATGGGACAGCTGACATTCGCTTTTGAGGGCGAAGTCAGAAAAGGGTGAACACCTAAGGCAGAAGCGGAGTCGGGCAACGACCCAGGCTTCTCCCCCAAATGCTCCCTAGGACTCCGCTTGGCCCAAGCCTCCCACCATTGGGTATGGACAAAAAGCAGAAAGAGTCCCTGGATTCTTTTAACAGAATACCCTTATTTTCAGGGGTAGGCCCAACCAATTTCCTACCCCTGCCCCGCGCATTCAGAGGTAGGCCCAGCCTATCCATACCTCTGAAGCAGCGTTACTAGGGGCAGGCCCAGCCTATCCTGACCCCTAGTGCAAGCAAATTTATACCAATGCCTAACCGCCACACGAGCTACCCCAAGCTCGCCGCCAACCGCTCACAGACCCAATCCAACCTTTAGTCCCTCCGCGATATCTTCCAACCAGATATCGCTCCCCCGGGGAGAAAGGTGGACTCCATCAGCCCAATAGAGCTGACCTGCCCGAGCATAAATCCTGGGGTGCCCAATAGCGACCCCCCCCAATTCCAGGACCCTAGCAGAAGCTACTGCGTTGACACGCTTCCTGGCCTTCTCTGTACCCTGCGGGTGGAAGCTGCCCCGCCATACCTGCCTCTGGAGCCAATGAGACCAGAATAGCTTACAATCAGGCACCAGCGACCTCAAAACCCCCAGATCCCTTTGGATTGTGGAACGTAGAGTAAGGCAGTCCAAATCTGGCAAATCGTTTTCCCCCAAGTGCACCACGATGGCGTCAGGGCGGGCCTCCCCATTCAAACGGTGCTGGATTAAAGGTAACAGTTCACACCAGCGCATGCCCCGCCTGGCCATCCAAGAAACCTGCACATGTGTGGGGAAGCCAAGGCCTGCTCCGAGACCAGATTCCTCTGCACGAACTCCAGCCCAATGGACAATGCTGTGCCCCACCATCCAAATCCGGGTGGCCGCTACACCTGGAGGGGTCAAAAGAAAATGTAAGTTCCGGAATTAACGCCGCCTCCTTACATAGCCTCTGTAAGCCTCCGACTTCCAGCGACCCATGTTCTTAATCCGCGCTACAGACAAACCCCAATGTGCGGCCGTGGTCGCGGCCCCGATGCGGAAGGAATGGGGGGCAAATCCGACTGCCGAAACACCGCAGGCAGAGATTGCTTTGCGCATTACCCTAGAAAACTGCTGGCGTGTCAAGGGCTGCCCGTCAGCATGGATCAGCAAGGGACCCTCGCCCGAGGGCCTAACTGCGAGATATCTGGCCAAGTCCTTCACAGGACAAGGCCCACCCTGCCCTGTGGCTGGCAATGCCATGACCGTACCCCTTCCCAACTGGTCAGTTTTTGAGCTACGAATTGTCAATGTCACCTCAGCGTCAGATAGGCTGGCGTCCTGATAGAGCAAGCCCCTGTTATGCCCGGTTGCGAATGTTTCCAAGAGCACTTCCCCAATTCGCAACGCACCAAAAAAGGTCAAGGAGAAGGCTGCAGCAAAAAGCCGGGCCTCATATTTAGACCAGCAAATAGAACGCAAAGCGGAACGCATGCTGGTAAGCAGCTCAAATGAAATGGGCCGCCTCGCGGCCACCTGGGGAGTGCGAAGCCTGCCCCAGCCTTCTAACGCTCTGCGGACCACAAATTTAGCGCAGGGGTCCGAATCAAAAAGGGCCTTAGAGAAGAAGGAAATAGCGGCCGCCTGCAATTTTAAAGTCCTAGCCGCTCTCCCCTGTTGGAAAAGGTGCGCCAGATACTGCAGCACCTGGGAAGATGATGGGCGCAACTCCATCCCCACAGCCACCGACTCTCGGTGAAATGCCAGAAAGTCCTTCCAGGCCTTGTCGTATGACCGAAGGGTGGAAGGGGAAACAGATGCCGCTACTCCCTGCCAAACTACGTGCTGCCAATGGTCCACAGGTATGCCGGGAAGGGTTCCGGGAGAAGCTGCGCGTCCGGGGCGAGCGACCTGAAGCGTTCCATCTGGAAACGGGACAGGGCGTCAGCTATCTCGTTAGTGACCCCAGGCACAAACCGAGCCGAAAATACAATATTGAACCTGAGACAGTGAAGCACGAAAGCCCTGAGGAGGGCCGATACCCTGGGCGAGCGCGAGGACTGCTTTGCGAGAATGGTCACAACCGCCTGGTTGTCAGACCAGAAGCAGACACGTCGGTCCCTGAAGTCCTCGACCCAAATATGCACGGCAACGGCTATGGGGAAAAACTCCAAAAAGGTTAGGTCACGCGTGACTGCCTCCCCTTGCCAGGTTGTAGGCCATGCCTGCGCGCACCAGCGCCCATTCCAGTAAAGGCCGAAGCCCAGGGACCCTGCTGCATCCGAATGCACCTGGAAGTCAGTGTGGAGGTTCCGCACGTCCTGCCATAGTGACACTCCGTTGAATTCCTCCAGGAATTGCAACCATACCTTCAAATCAGCCTTCTCTTCCTTAGGCAGTCTGCGCCTATGGTGCGGGCTGCGCATTCCCGCTGTCAGCCTATACAATCGTGAACAAAACGGTCGGCCGGGAGCCACCACCCTACAAGCGAAATTAAGGTGCCCCAGCAGTGACTGCAGCTGCCGAAGAGTCACCTTCCTCAAGGGAAGGAGATCAAGAATGACCCCTCGCAACGCCGCCAACTTTTCCTCAGGTAAGCGGGACGTTTGGGCCACTGTATCCAATTGGATACCCAGGTAAGTAAGCTGAGTTGCGGGGCCCTCCGTTTTTCCTGCGGCGAGAGGCACTCCCAGTTCCTCTGTCAGGGCCTGAAAGGCCCTCATGAGTGACAAACAGTCTCCCGACTCCCCCGATGACACCAGCAAAAAGTCATCGAGATAATGAGTCACCCCTGATAACCCTGTTTTGAAGCGGAGGGCCCAGTCTAAAAAGGTGCTGAAGCACTCAAAGGCCGCGCACGCGACCGAACATCCCATCGGCATGGCCTTGTCGAAATAGTAAGCCCCTTCAAAACGAAACCCCAGCAGCCAGAAGTCCTGCGGGTGAATGGGTAGCAGCCGAAATGCTGACTCAATGTCGCATTTGGCGAGCAAGGCCCCGGGGCCAAATTTTCTGATTAATTTAATAGCAAAGTCCAGCGAAGCATATTTCACCGAACACAGCTCCTGGGGAATTACGTCATTTACTGACGTGCCTCTGGGATGAGACAGATTATGTATGAGGCGAAACTCCCCAGGGGCTTTCTTGGGCACAATTCCTAAAGGGGAAAGGTGCAAATTCTGAAACGGGGGGGCCTCAAAAGGGCCGCCCATGCGGCTCAGCGCCAATTCCTTTGCAATCTTTTTTCTGGCCACTTCATGCATCTCACGCACCGACTTTTGGTTAGGGGGGTTCCGTGCCACGGGTAACGCGGCCACCGGAACCCTGAATCCCTCAACGAAACCATCCCGCAGATAGGCCGCTGCAACCGCGTTGGGGTAAACGTCCAGCCAACGCAGGAGCGCCGGTACCTTAATTGGGGAGAAGGCCAGGGAGGAAAGGACGCTACTTGCTGCCCCCGGCGACTGCGGGGGAGGGGGCAGGCTTGGCTGCCTGTGAGGCCCCCCCTCTCCCGCCTCGAAAGGGCCGCTTCCCACCAAAACAGTTGGAGGCAGGGTGATTCCCCCCGCACTTGGAACACCCGTGCAAGTACTTGCATGACTGCCTTTGGCAGGACCCTTTATTAAAGTCCCAGCAGGATAGTCGGCGGGTCGCCTTCGATGCCCCCGCCTTTTGCTTAGGTTGTTCCGCCGGCGCCTTTTCAATGGACGGGGCCACATGCGTGGTCCACAGGTCCAGATCCCTGCGGTCCCAACGAGCGGTATGTATCCGATGTGCCCTGCGCCTAAACTTCTCATCGTAAGTGATTGCCGCCGCCTCGCCCGCCATGGAGTAGGCCGAGCGAACAATGGACTGGTAAACTAGGAGGTGCAGAGCCCTGCGGGGATAAGCAGCTGCCACTACGCCCGCGTATTCCTGAAAACAGTCCAGCCAGCGCTCAAAGGTCCGCTCCGCTCTGGCTGAGCTGGAGCGTTTCTTAGACGCTGAGTCTGACTTAGCCTGGCCAGGCGACTCGTCAGCTGGGGGGGCCAATCTGAAAATATCAACATAGCGGCCATCCAGGATCCTGGCACGAATTTTGGAGGATAGGTGGCATCCCGGCACTATGTCCCTAGCCTTTTTGGTGGACACCGTTACATCGGGTAACAGCACCCCATTCAGGCAGTCCTGGGTGGCCCCATACCTTGCCCTGTGCGAGTTGGCCCTGCGCTGCCATGCCCATTTCGGCAAACCTGGCACCGATTCCCCGAAGCCCCAATAAAGGCCCAGTTGGGAGTCGGAATCGTCATCCGTGGTATCAGATGACGTACCTGATGAAGACGACGAGGTGTCCCCCTTACGCCGCTTGGCCCGCTTGCCAGCACGCCGCCCGCGTCGACGCTTGCCTCCCGAGGAAACTTTAGTGGGGATCGGCAGACTGTCCTCAGCCGAGGAGTCGGACGACGGGTCCTGTGCCAACGTATCTGCGGTGGACTGAGAGAGAATCACAGGTGAGATAGCAGTGTCTGAAACAGGCGCCGGAACACCTCGCGCCCCACTACTTGCGCGGGGTGTGGTGGACCTCCCCCGTTTTTTCCTCCCCTTCCTGCCGGCCGGCGAAGGCAACACCCGTGCCGCCGCACGGGTCACAGGGCGAGAATCCCCTGCTGACCGGCCACCTCGGGCGGCCCTTCCTTGCGACGAGGTGCCTTCATCCTCCTCGCCGGACTCCTCAGAAGGAGGGGGGGAGGTTGCGGCCCGATGAGAAGGCCCCGCCCGGCCCCGACCCCTAGGGGCCGTGCGCTGCAGCAGGCCGTCCAGCCCAGACGCCAGGCGGGCCAAAGCCTCGGGGTCACCCGCCAGGCCGGCGATGAAGGACTCTACACTCCCAGCTGCGCGGGGAGGAGGCGGCGATCGCAGCGATTGAGAAGGCCCCCTGATCACCCTTTTCGATGGAGTGGAAGTTGGAGAACGAGCCGACTTCTTTTTTGGTGCCATCGCTGCTGCAAGACAAGAAAATTCAGCACTCAAAGCACCACAAACCGCTGGGTCTGGCCTTTCCTGTAATCCGAATAATAAAAGGTGAAATGGGCCCAGTTGCCACTACCAACAAAAATGGCCGCCCAATGAGTCGGGCCTAGGCCAGGCTTTCACTAGACGAACAGCCACTGGAGGGTGTCACCCCCTTGCCACCTAAAATGGCCACCGTCCCCAAAATGGCCGCCCAATGAGTCAGGCCCAGGCTACCTCACCCTGTCCCAGGCCCCGATCCTGAAGCAAAAAGAGGGGGGGGGGCTGCAGCCCAAGGCAGAAACTGCAAGGGCCCTGGGCTAAGCTGGCAAAACACAGCACACGAAGCAGGGACAGGGGGGAAGGGGCCGATGTGAAGGCACCCGCTCCCAGCCTCCGCTCGCCTGAATGGCCAGCGAGCCTGGAAGGCCAGGCCCCCGACAGGGCCGAGCGCAGCCCAGCGGCCAAGGCTCACGGCAAGGGGCCGGGCCCGCCTGTGAGCCGTGCACAGAGCGGCCGCTCACCCTCCGCAAGCGGCCGCCGGGGCCAGGAGAGCCGCGCCGCCACGCTAGCTCACCCGCAGTGGGGCCGCCAAGCCCTTCCGGGAAGGCCCGGACCAGCGCACCACGCCCCGGCGCGCGAGGCAGCCGGCAAACGAGGCCGGAAGCCTCCGCCGCTAGGGAGAAGCGCCGGGAAGTGCTCCCTCCCGCTCACGCGGCGGCGCGGCGCTCGGCAACCGGGGGCAAGGCACAGGCTGCAAGGCAATCGGCCGCCCCCAGGTGAAGTCCGCGGCGCCACCCCAGGCCCCCCCGGAGCCCCGCGGTGCAGCGGCTCCGGCTTGGCTCGCTCTCCCGGAGGCCCCCGGCGCGGCCGCAGCGGGGCCCCGCGGTATTAGATGCGCGCCGGCAGATCACACTCCCGGCGCACCCGTGCAACGGCCAACAAGGGAAGAAAGGTCGGTAAGAACTTGCGCGCCCGAAATGCGCGCCGCGGTCCCCGGACGCCTCGCGGTGCTCGAAAGGAACCGGAGGGGGGAGGGGGCTGGGAGGCCGCACTTCAGAACGGTGGTCCGAGCGACAGGCTAGCTCCCAGGTGCTATTAAGAAAGGGGGCGGGGGAAAAACCCCTCCGTACGGCCGGGAACGAGCCGGTACGGGGGTGGGGGGGGTAGGGTGGAAGGGAGGAACAAGGGCTAAATATAAAGGGAAGGTTTCTTTTTTTTCTTTTTTTTTTTTTTTTAATAGAACGTACAAGGGAATAAAGGAAAGGGTAGGAAAACAGATAGGCACTAAATGGCCCAAATACAACCGTAATCCCAAAGCTCCTTCCGCAGCGACAGCAAGGAGACAGAGATCCGTTGCACACCGCAAAAGTGAAACCAAAGTTTCACAAACTTAGGTTATAAAGGCAAGAGCTGTCAATCAACCAACTAGCAACATGCTAAGCTCCCCAGCAACTTGCCTTAACCAATCCTAGCTGTGGCCAGCCCAAAACCCCCTCCCATCAACTTGGAGCTGCTCCTTTAACCCTTCTGCAACCCGTGCTCTCTTCGATGGGAGAACACGCTTTATTGTTGTTTTTATATTGTTTAATATGCCTTGTGTTATTGTTGTATTTTGTTTTTCTGTGTTTTATTGGAAAATAATAAAATCTTATAAAAAAAAAATATATGAATATGGAATAGGTAAAAGGTAAAGGTAAAGGACCCCTGGGCAGTTAAGTTCAGTCAAAAGGCGACTCTGAGGTGCGGTGCTCATCTCGCTTCAGGCCGAGGGAGCCGAAGTACTCTCATGTTGTATATAACAGAGTCTTGTTTATGGGAATTGACAAGAAGCTCATCTTTTGCCAGAGTGATGTGGTAGTGTGGCTATCCCTGACCCAGTAATATCTTAGCTGATGGTTAGATTAAACAAAAGGTCGTGGCAGGGCAATAATTACAGTTAGCAAAACAAAACGGGTGATAGAATAAGAGTATCTTAATCAATGTCAAGTGCATGGTTGGCATCACAGCATGGAGGGTTTTTTAATTAGAGGCGAGAATGTAATTATCAAGATGCAGTTACCCTTTCTCAGCTGAAAATTGAGGGAAAAGTAGACCCCTTGCTGTTGGTCAGCCTACTTGGGTGATGTCCAATGAGCCTGAATGATAGAGGCAGGAATGGGATTCTCTCCTGCGTTTCAAGAAAATCACACCCATGTGCAGAATAACTGGGGATAAATGACCCCCCTCCTTTTACATTTGCTACTTCGACTTGGCTTTCTTGTCATCAGACACTTCAGCATCTGGTGCCTCATTAGTTTTGGTATCTCCATTCTCAGGGTGGTTTCCTTCTTTAGCACCTTCTTACTTGGTTCCATCTTTTCCTTTGGGTCCTTTCCATCCTTTTGTTACCTTTCTGTCCTCTTTCTTACCAATTGCTCATTTTTTCTTTCTGGGGTGCTGCTTTTTGGGGCTTCGGCTCTGGTTGAGGTTGTGTGTGGGGGGGAGAGATTTAGCTGTTAATCTAGCCGATCGTCTCGGTGGCTCCTTTACCTCAACTTTAGTTGCAACCTTCCTTTTAGGCATAGCTGAATTTTAATAGTGTGCACCACACCTCTCATGGTACATTGATGGCTAGGGCATGGATGGTCACACTTAACTTCTGGCTTAGACTATTCTTTTACCCAAGTAACCTTGCCCCCCCCCCTAATTATAAAGGACGACTTTCAAATGACATGAAAATAAGCAGTGGTAGACAAAAAGCTAACTCTAGGTCTTACCCCACAGTTTTTACTTGGCATGAATAGGCCAAAGAAACAATAAAACAGTGTATGATTGATACAGAACATCAGTCAGATCTAGCCAGGTCCCCAAATTTCATCATCAGTGAAACCAGTAGGTACATCACCTCCCCAATGGCATATTTAACTAATCTTGAAATATCAAAACATCAAAGAGCTTTTACTCTGGCTCATTGCCAGGCTCTCCCTTCAGCCATCCAGGAAGGCCATTTCAGGAAGACACCTTATGAGGGGAGAAGACACCTTATGCTCTGGGCACATAGAAACAACTGGACATGTTTTTCTCCACTGCCAGTATTACACAAACATACATGCTAGGTTTATCCTGCCAATAATACACAAATTTCCAGGACACGCAGGGCAATTGTATATCACCTTACTGCTCCAAGATATAAATCCTGATATAACATATTCAGTTGCCAGTTTATTGTGCTGCTATGATTGACATACGTTGGAGGATGCTTTGTGCCACACAGCAGGTCTAAAACTGAAGGTTTGATTTACACAATTTATGTGTTTTTATCTTATGCTGGTGTACTGTAATTGAGAGAACGAGTATGTGTTCTCTACTTCTGCAGTTGCCTTATTGCCTATCTAACATGTTTCATTTATATATGGAGGAGCTTTTAGCTTATGCTGGTCTATCACCATAAGAAAGATTTGGATTGGAATAGTGTAGCCTACACCAACACTCAACCAAAGAGCATTGCGAGTAGCACAAGATGGGTCCGGGCTCTGGCTAATCCATTCAGAAAGTCCTTATCTGACCTTTAAACTGTCAGCTTCTAACTTAAGACTCTGCCTCTCGTATCTCCTGATTGGCTGATGGTCTCATAATCTCTCACTGGTTGGTGGGTCACCAGGAGGCAGACCAAGAGCCTATCTGTCATAAGTAAGCCTTCTTTATGGAAGCTGGCAAAAGACATGTCCTAGCCAGAGTGAAAATAAAGAATAGGTATCAGGTGAGAAATGTAGATATTGCTGGAGCAAAATCTCAGCTGATGACCAGATTAAAGAAAGGTCACTGAAAAGCAATCATTAAAATTGCCAAAATAAAAGATTACAGACTAAGGGTTTCTTAATCATTGTCAAGTGCTTTGCTGGTATCACAGAACGGAGGGGTTTATAATTAGATGTGAGAATGCAATTATAAAGAAGTGGGCATCCCTTCCTAGTTGAGAATAGAAGGAAAAAATAGATCCCATGCTGTTGGCCAACCTCCAAATGTGATATTTGATGTGTAGAATCTAAATTGAGAGAGGGTGGAATGGGACAATTGTCTGGGTTTGCACAACGCCACAGGTGTAGTTCTATACATTTCAATGTATCTAGGATGACTATCATTTCCAACTTTGGCACACACAAATCATTCACATGGCATGGAATCCTCCTTTCATTCATCAGCCTCTATTGATGAAGCAACATGAAATGTGAGGCTTATGCCATGGACTGGCTAGATGCAGAGGAGTGAGGGAGCCACCAGCTGGGGAACCTCCAAGCAATGAATGCAAATTTTTATACTTTTTACAGAAGGCTAATTTCTGCAAAACAAAATAAAATAAAAAATTCCTTCCAGTAGCACCTTAGAGTTTGTTCTTGGTATGAGCTTGGTATACCCGGTAAGTTTGTTCTTGGTATGAGCTTTCGTGTGCATGCACACTTCTTCAGATACACTGAAACGGAAGTCACCAGACCCATAAATATAGTGAGGGAGTGGGGAGGGGTATTACTCAGAAGGATTGGTGGGAATGGGTGATCTGCAATTTTTGCAGGGTCTTACATGACAAAGCTATCTTTAGCCATCTCACCCCTTGCCTTTCCCTGTAAGACCCTGTAAAAATTACAGTCCTTAACAGTCGTCTACATGTTTTCCACACCTATCAGCTGATCACCCATTCCCACCACCCTTCTGAGTAATACCCCTCCCCACTCCCTCACTATATTTAAGGGTCTGGTGACTTCTATTTCAGTGTATCCGAAGAAGTGTGCATGCACACGAAAGCTCATACCAAGAACAAACTTAGTTGGTCTCTAAGGTGCTACTGGAAGGAATTTTTTATTTTATTTTGTTTTGACTATGGCAGACCAACACAGCTACCTACCTGTAACTAATTTCTGCACACATTCACACACCTCTCGTTATCCTCAATCCAGTCAAGCAAGAGGCATTTCAAAACAGGGGAAACAAATCCCAAGGGGTGTGCGGCCTGAGAAGAATCCCTAAGGCCTGATAGAGGGGCTGAGAGGGTCACATGCAGCCCCAAGACCTAAGGCTCCCCAGCCATGCTGTAAATGAACCAATAATATAGAAAATGCTGTAAGCTACCATTCCTTCCCCATAAGCAAGATGCAATGGTTTTGAAATGCCTTTGAAATGCCTTCCGCTCAGGGAGGTGGGGAGTATGGAACAATACTTTCCTCTGCACTTTTTGTTCATTCAAAGTGGTGCACGGATAATCGAGGTGGCATTAATTCATTTGCATGCTGCATGTCGTTCTTTCTAGGATATGTTGTGTGAAAGTAGAAGTAATTTCAAACATTTCCTTCCCCCGCCCGCTTTGTTGCCAGAGTGCGATATAAAATATGGCCATCTGACAACATCGTAACCTTGAGATATTACTTCCTTCCCTTGCAAGGCAATTGGCAGTTGTTAGTGGAAGCCAATAAATTAGTACAGTTCCAGACCCAGGAACCAGCTCTCTTCTTGCATTTCTTTTTGCAAACATCTGGGTGTATTCAAGACGCAGGCCCGCACGGTGGCACCTGTCCATGAGCTGTGATTAAGCTGACTATATGCCGTGGGTCTGAAAGGCTTTTAATACGTATGATGCCACGAGCATCCTGAGTAGCTGACCCAAAACAAGAGATCCACATTGAGTGCTGATGAGATGCTGTAATTTTGCAGATAAGAGCAGGCAGCTTCCACAAAATTCACATTGCACAGAACTGGAACATTTAGAAAATAGGGTGGATAATATTCCTCAGTTCCAGTTTGGAATGGATCTGGCAGAAAAACATTAGAAGGACATTCTGTGTTTACACTCAGCCCCACCCAGTGCATTCTGGATTTAGTTTAACCTCTAGTATTCTGCGGAAGGGACCCAGGTGGCGCTGTGGGTTAAACCACTGAGCCTAGGGCTTGCTGATTGAATCCCTGCGACGGGGTGAGCTCCCGTTGCTCGGTCCCAGCTCCTGCCCACCTAGCAGTTCGAAAGCACGTCATAGTGCAAGTAGATAAATAAGAACCGCTCCAGCGGGAAGGTAAACGGCGTTTCCGTGCGCTGCTCTGGTTCGCCAGAAGTGGCTTTGTCATGCTGGCCACATGACCCGGAAGCTGTCTGCGGACAAACGCTGGCTCCCTCGGCCTATAGAGTGAGATGAGCGCCGCAACCCCACAGTCGGACACGACTGGACCTGATGGTCAGGGGTCCCTTTACCTTTACCTTTACCTAGTATTCTGAGGCCTCTGGAATTACAGGGGGGGCAGGGCTGTTGGACTCAGGTTCTGCTTGTGAACATTCTGTGAGTATCTGGTGAGAGCAGGATGTGGGGCTAGATGGGCCATTGATCTGATACAGCAGAGGTGTTTTTTTATTTTTAAGAAAAACCAGAATTTTGACCCCCTTTTGACCTATTTTTACATATGGACATTTCATTCAGATGTAAAAAGGAGTTCCCAAAATGGACCTTTCATCAAATGTGCTATCTGAATTTCACCAGCTTATAGCTACAAGGATATACTGTAGTTCCCTTTGTTTCTGGTTGTATGTTGCTACTGTTTGTGGAGGTTGCATGGTCGTGCTTCTCAGAGTAAGGGTTCTGAAAGGAGGGAGTGTGGAGTAAGGATGGCGGAGAAATTGGATTCAGTTCACATTGAAAGATGAATCTCCCTAATTCACACGAAACAATATGCAGACTGAAACACGGCCATTCTTCAAAATGTGCACTTCTTCTAATTCTGCAGGGCACTTCTCCAGCCAAGTATTGTGTACAAATATGCATGTACTAGCGGCAAGTGTGCAGAAATGTGTATATTTAGTAAAAATGACAGATAAAAATCCAGCATACCAATTACTTGCAGAAATGTTTATATATTAGACAAAATTGCAATAAAAATGCACTAGGAGAAACACTAAGCTGCTCATGAATTTTCATGACAACTTTTTAAAAAAATGCAAAGTGATGTGGTCATGTGGAAATTGAACTTAAGGGTCATCTTGCATGCTGGTTGCATATTTTCATGAACTGAGTACAGTGAAGGATTATTGATCTAGTGTGTCCATGCAGTGGATGAACGTCCCAATGTAACATTTACTTTTAGCTTCACTTCAGTTAGTATTGTTTCAATGATTATAATTAGTTGTAGCTTTATTAATTCTTAATTATAATTTGTGCTTAGGAATGCAGGAGAAATTTGGTTCAGTTCACTTTTAAAGGAAAACTTAGCAAATCTGCACTTATACACAATATATGCAGAGAGAGCCATCCTTTTAAATTAACGCTTTTCTGAATTTTTCAATGCAGTTCTTCAGCCAGCCAATGTGCAACCCCCCCCCCCCACATATTAGTGCAAATAACATTAAAATGCATAATATGAGGGGAAGTTGATTTTAAAAATATATCTATTTCGGAAAACTACACAGAGAAATGTGTTTGTTAGAAATTTGCACGAAAACGCTACAGAATGTTCATAAGGTATTTCTTTTTTAAAAAAAAAAACAGATTGCTTCAGAGTGTGGAGGAGTGAATTTAAGACTGGAAGAATTAGAAACTGAGAGAAATGAAAAAAGATGAATTAATCCATCCCTTAAAAAGGTAAAGGGACCCCTGACCATTAGGTCCAGTCGTGTCCTACTCTGGGGTTGCGGCGCTCATCTCACGTTAGTGGCTGAGGGAGCCGGCGTACAGCTTCTGGGTCATGTGGCCAGCATGACAAAGCCACTTCTGGCAAACCAGAGCAGTGCACGGAAACACCATTTACCTTCCCGTCGGAGCGGTACCTACTTGCACTTTGACGTGCTTTCGAACTGCTAGGTGGGCAGGAGCTGGGACCAAGCAACGGGAGCTCACCCCGTCGCAGGGATTCAAACCACCGACCTTCTGATCAGCAAGCCCTAGGCTCTGTGGTTTAACCCACAGCGCCACCTGCTGTGGTGGTGGGTCAGCAGCAAACATGGAGGATATTGTGAAAAAAATCGTGATTGTTCCTCATCTCATAGTTTCTAGGTTGGCATTTGGGGTGCAGTTGTGGACTAGGGACTTCCAGTTGCTGTCTCCTAAAAGCTAAATGCAGGGGAAAGGGGTCATGGAAACTAAGCTCCCATAATATTCGTAGTCCAATCTCTGTGAGGAAAAGGGATAATGTCATTTCACTGAGGTGAACCATTACTTAGAGCAAGGGTGGGCTATACTGTGGCCCTCCAATTATTCCTAGAGTACAACTTCCTTCATTCTCAGCCACCATGGGGGAATGGTTTGGGATGATAGGAGCTGTAGTTTCTTAGCATATGGAGGACCACAGCCTAGTCATTTCCACTCCAGAGAACATAAAAGGGCAGCGGGTGATTGGAAGGCTGAAGGTCCTGGGCCACGTAACCATGTGAGGCTATGATTGCTAGGTCTATATTTAAGATCCTAGCAGAGCTGTTGTGGCCTGTACATTGGGACCCAAGGGAAATTTTGCTAGTGGCATCCATTGTCAGTGCAGCATTGTCACCTAGTAATGAATGTGGGCTGACTTGTACACATGTATTTGATCTAGCCAGATAACTTTTTGGCAGGAAGCATCTAGCAATACCAACCTCTTTTCCGCTTGCACAGTGATGTCACCTGCCCCAAATCTAAGCAATACAGAGGACTTAAATATAACTCGTACAAGCAAACGGGGTCACCAGAATGCAGCTGGCTCAGGGGTGTTACCTCCCTTGACATTCCAATAAGCCCCATGACTCCCCTGGGGAGCTACTGGTGTCTGTGTCCCAAATTCTACCAACAGTCCAGCTGTGGACACCGACAACGTGACTTTGGCATCTGCGCTCAAGGGTTCCAAGTTAATCAACCCGAGCTCGGTGGAGAAAGAAAACAGTCAGCGGAGAGAGAGTTATTTTCTGATCTAATTTGGGGAACGGATGGGATGCAAACTGAGTTGAGCAGAGGGTAAAAGCCCGCGGGGCACTTTACCGTGTCACAGCATATCAGGCTTCGCCGAGCAGCCGAAGCATTTGTTCCGTCATGCAGCGAGATTTGTGGCCCTGATGCTTCCATCTCCTGTAGCAATTAATGGCAATTACCACCAGAACCTCAAGGTAAAAGCTGTCACGACAGGCAACGGTTAAGAAAGTGTCATTTGACTCTTGGAAAGCAATCAGCTGAACACGCAACCTCAAAGTCCTTAGTGTATTGGAAGTCGGGAAATAAATGAACGGCTCAGAGTGGTGGGAAGCCGCAATAAACTTGGCAGGCCAATCCACTGCATACCTGCAAAGATCCCTTGCTTATCTCAGACTTGCACTTGAGAAAGGTAGTCAGCAGCTTATCCATAAAACTTGTGTGACAGGGACAGCCCTTCAGATGTTGTTGGTTCAAATCCTATCAGCCTCATCCAGTGTAGCCAATGGTTAAAAATGAGGGCGGGTTGTTTGTTTATATGCCCATCATTCTGCAGGAATCCTAGACAGTGAACAGAACAATGTAATCAAGTTTTAAACCCTATAAGCCAGTCCAGACTGAGTTGCTGTGTTTTTGCATGTATTTTCCTCAATGGGCAATTAATGGAATAATTGTGAATGAGAGGTATATTTATACTGGACTGTCCACACAGTCATTCTGCTTTATTTGTTGTTCTGCAATGGTTCCCCAGTGTTACTGCATTATTGCTATCTGGAAGGGCAACTCTTATGCTATAGTCAGTGCAACATGAACAGGACACACACAAACATACAGAGATGACCATTGTGGTATGAAAAGTTACAGGATTCTGGCAAGAAGCTATAGATCATGCAGCAATTGGAAACATAGCAGTATGTCCATCCTGATTTTTTTTTGCAGGTGCAAGCAGTATTAAAAGTGAGAGCATGTGTAACCACCCTGATGAGGGGATCTTTGGACTAAGTGATTCTGTAAGCTAGGGGTTGGTCACTTTCTCTATGTCTGTGGACCAATCCATTCACAAGACAGAGGACAGGCCTTTTGATATTGCTGCATGAATTTCTTTCCTCATGAACGGCCAGCCTTCCTATTAAAATGAATGCCAAAGCTCACATTTATAGAGCAATGTGTGTTCATTTATATAATAAGTATAAACCTAAAAAAGAAATATAAAATTGAAATATGCAGTATTTACAGCTTTGACGTATCTTCGCCATTTTCTTTACTAATGAAGCACAGTTAAAGGGATTTGCTTGAAATGCTCAATTTCTCCAAGGAATTTGAAGTTCTGAATTAACTGATTTTCTTCAGTTCCACAATGGAACTGACAACAAGGATGAATTTCACATGTGTTCAGCTAGTTTAATTTGTATTTACCCAGAAGTTCATGCTGTTATGTTTCTGCATTAATCTATGATTTGGAAAACACACCCACCCAAAGTTGTCTTTTATCTCATTGCAAGCATTTCTAAATGTATTTTATCCTTAAAATATGCACTTTAACACATTTTTATATGTGTGGGATTTTTTTAAAAAAAGATGAGAACTATTCTGCAATTTTTAGAGAAGTGAGAAATCTGACGAATAATTGCAGACAAAAAATACACAGGATTTTGTCAGCTTACTTTAAAATGTGGACCAAATGAAATTCTGTTCCATTAGCAGACCTGTTTTCTTTATTTCAGAATTTTGCACAGAGTGTTGCACACGTGGATCTCACTCCCATAGCATATCATTCATGAGCTGTCTTTGTTTTATGCACACCTCTGTTTAATATATGCATATTTTACACATTGTTCGGTGGAAAAACTGCATTGTAAAATGCAGAGAAGTGCAAATTTCAAAGGATAGTTGTGTTTCAGTTCGTGCATTGGTTGAAGAAGTGCAAATTAGGTTGTTTTTTTATTAAAATGCAAATTGAAATTCACCCCCACCCCACCACAGAGCACGGGACTGAGTGAGCACATGCAACAATAAAGGAATATAATGGAAGACATATGCCCATCCCTAGTTAAAAATTGATAGAACTAGTGGTAGCAGCTAAAAATCTCACAGGGAGCAAGACCTACCCATTGGTGAATGCTGATGTAGGCAATGGAAGAGTTGTCAGCTGTGGTGAAGTTAGGCCTTTATGGGCTCTGGGTTTAATGGTATTTATGTGGGATTTATCCATCATTAAAGAAATCAGCCCTGAGTGATCACTGGAAGGACAGATTCTGAAGTTGAGGCTCCAGTATTTTGGCCACATCATGAGAAGAGAAGACTCCCTGGAAAAGACCCTGATGTTGGGAAAGATGGAGGGCAAAAGGAGAAGGGGACGACAGAGGACGAGATGGTTGGACAGTGTTCTCGAAGCGACTGGCATGAGTTTGGCCAAACTGTGGGAGGCATTGGAGGATAGGGGTGCCTGGCATGCTCTGGTCCATGGGGTCATGAAGAGTCAGACACGACTGAACAACAACAACAACAGTGTGGGAAGGAGGTATCTTTAGATGGCAATATTACATCTTAACTTCCAAAGGTGGTACGTCAGCCCTGCTGTATTGGCAGGGGGTGGGGGTGGGGCTTCTGCTCATCCTGCTGAACAGGGCCCTGGATTCATGCCCTAATGTCCTATCTTGATGGCATCACTCCTTGTCATCTTAGGTGAGTGAAATACAGTGACCTATTGTATATGGGACTCAAGATTGTCAGCCAGGCTGTGTTGTTTGAGTTCCTTTGCCTTAGGGGTAGAATCCCTAGATCAGTGTTTTTCAACCACTGTTCCGCGGCACACTAGTGTGCTGCGAGACGTTGCCTGGTGTGCCGTGGGAAAAATTGAAAAATTACTTTATATATAGTCAATATAGGCACAGAGTTAAATTTTGTAACATTTTCTAATGGTGGTGTGCCTCGTGATTTTTTTCATGAAACAAGTGTGCCTTTGCCCAAAAAAGGTTGAAAAACACTGCCCTAGATCTTGAAAAGCTCAGGTGTAGCGCAACCTAGTAGATTTTGCATCCATCTTTCAGAATCCTATAAGAAGCTTTTGTTTACAAATAAATATGTCCTACTTCTGCAGATTACACCACTCTGACAGGGTTGCCTGCTCCCGTGGCTGGATTTATGTCCAGCTTTTCAATTGGCAAGGAGATCTATTGCTGCCAGAACCGCCAATCCCAAAAATGGATTTCTGGTGACAAAGCCAGCTCAACGCTGATGTTTGCAACAGTCTTGTGGCTCATATGACATATTGCTTTGAGCTGGCAACTTCCAAAGCAGGCCAATCGGCTCTCGAACGAACAGCAAGGTCATCAAATTACTTTCCTACTGATGTGCTTCGCAAATTGGATTGAATAAACATTCCCTTGGCAATTTTGTTAAATCAGTTCCATTCCTCTTGGCTCAATCTGTGGCCCTGGATTTTAATATACCCCCCGTGCCATGTTTTTTAGGGAGTGCCAAAAGGAAAAGATTCAGGAGGAGCAAATTACTGGTATATTCCTGCTTGGAAAATGCACACACCAATTGCTGGTTCATGTATGCAGGTACACCCCAAGATGTCAAATCAGGATTACTCAAGACTTGAGAGAATGAAAATGTCCTTCAACTCATGTCCAAAATGTGCAAATTTATCACTGTATAGGATGGATAAATAATGCATGAAAATGAGTTTGTGAAAATGGGTAGACATGCAGTAAAAATAAGGCATTCAAAATGTGAACAAGATCTTTCCTGCCTGGGGTGCCAGCTAGTCTGGAGTCATCCCTGCTGGAGTGAAAATCTTGGACAAGTGAACAATCAGCCGTCGTAGCCTGAGTGAGCATGTCAAGAAAACTATGCATGGATTTAACCATGTTCCTCTTGCAATCCAAAGACAGCCACAGGACTTTCATACCTACACAGAGTCTCTTTCTCTCTCACATGCACTTGAGTCTAGTGTGTGATAAGCTACAAATGTTCCTTCTGGAAAACGATCCATCATCCACATCATGTCACACCCACATGCAAAAACACCGCATCAAGTGAGACGTGAACAAGCTGCTGCCACATCCAGAGAGAATGTTCACATGACAGTTTGGCTGATGTCTGCTTGAAGCGAGAGGCATATGCATAGCCTGGTAATGGCCCCACAGCTTTCTCTCAAGGGGGCACCTTAAAAGGATATGATTTGGTTGTTGGCAACAGAGCAATGCCTTGTGTGCAAAGATTGAGCCATGTATATTATTTGTTCATCAACTTTATGAGTTTATCTCTTTTGCATCAGTAGTGTGTGTGTGGGGGGGGGAGAGGCGAAACTGCTGGTAGGCTGGTCCATTAGGGCAGAAGCAATTGTGCCCCATCAACCTGCCCATCTTCTTACATACAACCAGCCCAGGGCGTGACACTGCTTGCCAACTTCCTCCTCCAACTCCTTAGTTTCAGGATTGACCCCTGTATAACTCAGCAAGGAGGGGCAGGGGCAAAACCAGAATTAGTTGCCTTTGCCAGCTATTGAAACTGGCTTCACCTAGTCTGACCAGTTCTCCTGTCGTTTCCTCATTTTGCCCAAGCTGATGCTGAAACCACATCCCAATGTATCTGTTTCCATGTGGTTTAGCTGTGATTCATGCATTACACGGGGTTAGGCTGGGTGACACTTTGGGTCCCTTCCAGCTCTACAATTCTATGATTCTGTGATTCCTGACCAACTGCAGGCATGATTTGCCAAAGCCATACTGCAGGGGTGGGGAACCTCAGGTTGCCGGGGGGACCGGACGAAATGTGGCCCTCCAGATCTCTCTTTCTGGCCCTTGGAACTCTCCCCAGGCCACACCTGCTTCATGCTTTCCTGAATGGAGAACAGGAGGGGACATGTAGACACAGGTCTACAGTACAAAGGTAATTTTTACATTTGTTGCTCTGGACACTTTTGCTTATTTCATGGCCTATCATGAGCCCAGAAGGAAATGTAGTCCCTGGTCTGCATATGGGATAATGTGACTATTATTGTACAAGCAATGTGTGAGTCCCAGGTTCTATTCCATGGCTGTAGCATTGAACACCTGTATGAATGTGAGCCAGTATTTATCTCTAGAGAGTTGCATGCATCACAGTCTCTCTCTCTCTCTCTCTCTCTCTCTCTCTCTCTCTCTCTCTCTCTCTCTCTCTCTCTCCCCAAGCAACTGTTTAGCCCAAAGCACCCTCCAAAGCCGGTATTTGATTATCTTTGATTTAGTGGTTCAAGCCCCTTGAAGCTCATTGCTAAGGAGATAAAACATGCCATTTCGTCTTTCTCTGGGAAAACCTGGAGGGTTGGGTTTTTTGTTTTGTTTTGTTTTGAGCAATCTTTCTGACACAGTAAGGTCAAAGTGAAGAAAAAAGAAACAGAAGAAATGAAATAAACTTTTGGGATTTACCATTTGGGTTTGTTTGTGGCTTTTTTTTGGGGGGGTCTTTTTTGTCACTTTAAAGTCTCTGCACTCCCTGTGGGTGACAGGAGAAAAATCTCTAGCTAGCAAGACTAGACCCTATTAGCTTCCCTGGGTGCAACTGCAATTAGAGGGGCCCTCAGCAAAGCAAGCTTGCCACCTGCTGAGGATGCCTTTTCCCCCTAGGTTGGGCTGGAGATCAAGAGCTTTGACTGTTCATAGGCTTATTGGGCTATCAATTGTCAGCAATCCTATATCTAGTGATTGTCAAATTGGTTCAGAGAAAATAACCAGGCACAAACCCTCACTCAGAGCACAAATTGAAGGTTTTTCGGGGATGCTCACAATTATATGGATAGTTATTTTTGTTTCCATGGTCCTGCAAACACATACATCACATTTCAGGCTTTGGAGCTGCACCCGGTTTGGAGTGTGCACATTGTGAGTGTCATAGAAAGGACATTGGATGAGGCTAGAAGCAGGATGAATTAGACTGTCTTAGATGCCTTGTCCTCACACATAAGAAGTTGTGTTATACTGAAACGATATTCATATCATACATTCAAAGCACTAGGATATCACTTTAAACAGCCATGGCTACCCCCAAAGAATTCTGGGAACTGCAGTTTGTTAAAGGTGCTGAGATTTATCGGGAGACCTCTATTCCCCTCTCAGAGCTACAATTCCAACAGTTCCCCGTGGAGAGGGATTGGTTGTTAAACCACTCTGAAGTCTATGGCTCTGTGCAGGGAATGGGCATGTCCTAACTACTGCCCTAGGCCCCGTAAGCTAGCTGGCTGCCTTCAGATGCATGGAGGGACATTTGCCAGTATTGGTGTTCGTTTCAGCTGCCAGCCTGGTCAGTTTCTGCAGGCATGTCTTAGGCTAACCTTGGCCAGCCACAGAGCCAGCAATGATCCTTCTGTTGCAAGTCACTAGGCAAACCCAGAGGTGGGGCTTCAAATCTCCTTGTGTACCTCATGAATGTGCTTCTCGGGAGCAGAATGCAAAGGGGAGTCAGGAGAGACCGTGCAACATAGCGAGAGCATTCACAGCCCACCTGGACCCCTGGAAATGGAGTTACATCAAAACATTGCATTGTTTCCATGGGAGAAGTGTCCCTGGAATCAGAGGTGGATTTAGGGCAGCACGACCAGTTCAGCCAAGTTTAGGGAGCACCATGGGACATCACAACTATGACATAGTGAACTGAGCAGAATGGAAGGTGAGAGGTGGGCAGGGGGTATTTTGGTCTCACACAGGGCACCATTGAAATTTGAAAGACCAAAATGTACCCCTGCTGGAATGGGCAAACAGGTGCTTGAGCAGCAAGGAACCAGCCAGGCAAGTTTCTTTGTGGATGAAGACCAGAAGGCCACCCTGGTGCCCTGATGAGCAATTCAAAGGGATAAGGTGGTTTGCAATGGTGGCATCAGAGGGCAAAAAGGAGAAGTGGGCTGGAGAAATGCTAAGTGAGAGACCTGGAAGCTAAGGTAGATGCTGCAAGAACTGGGGACAGAAACGTGTCTTGCTTTGTGCTGGATGTGAAGCTGTGAGTAATGGAGAAGCTAGAACTTTTGATAGGAGACCCTCCATCCTATGCTCAGGTTGCATATATGTATGTAAATAAAGCCATATATCTTAAAGACACCAGTGTCCACTGATTTTCTTTTTTGAGGAAACTAAACCTTTGGTAAACACGCAACCCCTGGAATCTTTCACCGTTCAGAGATTGGGGTAGTGTTTAACTTTCTCTCACTACCCCAGTATACTGTATATTTCTCTTTTCTTTCTCTTTCTCTGAAATAAGAACCTTTAGTCACCTCTAAGGATAGGCTAAACTCTCAATTATGGTTCCTCTCAGTTTCTTCAGTTTGAAACTTTAACTAAAGTTATAGTGGTGCCCTTTCCCAGCATCTTAGTGTGAAATTCTTCAAATAGATATATTTTTGTATGCAATTTTTGCCCAGTTTGCTCTTTTTTGCAAAGCAGTTTCCCCTAAACAATGCATTTCCTATATTGTTTTTCTTAATATATGCATTTCTGTGCCCACTTTACCCAAGTACAAACATTTCTGTAAATGTTACTTGGACCAGAGAACTGCTTTGCAAAAGGGCAGATTTTGAAGAATGGCTGTATTCTGGTTTGCATTTATTTTTTTTAGAGTTGCAACTTAGATAGGTTTGCCATTAAATGTGAACTGAATCAAATTTCCCCCTCCCTAAACACTTCACATTTAAAGGTATGATCCTCAGGATTTGCCTACCCTGCCCCCAGCTTTGCTTAAAACAAAGTTTGTCCTCAATGTTTCAAAAACTCAACTTTAATGTTTCAAAATTTGTACTTTTTTGTTTGTGTGTGCGTGCGCTGTAGAATGCATACATAAAAACCAGTTATAGGTTCTAACACAAACTGAAAAATAAATATTAATTTGATTTGGGGGCAAGTTTCTAATTAGATTTTAATTATTTTTTAATTGAATATTGTCAAGTAATCACAAGTTTCATTAAAATAAGTTACGTAACAGCGAACAAACCAACCCTAAGGATTAGGTTGTTAATTAGCTGTTTAATGTGAATGTAGGGCTTTGAATCCCCCCCCCCCTTATCTATAGAAGTATTACACATGGCAGCTGCAAAGTACTATAAGTAATTGACAAGTTATTAGAGATCATGGTAATATAATGACTATGAAACATGGAATGATGGGGAGGGATGCGCGCGTGCACACACACACACAATGTAGTCAGGTAATTAATGTGTCACCTTGATAACTTTCAGAAACAGCACTACCAGAAACATATCTGGTGAATGGGACACCAGAAAAGGGACAGTTAAACACAGTGGTGGCTCGTGCCCATTTGGACTGGTGGGGCGGAAGGCAGGGAGCCAAACAGTAGGTGGTGCCAGAGCCAGAGACAGGCAGAGGCAACTGACTCTAATTCTGTCCACATCTTCCTCCCTGTTGGGCAACACTGAATCTAAGATGTAGGGAGACGCTAGGGAGTGCCACCCCTGGCAGAGGAAGTTTTAGGTGCTGTGCTACAGGGGGTGCCAAAACAATGCTGTAGAATGGAGCGCGGGAGGTGGGGACTGCCAGATTTTAGTGTTGCACAGGGCATCACTAAAATTTGAGGGCCCAAAGTCCACCAGTGCCCCTGGGCTGGCTGTAAGGATGAAAATAGAATTCCCTTGATTCCTGACCATGTGCTCATCAGAGGCAAGGTGGGGTAGAAATGTGATAAACGAACACAGTTGTGCTTTATCTAGGTAGGTCAAGTGCTGGCATGTAGTTTCTGGCCTCCCTGCAGATGTCCCATTGTCATTAATATTCACAGAGGCTTGCCGTTCCGTCTGCTCAGCGTTTAATGGTCCAGTAAGCAGGACAGCAGCATCCCAGAAAGCAAGTGCAGCCATCTCCATCTCCCATTCTTCACCCTCTATTGAAGTGTTTCTAATAATAGCCGGGACAGAGGCTCCTGTCCTAGCCTCTCATTAGCATGCCTGTAGTCCTCCTCCCCACCCCTTCTCTTTTCAGCCGAGTTGGCTGATGTGTTCATTGGACCTTGAAGGGTTTTCGTTCGCCTCCATATCAGCATGTGGAAGAGGAAGATGTACATAAGGGCATGTACTGGAGAAGCAGAGCTATAGGATGGAGGAAATATGGGCGGGGGTACAGACAAAGGAATGGCTGCCACTTGGAGATTTTAGGTGAAAGGTGTCTACTGAACAATTAGCAGATAATGAGTCATGGTGTAGTTCATTGGGTACCATGTTGTAAGCAGATGAGGGTGATCACAGTTCAATTTCCTTCTCTGCTACTGTACCTGCCCAGATGTCCTTGGGCATGGTAGCTATTATCTGTCAAAGTTTCCTGTTGATAAAAAAAAGAGAAAATGTAGAAAATATTAAAGCATTGAAAGGCTATTATAAGCCATGGTTGCAGAATCTCAGTGCTTATCTATGTAGCCCTTAGAACTCTATGTAGGCCATAACATCAGAAGAGTCTGCTGGATGAGGCCAAAGGCCCACCCGGTCCAGCATTAATTCTTCTGACCATGTGCTCATGCAAGTATCAGTGGAAAAGGAAACATGTGTTGGTTATCAATTAGCTGATATTTGGCATGATTACATTTAACTCATCAGAAGAGTTAACACAACAGGGGTGTGAGAGAGCAGACACAAGAGAGTAGGAGGAAAGCAAGTTGCCTGAAACTGTGATGTGTTAAAAACCAAAAATTGTTTGTTGACACACAAACTTCGTTAATTGGAAGATAAACTTAGCTTAGAGATCAGAAGGTTTCAATTAACTGTGAGCTGTGGAAAATTTCAGAACTGCTTCTCAAGGACAGTTGTGAGATCAAAGAACCTCACTAGTTTCATAATAGACATACGTGTGTGTGTGTGTGTGTGTGTGTAATTTCCAATGTTGTGGCCTTTTATAGCTCATATTTATTTCACTTTGAAGTCCAGCCAAATGACCATGGGCTACATCCAACTAAGTCCTACTTTGAGGAGACCTATTGGTGGCAATGGACCTTAGTTTGTCATTTCCATTAATTCCAATGGGTCTGCTCTAAATAGGAGTAATGTTGAATGCAACCCCATGTTTTGAAAGGCACATGTGCCTCTTGTGACATCACCTGCATAGTAAAATGCATGCATATGTAGCTGTCAATATAATCAGCCCTGTGTACTCAAGATGATGAGTGGTTTTTTTATTTAAAAAAGAACATTTGCTGAGCTGTTCAGTCTTCTTAAAATGGAGCCATAACATCCTCTAAGAATGTTGACAGTTTCTGTTCTATTCTGGGGGTATGGTGCCTATGGACAGCCAAGGAGACAGAGAATCTGGCAAGCAGTCTGGGAAAGACAGTTCAGTATGATGTTCAGCGTCACAGACAGGCAGATCTGGGATTCATGAGAGGCAAGAGGGACACATACAAGGCTTTCAGTACCATGGAAAGTTCACTGGGTACTAGAACCTTACTCCAAAATAGGCTTTGCATCAAGGATGGGCAACCTGTAGCCTCCATATGTTGTTGGACTCTGGTGTCCATCACTGGCTGGGACTGATGGGAGCTGGAGTCTAACAACTTCTGGAGGGGTACACATCCCCCATCCCTGAATTATAGCATTCTGGGCTCTGACTACCCTTTCCAGGCTCCCCACCTTTTGACCCCATGAACGTGTAGAAGAGATCCTTCAAGGGACAATCCTTGGACCTGCAGCCTAGCAATATGGTGCAATCTCTGTGCTGGTGAGCAGCTGCTGGAGAGTCCCTGGTTTCAAGTTCAAGACTGGTAGCTTAGAACCTAAGACATCTGAACTAGGGCACCCCCAAGAGCTTTTCCTGAGCTTAACACTCATAATGAGCCTTCATACCATACACCTCCCACTCTCCAGCAGCTGCTCACCAGCACAGAGATTGCACCATATTGCTAGGCTGCAGGTCCAAGGAATGCCAAGGTCACCCAGGCAATTGCAATCTTCCAGCCTCCTGTTTAGCCATGCTTCTTTTTTCCATGTGATGGGGTGATAACCATACACTATTCAGCTGTGGAATAATTAGACAAGGCATCAGGACAAATGATCCATGGCAAATGTATCAGACTGTGAAGCAGTCACCCAAAGAATGTAATGGAGATTCCATCATGCAATGTATTTCAAAAAGAAATGCAAAAAGTGAATAGAGGACTGTGATGTAAGGGCGGATTTTGCATTGCCCTAAGCTCAGATCAGATATCCAAATACATCCATTCCATGGTCCTGATTCATTTATTGAGGGCTGCAAACCTTGTGAAGCTTCATTGACCTCATTGTCAGGAAGAATGCAGAAGTTAAAAGGTTACTGAGCATGCAAAAATAAAAATAGTGTTCAGATATTATGCTACAGGCTGGACTCATCCATCCATAATACCCTTTAATAGACTGGGGTGTGTGTGTGCAGAAATGCAAGATAAACAGTATTTCTAACTGAATGAGATGCACTCTTTATTTCCACCTCTCTTACTTTAAGGATGGGGAACCTGTGGTTCCAGGTAATGTTGGACTCATCAGCGCCAGCTAGCATGCCTAATGGTCAGGGAAGATGGATGTTGGATTCCATAAACCTTTGGAGGGACACATATTCCTCATTCATACCTTAGTCTACATCCCCACCATACATTTAAAGCACTGCTACAACTTTTAAAAATCCTCCCTTCCCCTAAAGAATTATTGGAGCTGCAGCTTGTTTAGAGTGCTGAGATTTTTTAGGAGGCCCCTATTCTACTCACAAAATTACAATTCTCTGAGTGGTTTAACAACCAATGCTTCCCCCAGGGAAGCACCACCCTCTTGGTTGGTTGGCTGACTAACTGTCAAGAGAATTAACCCTTAGCTTACTAAGTGAATGATCCCTGATGTTGAACTTTTGACATAATCTACCTCAAAGCCTGTGGAGGAGAAGGGTAGAAAATGATAAATCAAACGACATAAACATGATCCTCATATTCTACATGGGAAGGAGTTAGGGCTTTGTTCCATCTTCTACCATTTAGGAGCACTCTCTTTCCTCCTTCCTAATCAAATCCCCTTTGCCGTGTATATCTTCAAATTACTGTGTTAAGTATGTAAACACATGTGCCTCCGCCACAGGGAAGCACAAGCCTCACTGGAGCCAAAATGTCGGTGTAAAATGAATGTGGTACTTAAAAAATCACTGTCTTGAGCAGCATTCAGAGCAATGCGACATAAATTACTTTAAGGGGTGTGCGTTTTTTTCCTCGACACCACCTCTATTAACTGGTTTAGGTTTTATGGGAAATAACAATTGTAACACGGCTTGATGGAGAACAGAACACACTCTGGCTTCTGCACAGTGGCTCCTTTTATATCGCTCTCTATATCTAAGTACTTAAAAGGTCCAAACGGTACTTTAAAGGAGACTTTTAGGATGCTGCAGATTATAAAGCCCCTTTTCTGTCAGCTGCAAATGACTGTAATTTTGCCCAAGCGTTTATTCCCAATTGACACCGCGGCAGAGAAACAGAAAGTGAATGGTGCCCCCCTCCCAACCCCCCCATCCCCAGTGCATTTAGAATAATCACCTGGAAATGCTCCCAGGGCCGTCCTGAATTGCATGATTTTCAGTGCCTTTATTGGCCAGGTTGTTGCTCCATGGCAATGAACACAGAATAAGCAAGACAGAGTAGCATCAGGCCAGATACCCATCTGCCGGGAAGCCATTTGCTTGTGATGGCCATGTGTTCCTCTGTCATGCCAAAGGTAACTGTGTGTCTAGCTCCCATCTGCCTCCAGCAGGGATGGGCAACAAGGATTGAACTGCTGAGCATGATGTTTTCTGACCCCAGCAAAACTGTGATTCTTGATTCATCCCTTTTTTTTGTCCTCCACCCTCTCCACCTACAGTGAGCATATGAATTTCTTCTGTAGAATGGCCATAGCTCAGTGGTAGAGCATTGGCTTTGCAAGCAGAAGGTCCCAGGTTCAATCTCCAGGTAGGGTGGGAATGCCCCTATCTGAAACCATGGAGAGCTGGTGTCAGTCAGTGAGGACAATACTGAGCTGGATGGAACAATGGTCTCAGTATGAAGTGGCTTCCCATGCTTGTTCCTATGTGAGACTTGGGGAGACCTTTTGTGAGCCAGATAGAGAGGCCCGGAGAGCCATATATGGTCCTCAGGTTCTCATTTCCCCAGCCTGCTCCACAGAACTGCAGCCTTTTGAAGGAGGGGCCAAAGCTCAATGGTAGAACATCTCCTTTGCAAGCAGAAGGTCCCAGTTTTAATCATCTCCAATGGCAGCTCCAGGTAGAACTGGGAATGTCCCATGCCTGAAACCCTAGAGAGCCCCTTCCAGTCAATGTAGATGATACTGAGCTAGATGTCCCAAAGATCTGACTCAGTTTAAGGCATCTTCTTGGGGTCCATGTTCAGCTCTAGCTATGATTGCTGCTGATCTACTACTGTGAACATGAAGAACACAGCGACATAAGGAGAGTCCTGATGGATCAGACTAAAGACCCATCTAGACCATCATTCTAGTTCTCACTATGGTCAACCAGATGCCTACAGGAAGCCCACAGGGAGGACATGAACACAATAAGACCGTCCCCATTTTCCAAGCAGCAGGTGTTCAGAGGCATGTTCCTATGATACAATAGCTCATACAGCACTATTAGCCACTCATAGCCTTATTCTCACTATTTGACCACTGACTCACTGTCTGTAAATGGAGAGGGGGCCCCAGGAATACTAAACATATCCGCCCTTGGTTCATTCATTTATTTCAATTTATAGATCACTGAATCCTGTAGTTTCTAAGCGGTGTACAATGGGGTTACAAGTGGGTCCCAGTTAAAATTAACCATACAATTAGAAGAAACACAGAGGATCACTTATTACAGATATACCTTTCCCTCTCCGTTCAGGATAAGTACACTGAGTATGCATACTTCCAAAAGACATTTGCTTCATTTTTATCCATCCTTTCTGCATCCACATAATATATTTAAAACACTACGATACTACTTTAAACAGTCATGGCTTCCCCCAAAGAATTATGGGAGCTTAAGTTTATTAAGGATGCTAGAGCTCTTAGCAGGCCCCTATTCCCTGTGCAGAGCTACAATGCCCATAGTTCCTTGGGAAGAGGGGACTTCCCAGTCTACTCAGACAGCCTAACTATTCACTACCCTGCACTGGCTCTCAGCATAAAGGAACATAGGACAACCCCCGCAAACATCAGAGTGCATGGTAGCATATTATAATATTTCCATCCCACTCTCTTCCTCCTTGGATCCTAGGGCAGGAGTTCCCCATTGGGAACATCCTGGTTATTATTACATATTTATTTATTCTCTGCCTTTTTCCCTGACAGGGAATCAGGGAATTCAGTTCAGCTGCAGCGGGTTGCTGTCAGTGCTGATCAGTTTACTGGTGCTGCCAATGAGCTCCTTTGACAGTGGGCTCCAAATATGTTGGCTGTGAAACCTGCTTTGTCCATTTTCAGACACAGCTTGCATTAAAACCTGACCTGCAAAGTGACATCAAATGGGCAGCGCAATCTGTTTTTTTGGGGGAGGGGGGGAGGTAAGGATCCAGCATGTTGGACAGATCCAGTTCCCCACCCCAACTCTATTGATTTCAATGTGTCTGTTCTGAGTTTCAGTCATATTGCGATCACCCAAGTAATGTTTGCAAATCAGAGAGAGGGGGAAGAGGGACAGAGGGAGGGGGGAGAGAAAGAGAGAGAGAGCACTGGAGCAACATATTGATAGATGTCCTTTTATGCTCTTTGGGGGGAGGATGGGTAGCTATGAATTTTAAATAAATAAATGCATGTATCTCAAGCTAAATGTGTTCTGGCTACTGGCCTCCAGGTGTTGGATGAGTTAACAAGGCTGATTTCTCTAGCTGAACCACTCTGGTTAAAACAGGACCATTTTTTTAGACTTCAGAATTCTTCTGAAACCTTTCACGTTATCTTTAATGTCAGGAAGCTGCTGTCAAACGTTTAACTTTTAGCTGGCTCTTTTAAATTTTTGTTTTGTTTTGTCTCTGAGTTCCTGGTTGAAGAAACATAGTCTGATGTTCTCAGCTCCCCAATGGAAAGCAGGTTTTTCCTGCCTCCTGAATGCCTGCCAGGTTCTTTTATCTTAGCCCCCCCTTTCCCCCCCTCTCTCTTCATATTTAAGGAATGGTACAACATCAGCCAGAGTTTTTATTGCTTTTGAAAGACAACTCCCCTCCCCACTAGTGCTTTAAATCCTTGAAGCCAGGAGAAGAAAGGTGAGGAA
The DNA here is from genome assembly GCF_009819535.1 of Lacerta agilis. Taxonomy (NCBI): domain Eukaryota; kingdom Metazoa; phylum Chordata; class Lepidosauria; order Squamata; family Lacertidae; genus Lacerta; species Lacerta agilis. Next base: position 23,201,776 of record NC_046326.1, on the reverse strand, counting down.
ACCAGTGGGATATGAAAGCAAGTAACAATGCTCTTCCCCATCCCCATCCCCCCCCACACACAGAGCCCTTTTTAAATGCCCCTGAACAACTTCCAGATATAGCTCTCTGTGTGATTTTCTCCTTTTGCTGCTGCCTGCTGGACCCTACCAAATTATGCACATTGGATCTTTTCCAAATCAAAAGCAGAGAATTAAGGGGATGGTGATCTGCAGAAAGGAAGACAATAAAAGCTAATGGAGTGCCCCCTGACTTCAGAAGAACCTTCTAGAACAGTGGTTCCCAATTAGCTAATTACTGAGGACCCCCTAATTTTCAAAAGCCAAGTCACAGACCCCCACCACCACCACCACCACAGAGCAGCAGTGAAGAACGGATGGGTGGGGAGAGGAGAGGAAGTGAGTCACCTCCACTGCATGCTTTGAGTGGGATGGGGATGGGGATGGGGTGTGTGCATCAAGCTGGCCTCAGTGGGGCAGCCAGCGATGGCAGCTAGCGAAGATGCACGTCCCCCTTTTGTTATAACAATCTAGTTTCTGACTTATTTATAGTGTATTTTTTCTGTGTGTAGATCCACCCCAACAATAGGTGAAGCCAGAACCAATGACAGGCAGATAAGCAATCAGGAGGTGAATCAAAATGCAAAGTCAGAACTACAAAAGACATTAGCATTCAGAGAGAACTTGCAGCTTAAGGCAAGCACCACTCCAACAAGACGCCCTCATATACTCCAGCCTTCTCTTGAACAGCCAGTGGCTAGCCAGGTGGGTGGAGCTCATCTAGTCAAGATCCTGGAAGGGTATTTGTGGAGAGGCTGCAGCAGTTCACTCCACCATAACTTTCAGTGGTCAGCAATTCCTGACACCCAGTACCAAATGTCCTCTGTGTAATGAGATGGGAGAAGGAGGCTCTTGTGCATTAGGAAATGACAGTTCCATAGAAATGCAGATAAGAACACACACACACACACACACACACACACACACACAATATATATATATATATATATATATATATATATATATATATATATATATATATATATACACACACACACACACACACACACACAGAGAGAGAGAGAGAGAGAGAGAGGGAGAACTTCAGAAAGTCCACCCCTAATAAATTAGAAGACTGACAGTTAACTATAAGTGTACAATTATAGTGCAAATGGTAAATAGAGATTGCTAACTTTTTTTTAGAAAATGCCTTCACCTTTAATAGATGTGCAACTTCTAATGTGCTACGCACACATTTAGGAGATGAAGCGTTCACCATTATTGCATCCGCATTCCTGGGGAAAAGCTTCACCTGCTGAATAACTGCTGCTTGTCTTTTAAAGATAGAGGAGCCCTGGTGGTGGTGGGGAGTTGGCATCCCTTTGGAGATTTCACTTAAATAAATAAATAAATACCAACAACCTCAGTTATGAGCTCTTGAGAGTAGAATCTGTTTCCTCTTTCAGCTTCAGGCAAATCCCATAACACTGAGTAACTCAGGGCTTTTTTTTTTTTTAAACACGGGTCCCTGAACAATACCATCATATAAAGGATGATTGGCATTTAGCAAACCATTTCCTAATGGTTCCTCAATTGCAAAGCAAATGGAAGAGTCAACAGCTCCTTTAAATATTCCTCTTTATTCTTCATCTTCAGAGATAAAGGAAGGCGTCTCTGCAGATCTGGGGCTAGATTCTGCTGCGGTAACACTTCTGTAAATCCACAGCTGATCCACCTAAGCAAATTGGTTTATCTCTGAGACTTTAAAAAGTGTAAAAAAAGGGGTGGGGTGGGGGTAGAATTCAGCCTGCAGGGGACATGATTCTTTCCAGCTCCTCCTCCCTTTTCCTTCCTCCCCCCCCCCTTCCCCAGTAAATTTGCAAACAAATCATGTTTTATTCCCTTTTAGATTCTCTTTGCAGCAAAGCTGTTTGAATGATCTGCATTGCATTTGCAACCTCTATCACTGAACTGCAAAACCCCGGGCCAGGTTAGGATGTGCTGAAGCCCTAAGCTGTGACAAGCAGTGTCTCCCCCCCCCCAAAAAAAGTATAATTTTGACATAAAGGGCAATGAAAATAGACATAATCAACATTTATATTTGCACATATACCAGTACATAGGTGAGGATGCAGCTAAAAACTAACAATCTAACTAAAACATCTATCTTGCACAAAGCCTCTTTGCATATGATACCCCTTTAAATGAAAATGCCTTCTGATTTCTTGCTTAGCAAATATGAAAACTTTTAAGATGCAGCAACACAGGAGCACTTACACACACGGTTTAGTACTTACTGAACGGAAGAGGCAATGCAACATATACTGTGTGTATCCTATACATGACACAAAACTTAAAAACAACAACACTTTCATGTGTTTTATAGCATAATCTGAGGTCCTAGTTTCCTTATGTGCATTAATGCACCACTAGTGGAACCATCTGGACATTGTGTTGCTTATTGGGTGACCTTGAGAAAGTCACAAACTTTTAGCCTAAGCCTACCGCACAGGGTTGTTGTGAGGATAAAATGTTGAGGGGAAGAACACCATGTTTGCCACTTTAAGCTCCTTGGAGGAAAGGTGGAATATAAATCAGAAAGAGAGAGAATGGGAGTGTCATGCATGGCATTTAGAAAGATACTCAGACATATATATATTTTTTAAAATGCTGTTTAGAAATTCAATAACAGAAACATCCACATTTAAGGTTAATTATTTTCTTCAGCATTCCAGTGCAAAATGTTGGTCTGTAGAGGTAATGATTATTCTATATCTCAATGCTTTATTAAGTGGGGCTTCCTGCCAGATAGTTTTCACTGTGCACAAAATTTGGGGCACAGCACTTGGTTTAAATACAACCGTTCCATTCTCATAGTGCTACACAGGGTACAGATGTTTGCTGACAGGAGTGTTGTATTTCAGCACTATGAAAACTCTGTACTAAAAAGAGAGAGACTTAAAGAGAGAGAATTAAAATTGTATACCAAGGTGATCTAGGTTTTGCAATGAGAAAAGTGGGATTCTGCAATTTGGATAAGTTATATACAATAAGTGAATGGCCACATTTTCTCATGGTTTGCACATGAGCGAATGGCCACATTTTCTCATGGTTTGCACATGAGGCCATAAGTTCTCCATCCCTGATGGTAAAAAAGGTAAAGGACCTCTGGATGGTTAAGTCTAGTCAAAGGCAACTATGGAGTTGCGGCACTCATCTCGCTTTCAGGCCGAGGGAGCCACTGTTTGCCCACAGACAGCTTTCTGGGTCATGTGGCCAGCATGACTAAACTGCTTCTGGCGCAATGGTACACTGTGACAGAAACCAGAGGGCATGGAAATGCTGCTTACCTTCCCGCCACAGCGGTACTTATTTATCTACTTGCACTGGTGTGCTTTCAAACTGCTATGTTGGCAGGAGCTGGAACAGAGCAATGGGATTGGTTGAACGGATTCGAACCACCGACCTTCTGATTGGTAAGCACAAGAGGCTCAGTGATTTAGACCACAGCGCCACCCGCATCCCTGATGAACATCATCACTCCCAGCTCTGAACAAAGGAGAAAACTGCAAGGGGCTCAGCCACCAAGCAATGAAGGCCATTTATGCCTATAGACTAGAACAGGGCAGGAAATACTCCCTGATGCTGTGTGACATTTCTGGGTCAGGCTTACTTGCTGCTCTGAGCAAATTGGAGAGCTGATTTTTTTTCAGGCTATGGACTGCCCTTTCCACTATATTATATTCAAGTTATTTACTATTACCATTATTATTAATTGGGTTTGTATACCACAATCCAAGGGCGGTTCACAGCATAAATATACAAGATAAAAACACAAAATGCATAATAAAAACAAGAACAAAACAATCCAATAACACCCTCCCCTCACACAAACACATTAAAAATAATATGTTAGTTCACAAGGACTGGGCACATGTCTACACATGAAACCTGTCTGAGTGGTTGGGCATCACCCACTGCTTGAGATAATGTTGGTAGAAAGCACCTCCCATCTGGCTTTTGCTGCAGAGGTATTTTGCAACATGTTCTTGGCCATCAGTGGTGGATTTATACTGGGCCTGCCACACATCATTCTGCTTTATTAGCTGTTGTGTGATGCTTCCCCAGCGTTATTGCATTATCACCATCTGGAGGGGCACTCTTGCACTTTAGCACAACAAAAGTGGATCTAAAAATAAACCACAACATTTGGGGTGGAAAAAAAGCTGCAGGATTTCAGCAGAAAGTCAAGGAACATGCGCTGATTGGAAATGAAGCAGTATGTCTACCCCAAGAGCAATATTGAAAGTGGGATCTCATATAACTGTCCTGATACCCTCATGAGTGCAAATCATCATGAATACACAATAAAAAGGACACCTGGAGGAGTCCAAACAGTAAGAGGGGTATGTAGGGGGAAAAGGTGTATTGGTTGACTGGAGAAAGAACTTATATAGCACCAATTACTCAGATCATAGCTGCAATATAAAAGGAATAACTTTAGCTTAATAATAAAGAGAAACATCCTTTATTCCAAGTGCCCAGACAGTTCCAGTTGATGAGCTTAATTTAAAGTCCCCTTTTCAAAGCAGAACGGTTCAATGAGGAGAGTTATTAGGAAGGTGGATGGGTCCTGGGGATTCGTTAACTAACTGGTTCTTTGGATGGGGGAAAACCAGATGGATCGTTTTCAGGGGATAATCAATCCTCTCCCTGGAGGTGGTTTTGACGTGGGAAGGCCAAGAGAGGAAACCTTATTGACCATGGTGTTTGTGTGTGCACACATTGTCTCCAATTAGTTTGAATTACTGCTGTGTAGGGGCACGTACATAGCTGACTGCAAGCACTTCCAGATTTGCAGAAGCCCCACAGGAAAGTTTTCCTGATTGCAGGTGTAAGTTGAGAAAGCAGAGGATCACAGAAATGAAGGCAGAGTCATATGTGTTACTTGTGGATGCAATAACAGATGGGTTCAGTGTTTGGCGTCATGAATCTAAGCATTAGTGCGGAGCTTTCTGTGGTATCCAGCGACCTCACCAGGAAGACATTCTTGGGGGCAGATGATGGATGAAGTGTAGCCCTAGCCCCCTCCTTAACCTATGCAGGTCTCTTTAAGAGAATTTTTCACAGTTACCTCAACGCTGCCTGAGATGTTCTTATTGCACTATGACTCTTCTTCAGATGCAATGGGAAGACCACACTCAATAACAGAGCACGCGCCTTGCATGTAGAATACAGCTAAGCAAATGGGCTCTGAGTGAAGAAACTACAGCAGGGGTAGGTAATATTTTTCATCCTGAAAGCCACATTCCCTCCTGAGCAATCTTTCAAAGGCACCACATGCCAGTGGTGGGTGGGAACAGAGGCAAAATGTAAACTATAGCTTTCTAGTTTCTACACACACTGCTCTGTCCTACATCCACTAAACCAAAGGCATTACCAGAGTTCAATGATACTTTCTGATGGGATGCAAACAGTCAAGGAGGATGCAAAGCAGGTCAGAGGAGGGGTGCAGCTTGGAGAGGGGGTGTGGCATGGGGAAAGTCCCAAGGGGCAGTTGGATAGGACTGAAGGGCCATGTCTGGCCCTTAGGGCTGATGTTTCCAATTCCTGACTACATGGTCCTTCTAAGAACAGTATCTGGTCAAGAGGATGGTGCAGTGCAGTAAAATATTGGAGGTAGCCTTGCGGCCCTGAAGGTTGAAGGGTCAGTCTGAATGATATCCATGGATCCCTTCCATACATATGATCATGTATCTGTAAGGTTAGAAACTGTAAGGGAAGATCTGCTGAACAATACATATCAGTTCCTTTGATAAGGCAAGAGCCTACCGGTAGTTAAATACTGCCAATTACTCACTGTATCCAAAAAGGTTGCCCTGTGGCCACAGATACAAATGTCCTTTTTCCAACTCGTCTGACTGGACGCCACATCATCCTAGGATGGAAAACAGTAGACCTGGCTGTGCATGTGTGTGAGTTCAGCTCATGCTGGAAGCTGGGAGGTGGGGCTTGACTCTCTTGACTGCGCTGAATCCACAGCTATGGCCTTGTGGGTGGGAGTGACTAGGAATCAGTGGGAGAGGCAGTATCTGTTAATGCTCTGAGCCCTTCCTCCTATGCTTAGGTCATATGTATGTGTAAATAAAACCATATATCCTAAAGAAATCACAGTATCCATTGACCTTCATTCCAAGGAAACTGAATGGTAGGAAAGCGGTAGAATTCCTGGAGTCTCTTGCTGCTCAGAGACTGGGGTGCACACAAGAGTATTATCAAAACTGCTCTGTTTAGTCTTTCCTCTGTATACCCTGTGTGCAAATGACACCAACCATAGCTGACATGTTGCACTTACGTTTTCTCAACTGGTATTGGTGCTACAGTACCAAATGTATCATAAGGAACTGCTTAAGATCTCCTGCTATGCAACCCTCTGGGAACATGTGCGTAGGGGTCAAAAGTGTTGCTGGGATGGGACAAAGTCTAACCCTGCACATGTAATTGAGTTTATCTGAAAACAAAACAAAACAAAACAAAACAGGGGGGCAAATTGAGTGGGATCATGGACTGTGCAGGAGATATAATTTAGAACCTATCTAGACCCATAGCTCCATGCTCCTTTGTGTGCCAAATCATCTTTTTCCTACACTGCTCTAAGCATTATAGCACCAGTGGGATTGCAATGCAGTGTCTGGCAAGGGAATATTTCTAGTTACGTTGGAAACGCAGGAATATTTGCATGAATTTATTGAGAGCTATTTCCAGATCTGTCTATATAGCCTAGAAAGTGCAGGTGGGGCAGGGGAAGAGAGCGAGCAAGAGAGTCAGAAGTCTGCAGCAGTTTTGGTTTGCACAGCATTTCAAATCCATTAAAACAAAACAAATCCATTCAAATGCTACCTGAACATCTTTGCAGAAGAGCACATGGAGAAATATAACGGGGCCTGGGGGGGGCAGTTTAATTATTTTGGCATCGACAAGGTGGCTTAGGGTGTTAGCTTCCCTTACATCCCCCTGGCTCTCTGTCTAGAGAGATTAGCACAGGTTAAAGGACCTGAAATGTGATCGAGGAAATGCTAAACAGGTTTCTCCCCTGGGCCTGGGTTGCACACAGACCGTATATGCCAAAGAGACATTCTGCTTTGCTTTTGGTCAGGTGGGTGGGATGGGGGGTGGTAGAAGGTATCAAATCTACTTCTGTTTAAAGAAGGGGAAAGAAGCAGAATGAACACATACCTGATAACAGGGGAAACATCATTAAAAAGCCGTCAACCTGCAATCTGTCACATTTGTTATGTATGGTAATTAAGCCATCAAGGAGCTAAACAACAGGAAGATGCACTAAAGTTGTTGGGTTTTTTTTCATTCTGGGTTTTAGGTACATTTGCAGCCAGGCCTCTGTAGTGAAAACATCCTACCTTGGAATTTGCTAACAAGAAGGAGAGATCCCTTGCTTTGCCTTTTTAAAAGCAGAAGCTTCAAAGCAGGGATGGGAAACCCAAAGAAATGTATGTGTTCACAAGCATTCTTCTGGAAGCTGTATGCCAGTGGTGGACAGAGGGAAAGTGGGACTCTGACCCCTTTGGGTTAAGGTTGTTGTTAACTAGCATCAGGTGTTGTTGCTGCTGGGAGGTGATCTGGAGCCCTTGTGCAACAAACTTGCCACCCCCTCCAAAAAATAATAATCAATGTTTTGTAAAATGGAAATTGACAGGAAGATGCACTGGAAAGGGTGGGATAACTTTAGCTTAACACAACCTCTTCTAGTCCAATAAATAGCCAGCATCATCTAATCTCTTCACAAACAAATCAGGATGCCGAATAAACTGGATGTTTGGAAGCTCTCTCTATTTCACTCGGAAAATCCCTTCTTGCTATTCTCACTTCAAAACCAAATTTAAATGTGCCTAGGACAAAAGCCTCTTGGCCTGTTTTCTGTACCCAGGGACACCACTCTTATGCATGCAATTTTCAGACCAGTTGCCCACAACATGCTAGGGGAGATGAAGAAATGCCATGTTGGTTACCCTAAAACTATAATGGTTCCCCTTGCAGGGAAGCCAGTGCAGCTATCCGGCTGGGATTTGACAGGGAACCTTCAGAATGAATGATGTGACCTACAAATTTTATCCACTTCTGTCAAATGGGTGGATAGTGATTGGTGGAATTTTTTTTGGGGGGGGGGGAACTCTGAGTTGAATCAGGAGGGCTATACAGCACCTCTTACTGAAGCAGACTGATTTCCAAAGCAGCCAAATTTAGGTCTGAAGCAAATGGTGTGGCAGGAGTACACTTCTAGTCATAAGAACAGAAAGACTACTCTCCTGGATCGAATCAGAGGGCTGTCTAGTCCAGCATCCTGTTTCCCAAGGTTGCAAACCAGATGCCACCAGGAAGTCCATAATAATATTCTGATGCTGTTCTCCTCCAGTAAGAGGTACTATACAGCCATTATTAGCAGCTACTGGCAGCCTTGTCCCCCATGAATTTATCTAACCCCCTTTCAATGCTGCCTATTTTGATGGACATCCACACAACTTGTGGATGAATTATGGGTGAAATCCTCGCTTTGACACAACACTTGAAATCCTCTTCTCTCTTGCATCTGGTCACCATGTTAATAATGCAACATTCATCCCATTTCTCATGTTCAGCAAACATCACACCCTGAAGGGCCTAATCAAATGAGCATTACAGGCACCTTCTCCAGCTCTGCCACTGCTGACTTCAGTTCCCATTATTATCTTAATACATTATGGATTAGAATATGATTTAATTGGGTTCCATGTGGCAGCCTGGAGGGGGGAAAAAACAAGGGAGAGAAGGAGGGGATGTCATATGGATAATGAAATGGAAGCATGTAAGGCACTTGTAACAAAAAATGTTCACAGCCTATAAACAGCTGTAACGAAAGGCACACTTTGTGCTGGTTCTTGCAACCAGCTTCTTGTATCTGGGTTGTTCCTAATAGAAAACAATAGTGAATGTCATTGTTCAAGCTCCACTGCCAATACTGATGCCATTCCTTTTATCCTGCTTAAATAGCATTGCCTGCCCCACATGCCACATGCAGAAATTCCTAGCTCTCTCCAGGTAGTAAGAAGAGAAGAGTTTGGATTTGATATCCCGCTTTTCACTACCCAAAGGAGTCTCAAAGCGGCTAACATTCTCCTTTCCCTTCCTCCCCCACAACAAACACTCTGTGAGGTGAGTGGGGCTGAGAGACTTCAGAGAAGTGTGACTAGCCCAAGGTCACCCAGCAGCTGCATGCGGAGGAGCGGAGATGCGAACCCGGTTCCCCAGATTACGAGTCTACCGCTCTTAACCACTACACCACATAGTAACTAACATAAGAAGAGCCCTGCTGGATCAGGCCAATGGCCCACCCACCTAGTCCAGCATACTGCTCTTAGAGTGGCCTGCCAGGTGCCTGTGGGAAACCTGCAAGCAAGACCTGAGCACAAGAGCATCCCCCCTTCATGTGGTTTCCAACAACTGGTATTCAGAAGCAACTATGGAGGCAGAGCATAGCCGTCATGACTAGGAGCCAATGATATCCTTATTCTCTGTGAATTTGTCTAATGCTCTTTTAAAGGCATCCAAGTTGGCAGCAATCAAAACCTCCTGTGGGAGCCAGGTCAAGGCTAGGAGAGACCCCCTTGCAGATCTGTTGTGTTTTGGGTGTATACAATACTGAGCTTGATGGTCTGACACTGTATTGTATGAGGCAAATTCCAGACCAAATGTGATTAGAGTGGCCAGATGCAAAGGAGAACAGGTCTCCAACACCTTTAATAGTTGTGCAAATTGAACAAATTCATTGCGGATAAGGCTACCAATGGCTACTAAACAAGATGAATCTGCTCTGCCTCCACTGTCAGAGGCAGTGATGCTCCTGAATGCAAGGTCCTGGGAATCCCAGAAGGGGTGAGTGCTCTTGTGTTTGGGTCCTGTTTTCCAAGTTTACCACAGGCATCTCACTGGCCTCTGTGAGAACAGGATTGTGATGGCCTGGGAGTCAGACTCTGATGCTGAACCTGAGGGATCCCAGCCTGCACGGGATTCCCCGCCTCCAGAACCAGCTGAGCCGGGGCCAGGGCCAGGGCTTGAGCCTGAAGGATCCCCACCTGTGCTGGATCCCCAGGTGCAGGCATCAGCAGAGTCTGCTCTGGCTCCTGATGGGAGGGAGGACCCATTGCAGGGGCGTACCCAGGATCAAAACTAGGGGGGGGCAAGCCATGGTCGCCCCCCCCCCGTTTTCCCAGAGTTGTCGACCTTTTGGCTGGCGGGGTGGCATGACATGGGCCCAGGACTCCCGTGATGCAGGGGGCAATAACCAGAGGCGTAGTAAGGTTAGGTGCAGGGGCATCTTAAGCATATCCGGCACCGGAGTACAAAGATCCCTCCGGAGGGCGCCTCCCATTTCCCACATCATACATTCAACACACATTTAAAGCACATGATTTCACCCAGAGAATCCTGGAAACTGTAGCTTCCCACTCACAGAGCTACAGTTCCCAGGATTCTCTAGAGGAAGTCACGTGCTTTAAATGTGTGGTCTACTCTAGAACTGGCGTCAGCGGCTGAACATCTGCTTGACATGCGGAAGGTCCCTGGTTCGGTCCCTGACATATCCAGGTATGCTGGAATAGGACTGCATAAAAATCCCAGAGGGCTGTTGTCAGTCAGTGTAGACACTATGGAGCTAGGTAGGCCAGTGATACAACTCTGGTTAAGTTATCCCTCTATAAAAGTAATATTTCATTTCCTCAGGTCATGTGTCCCTTGTTAAACTGGCAGAAAAGGAGGGGCCCCACCCATTTTTTGCACCTGTCCTGCCCACCACTAGTATGTCACCCCTGAGAAATGGCCCTTCATGGAAAAGGTTACCCATTCCTGGTTTAAACTACCTTTTTATGAGTAGCTTCTAGCTTCATTCCAGAATTACAGTATCTGATGTTTACATAAACATTTTGGAAACAGATTTGTCAGGGGTTGGCTTCATAATTTCTCAAACTTTTTGGAGTCCTCTGTCCATAGGAAGCCCAAGTGAGCCAGTAGTATTTGCTCAAGTTTGCTTGGTATTCTTCTTCCTCACTTACTGGAAAATTAAGTGTCTTCCTTGTATTTTTGAAGTAAAAGGTAAAAGGTAAAGGACCCCTGGACAGATTAAGTCCAGTCAATGGCGACTATGGGGTTGCGGCGCTCATCTCGCTCTATAGGCCGAGGGAGCCAGTGTTTGTCCGCAGACAGCTTCCGGGTCATGTGGCCAGCATGACTAAGCCGCTTCTGGCGAACCAGAGCAGTGCACAGAAACACTGTTTACCTATTTAACTACTTGCACTTTGACGTGTTTTCGAACCGCTAGGTTGGCAGGAGCATGAAAAAAAATTGGATTAAGCAAATAAGAGAGCCAGGGAAGTATAGCAGTTAAGAATGTTGGGCTAGGTCGGACCTGAGGGAGGCCCAGGTTCAAATCCCCACTCAGCCAAGAAGCTCATTGCATGACCTTGGACCAGTTGTCCTCTCTCAACCTTGCCAACCTTGCAAAGTTGTTACAAAGATGAAAAGAAAATCATGTTTACTTCCTTGGACACCTTGGGGGAAATGGAGGAGTATAAATGTAGTAAATAAAGAAAACAAGCAAGCAAACAAACAAACAAATATGGACTGTGTTACTGGAAAGGTACTTTTCCCCAAGTCAAACCATCTAGCTCAGTACTGCATACACTGACTGGCAGCAGCTCTCCAGGGTTTCAGGCAGGGGAGATTCTTAGCCGTACATGCAGATGCCAGGGAGGAAAACTTGGGTGCAAGGTGTTCTAACCACTTAAGGGGATGACCCTCCCCTTAAGACATAGATACATTGGAAGCCACATTATGCAAAATCAAACTCTTGGTCCATCTAGCTCAGTATTGCCCACACTGACTGGCAGTGGCTCTTCAGGAGTCTTTCCCACTTCCCAGCCCTAACTAGAGATGCCAAAGATTGAACCTGGGACCTTCTGCATCAAAGTAGATGCTCTGCCACAGAGCTATGACTCCGCCCCCTGCTTTATTTGCAGATTAAATAAATAGCTGGAATGTTGGGAATTAGAAAAAATGAAACAACCAGTTATTCCCAGACTAGCTGGTGGGGGGGGGCACTCCAGCCATGCTTAGGGCCATTTGCCCCTCTACCCGCCTTACCCAATTCCCCCTTCCCTACCTGGCTGACTGGGGAGTGGGCTCCACTCTGCCAAGGGGGGATGCGACAGAGGTTGGCACCCTCTTCCAACAAAGCCAAGTTTGCTCATCTAGTCTTCTCTTGTTTCCCCCACCTGGCATGGACCTGGGCTGGGAGGGATGAGATGGAGCTTTACTTTCCTCCTTCCCCTCCCTCTTTGAATCCAGGTTGTTGGGAGGGGGGTGTTTTCCCCAATGCATTGCCTTTTTAACCCTTCTCTGGCCCCTTCAGCCACAGATTCCTATGAAGGTCACTATGTAGCATCTTGGTCAATGCTGAGGTTCATGGACAGGAATTTTGAAGTCGTTTTTTATATCTTGCAAACCCCGTTCTTCCCTGTTATGCCTTGTTCCTGCCCCGCCACTGTTCCACCCGTTTTGCCTTTTTCCAGGTCCAAAAGGATCTATGAGTTGGCAATTGCCTGAAATGGTCTCCGGCTGTACAGTTTCACAATATGAGTATTTATTATCATCGCCAGCCCACCTTTTATTATTTTCACAATATGAGTATTTATTATCATCGCCAGCCCACCTGGGAAATCCTTCCCAGGAAAGTAACATTTTTAAATGCATTGAGAAATTCATTTTAAAAAATTAAAAAATTCCTTCCAGTAGCACCTTAGAGACCAATTAAGTTTGTTCTTGGTATGAGCTTTCGTGTGCATGCACACTTCTTCAGATACACTGAAAAAGAAGTCACCAGACTTAAATGCAAACTTGATAAAGACTTGAAGGCAGGAAAGTGGAAAACAAAGGGTTAAATGCTGCTGGGCAAAACAGTAACTAAGGAACAGGGAGAAGCCACAACAAGGAGGGTCTTAACAACAAGGTGGTTTTAACACAGCAAAAGGCAGGGAGGGGCTGAACAACAGTAATTGCTAGCGGCAGGTAAAAGGACGCTGCGAAACACCAACCCAGGAGATATTTTTGCTAGCGGTAGAAAAGCAGGGATTTTAAACAACTCAGAAAAAGGGGGACAGAGGGAAACACCAACTTCAGAGCAGTAAAGTAACTTTAAAAGGGGGGAACCAGAGGAGTTGGGGTGAAGGAATGACAGACAACACAACGCCAGGAACAGGCAAGCCCTCCAAACGTGTTAATATTCCCAGAACACAGGGAGGGAGGGAGGCGTGAGAGGGAAGAGCGAAGCCTGACGCAGGGGCAAAAAGCACAGTGAGCAGAGCCGTCCCCACAGCAGCCCGCCGCTGTGAGCGCGCTCCTCCTTGCCTCCGGGACAGGAGCTGCCTTGGGCAAGGGGGGGGGCAAAGGGAGGAACTTGGGCGGCAGGGACAGCAGCCTCCTTCTCCGCTCCTCTCCTCCTGGCCCGCTTCTTCCTCAGCCTAAATGGAAGCGCCGGGCAGCCCGGGATGCGGCTCCTCTTGCCCGGCGCCGATCATTTTTGCTTCTGGGGGGGGGGCAGCTGGCTTCTAGGGGGGGGCAGCTGCCCCCTCCTGCCCCCCCTTCGGTACGCCCATGACCCATTGCCTGCAGGTGCTCCACTCCCAGCCTCTTCAGAGGAAGCTGAGGCATCCCCTGGGTCCAGTAACCCACCAGCCTCTCCTGAGCTACAGAGGCTCAGGGCAGAGAGGCGAAGG